>NW_026585504.1:41831676-41846581 GCF_907164565.1 Psammomys obesus | reverse complement strand
TGTGTGTGTGTGTGTGTGTGTGTGTGTGTGTGTGTGTGTGTGTGTGTTTTCAATTCTTTGGCACTTTAACTTCACCTTAACTATTACTTTTTGCTTACACAGGGTTTAAAGGTAAGCCAGAAGTAAGATACCATCTCATGTTTTTCCTAGGTATACAGACAGTCTTCAATTTATATGCAGTGTCCTGGATTCTTGGGAATATTTAGTTAGGTTTGGTTTTGTTGTTTTGATTTTTGTTTTTGTTTTGAGACAGGCTTTCTCTGTGCAACAGCCCTGGCTATCCCAGAACTCCCTTTGTAGACAGACCCGGCTGGCCTTGAACTCACAGAGATCTGTCCTTCTGCCTCCAGAGTACTGGGATTAAAGACGAGCACCACCAGGCCCGGCATTTAGTTAGGTTTTAGAAGTCCCGAGTACCAGCAATGGTAGTTTACACATGTAGGTCCTAGCACTCAAGAGACTGAGTTAGGAAGATTACTGTGTATCTCAGGATTCTCTTGATGTGAAGAGACACCATGACCAAGGCAACTGTTAAAAAGGAAAACATTCAGTTGGGGCTGGCTTACAGTTTCAAGTGGTCCATAGTGGGAAGCATGGCAGCATACAGGCAGACATGGTGCTGGAGGAGCTGAGAGTTCTGCATCTTGATCTGCAGGCAGCAGAAGTAGACTGTGTGCCAGATTAGGCACATTAGCTTGAGCATCTGTGATCTCCAAAGTGTGTCCACAGTGACACACTTCCAGTAACACAGCCACATCTCTTAATAGTGCCACTCCCTATGACCAAGCATACAAACACACGAGTCTGTGGAAACCATACTTATTCAAACCACCATACCATGAACTAGAGGCCAGACCAGTTTATAGGGTGTGAAACTGTCTTAAAATATTAATTATCCTTGCAAGTTCTATGTTAGATGGAGGTTTTATGTAGGCAGCTGTAATATTATAGTAACACTGACCTATGCAGTCAGTATTACTACTTAGATACTAGGGATTACATGAATTGAGATCAATACAAAAAAATAATAAAAGTAAAACATAATAAAAATTTTCAGTGCAAACCATATGGCTTAGCAGGTAAAGATACTTATGACCAAGCCTGACAACCTTAAGTTTGATCTTTGGAACCTACATGGTAGAAGGAAAGACCCAACGCCTTCACAGTGTTATGTGACCTCCACACTCATTCTGTCTTACGAATATTCACATGTATACAAAAATCAATGAAAAATGTTTTTAAAATATTAGCTCATAAGTTTTATTTTGAAACATTAAATGCCACATATTTTCTTCCGTATATTCATTGTTAGTTAGCTATTTTGATAAACAAAAGGATAAAAATTATTTTAGTTGTTTAAACTTTTTATTTTTTTCTTTATTTTTAAAAAATCTTTTATTAATTACAATTTATTCACTTTGTATCCCAGCTGTAGCCCCCTCCCTCATCCCCTCCCAATTCTACCCTCCCTCCCTCTTCTCCTCCCTTGCCCCTCCCCTAGTCCACTGATAAGGGAGGTCTTCCTTCCTTTGCCTCTGACCCTAGACTATCAAGTCTCATCAGGACTGGCTGCATTGTCTTCCTCTGTGGCCTGGTAAGGCTGTTCCTCCCTCAGGGGGAGGTGATCAAAGAGCCAGCCACTGAGTTCATGTCAGAGACAATCCCTGTTCCCCTTACTAGGACACCCACTTGGAGACTGAGCTGCCATGGGCTACATCTGTGCAGGGGTTCTAGATTATCTCCATGAATAGTCCTTGGTTGGAATATCAGTCTCAGAAAAAAAACCCAGGCCCAGATTTTTTGGTTCTGTTGCATTTCTTGTGGAGCTCCTGTCCCCTCCATGTCTTTCATAAGATTCCCTTCACTCTGCCCAAAGTTTGGCTATGAGTCTCAGCATCTGCTTCTATATGCTACTGGGTAGAGTCTTTCAGAGGCCCTCTGTAGTAGGCTTCTGTCCTGTTCCCTGTCTTCTCCCTCTTCTGATGTCCATCCCATTTGCCTTTCTGAAAGAGGGTTGATCATTTTACAGTCTTCCTTCTTGCTTAGCATCTTTAGGTGTACAGATTTTAGATGTTTATCCTATATGTCTAATATCCACTTACAAGTGTGTGTGTTTTTCTGCTTCTGGAATACCTCACTCAGGATGATCTTTTCTAGTTCCTATCATTTGCCTGCAAATTTCCTGATTTCCTTGTTTTTAATTGCTGAGTAGTATTCCATTGTGTAAATGTACCACAATTTCTCTATCCATTCCTCAATTGAGGGACAACTGGGTTATGTCCAGATTCTGGCTATTAACCAATAAAGCTGCTACAAACATGGTTGGGCAAATGTCCTTGTTGTATACTTGAGCATCTTTTGGATATATGCCTAGAGTGGTATAGCTGGATCTTGAGGAAGTACTATTCCTAATTGTCTGAGAAAGCGCCAGATTGATTTCCAAAGTGGTTGTACAAGTTTACATTCCCATCAGCAATGGAGGAGGGTTCCCCTTTCTCCACATCCTTTCCAGCATGTATTGTCACTTGAGTTTTTGATCTTAGCCATTCAGATGGGTGTAAGGTGAAATCTCAGGGTCATTTTAATTTGCATTTCCCTGATGACTAAGGATGTTGAGCATCTCTTTAAGTGTTTCTCTGCCATTCGATATTCTTCTATTAAATTTTAATTTTTGTCTGGTTATCCTTACAGAAATTACATCTTTCTGTGTGAGTAACTGAATGTCATTGGTTCCTCATATAATGTTCTGATTTTATTCTTGCTCAGGTGATGCAGATGAAGCTTCACATAGTTGCTTTAATCGCCCAGAAGGGAAATTTTTCTAAAACTTCTGCTCAGATTGTATTAGATGGCCTTGTAGACAAGATTGGAGATGTGAAATGTGGGAACAATGCAAAAGAAGCTATGACAGCAATAGCTGAAGCATGTATGTTGCCATGGACAGCTGAACAGGTTAGTTCCACAGAACTTTCTTTTTCTCTGTTGTCATTAATTCTCTCTTAAGACACTGTAATTCAAAATGATGAGTAAATAAAATGTTTCAAACAGGGATGCCTTTAAAACTCTGTCACCTCATTTTTTAAGGATAAATAAAATCTTTTATTCATAGATTCTTATAGTTAACAGCAGAAAAAAATCATATTTAATAATATATATCTTAAAGTCATAATTTATTTCTATAAGAAATATGGAGAAAATGGAGATCTGATGCTACATTTTCCATTGTTTCAGGTGATGTCCATGGCCTTCTCACAAAAGAATCCCAAGAACCAGTCAGAAACTCTAAATTGGCTATCAAATGCAATAAAAGAATTTGGTTTTTCTGGGTAAGTCAGAAAAAGAAAGTGAAATATAATTAAATATTTTACCATCTCTGGTGTTAATTTGTTTTCACTATCTCTGCTTGTTTCTGAAGCACTGAGGTTGGGTTGTCTAATTTATGTAAAGGGAAAGCACGTTTGTCCTGAGAGTTCTGTATTGACTTATAGTCTACATTTTGATATCCAGTAAAAGAAGTTTTTTTGTTGTTTTATTTTATACACACACACATTTAAAATTAGCATGGTGTGTGTGTGTGTCTGTCTTGTGGGAGGTATGGCAGGCAGGTGCCTTCTACACCAGTTTGCTATTCCCTGTCTACTCTCCCCTGTGGTTTTTTGGAAGTTCTAAGGATTGTACCAAGGGCTTGTACATGCTAGGCCAGTGCTTTATCACAGAGGCCTAGGTCCAGTCCCCTCATAGACAGACCTCTTAGTTATTTTTTTTTCTCGTGTTTATTTTTTCCTCAAGAGTTAATAGCTGTTCCACAGAAAAGCTAGTTCCTGAACAAAAGTATTTTTGTTCAGATACATTTCAAAATTACTACACAGTTTTTTAAGGCTTGAAAGGGCTCTTTTTGGGGTTCAACACTAACAGAATTCCTACAATAAAATTTTGTTATTGTAGGGGTTAGAGGGATGGCTCAGCTGTTAGGAGCACTGGCTGCTCTTCCAAAGGACCCAGGTTCAAATCCCAGCACCCACATAGTAGTTCACAGCTGTTTGTATTTCCAGCTCCAGGGGATCTAACCCTCTCACACAGGTATACATGGAATGTATATCTGTAAATAAAGAATAATAAAAAAATTTAGAAGATTTTTTTAATTGTTTAAGCATTCTTTGGCAAGTTCATTTTTGTATGGACATAGTTCATTATTTTTAAATTACATTTAGACCTACCACTTAACCTTCTTGTCTGGGGAGATGGGTACAGTGCACATTCATGTGTACATGCCACAAGACACACATAAGGTCATAAAACACCTTGCAGAAATTCTTTCCCTTCACCATGTAGCTGCTGTGTATTGAATCATGTCACCAACCGTGATGACAAACACCTTTACCCTCTGAACCACCTCACTGGGCTGTTCATGTTATTGCAGATTCCTGGAAATATTTAAGCCTTTTGCCACAACTTTTTGTGCTGGAACTATCAGTATATGCTATTTGTCCATGCACTTTTTAGAGTAGTTTTCATATAATAATGTGCTGTCTCTCCTTTTATAAATGAAGAAAATAAAGCACAAAAAGCTTAACACCCTAGCTAGAAAAGTACCATTGCAGCTGGGTGTGGTTGTGCACACCTTTAATCCAGTGCTCAGGAGGCAGAGGCAGAAGGATCTCTGTGAGTTCAAGACCAGAGCAACTCCAGGACAGCCAAGGCTACACAGAGAAACCCCGTCTCAGAAAACAAAAAACGAAAGAAAGAAAGAAAGAAAGAAAGAAAGAAAGAAAGAAAGAAAGAAAGAAAGAAAGAAAGAAAGAAAGAGAGAAAGAGAGAAAGAGAGAAAGAGAGAGAGAAAGAGAAGAGAGAAAGGAAAGAGGGAGGGAGGGAGGGAGGGAGGGAGGAAGGAAGGAAGGAAGGAAGGAAGGAAGGAAGGAAGGAAGGAAGGAAGGAAGGAAGGAAAGACACGAAATAGTTGCCAGGTGCAATGGCACAGGCCTGTGATCCCAGCACTCAGGAGGCAGAGGCAGGTGGATTGCTCTGAGTTCAAGGCCAGCCTGGTCTAGAAAACAAGTTTCAGAACAACCAAGGCTATATGGAAAAACCATCTTGAAAAAACAATAAAATAAAAAAAGAAATAATTGTGTGTATATCGATTCAAGATGTGAAAGTGTTATCCTTAACATATACTTAGCAAGGATGGCCTCAAGAACTGAGAGAATAAATGTGGATCTGAAATGAGTTATAGAAGACTGGAAGGCACAAGTTTGGGAGCTGATGTGTATGTAGGATGTCTGCTAGACATAGAAATAGAAATGTGACAAAGGCAGATTTGTATATGGTGCCAGTATGAGATAGGTTAGCAGATAAAACTTGGTGGCTGAGTCAGTCCTTCACACCCACATAAAGGAAGAAGGAAAAACTCTGCAGTTATTGTCTGGCCTAAAGAGATGACTCAGCAGTTAGAGAACACTCAATGTTTTTCTAGAGGACCTCAGCTGAATTCATTTCCCAGCACCCATGTTGGGTATCTCACAACTATCTGTAACTTTAGTTCCAAGGGATCCAACAAAGGTTGTCATCTGACCTCTCTATAAGTGGCCTGTGTCACAAATGCATGCATATACACTAATAATAAATATTTTTAAAAAAACATTTAAGAGTAGCTTTTGGAGTCTTAATTAAGCATAATAGGATTAATCGGTGTACAGATAGTACCTAAAGCTCACTTTAAGGTTATGAAAGAGGATACCTGAACCCTCCTCCAGTGAGAGTCAATCCTAAAGTCTGATTTTATAAACTCGCGAATATTTTGAAGATTTCATTTGTTTGTTATCAAGGAATTCTAAATGCTTTTTCTTTCTAGGTTGAACGTCAAAGCTTTCATTAGCAATGTGAAGACTGCTCTTGCTGCAACAAACCCAGTGAGTAACCTTCAGCATGCGTAGAAGCATTTTAGCCACTTTCGTGTTTCTGTTCTAGTTTGGAAAGTTCTTGCTGTTTTCTCTGGCAGGCTGTGAGAACTTCTGCCATCACTCTGCTTGGTGTGATGTACTTGTATGTTGGTCCTTCTTTGAGAATGTTCTTTGAGGATGAGAAGCCTGCCCTCCTTTCCCAAATAGATGCTGAATTTGAAAAGGTAAAGGTTCTAAAAATGATCTAACCTATGGGTAGTTTTAAGAATTTTACATTAGTTTAGACTAAATTTTTAACCAACTTTAATGGCATGTGAACATGTAATTCTAGCACTCTGAACCTGGAAGACCATGAATTATTTCAGTCAGCTTAAGCTGCAATAGAGTTCAAGGTCAGCTTGAGTTGCAAAGTAAGATTACATCTAAAAGACTAAGAACAAAAGCAGAGCCTAAAGAGATAACTACCAAAGAGCTATTCCACAGGACCCAAGTTCATTTCTTACCATCACTCATGTAGAATGGTCTACATTACCTGTAATTCTACCTTTAGGAAATCCAGTACTTTTCTCTGGCTTCTGCAAGTACACAGGCACACACATACTTAAAGATAAATCTTTAAAAAAAAAAAGGCAAAATGATCAAATTTTTAAACCTTTGGGATAAAGAACATATGTGTTTGGTTTTATGTATGTGAAGTATTCCTGGAAGAATTCATAAGAAATTTGAAATTAACTTTATGAAGAAAACTGAGTGATTATGGTTAGAATGGTTTTGTGTGTGTGTTTTTGTTTTTGTTTTGCCTTTTTGAGACAGGGTTTCTCTGTTACACAGAGCCCTGGCTGTCCTAGACTCTCTCTGTAGACCAGGCTGGCCTCAAACTGGAGATCTACCTGCCTCTGCCTCTCAAGTGCTGGGATCAAAGGCATGCACCACCACGCCTGGCAAGAGATCTATTTTCTCTAGTTATACATTTATATTATCATACATTGTGGATCTACTACCTATTCAAAAAGTACATTAAATTTAAAACCAATTTTTAAAAATAGGGCAGCCCTAGTTTGTCTGGAAATTGCTATATAGACTAGCAGACCTCAAATTTGTAGCAGTCCCCCTGCCTCCTGAATGCAGGGAGTAGAGGCATGCACTATCGCACGTGACTGAAATGTAGCTGTCCTGCTTTTTGTTTGTTTTTGTTAAAAAAAAATTAAAAACGTTAAGTCTTGAATAGCTTTCTGACTGAACATGCTTGCTTTTGTCGTAGAGATATAACTCAAAAAGACAACTTAGTGATTGAGAAGTCAAGTTCTAATAGTTTTCCATAAAAATAACTTGCTATTTTGTCTCAAAATTAGAATCTAGCTAGTGAATAAAGTAGGTATTACAACATTGTATAAATACTTTATAAGTTAGGAATGAAATTCAGTGGTTGAACACTTCCTAGAATGCATAAAGCCCTGGGTTCTATCCCCAGCATAGCAAAAAAAAAAAAAAGTATTACTAGAGAACACTTTACATAGGCACCTTCTCTAGTCTGTTTGCTGTTATGCTTCAAGTTCATTAGTTTCATTCATGTGTGTGTAGATGCAGGGACAAAGCCCACCTGCTCCAACCAGAGGAATTTCTAAGCACAGCACAATTGGTACAGATGAAGGAGAAGAAGGGGATGAACCAGATGATGGGAACAATGATGTTGTTGATCTTTTGCCAAGGATTGAGATCAGGTAGGTTTTACCTAAGAAATTTATTTCATTCTTTATGTGGACACACACTCCTTTGATCCCAGCACTTGGAAGGCAGACACTGGTGAATCATTGAGAGTTCGAGGGCAGCCTAGTCTACCAAGTAAGTTCCAGGACAGCCAGGACTATTACACAGAGAAATCCTGTCTCAGAAAACCAAAAATAAATGTTTGGATTTGTGTGTTTGCTTGTTTGTTTGTTGAGACAGGCTGCTTCTGCCTTCCTGAGTGCTGGGATTAAGAGGCATGCGCTATCGTGCCCACCTATTTGTCCTTTTGCCCTTTTTTGAGACTGGGTTTCACTATAATTTCATTATAATACAGGCTGGCCTTGAACCCACTGTCCTCCTCCTTTAGCTTCCTAATTGCCAAGATTTTAATTGTGCACTAGTATATCCAGACTCATTATACTTAAAATCTTAACTTTTTTTTTTTTTTTTTTTTTAATTCAGTAAAGAGAATTTTGGTGACATTACCTTTTAGGAATATAGAATTAAAATTATGCCTTCTGTTTTTCAGTGACAAAATTACTTCAGAGTTGGTGTCTAAGATTGGTGACAAGAATTGGAAGATCAGGAAAGAAGGCCTAGATGAAGTGGCAGGTATTATCAATGAAGCAAAATTTATCCAACCAAATATAGGTGAACTTCCAACTGCCTTGAAGGGTCGGCTCAATGATTCAAATAAAATCTTGGTACGTGGACCATGTGCCTTTTCTCTTTTTTTCCCTTTCCCTGCTGCTGTAGAAGGTTCATTTTTCATTATAGCTTTCACTAGCACAACTGAGTGATGTTATTTGTTTTGAACTACACAAAGATTTTCTATTTCTTAAATGTGTCTCAACATACACAGATTTAGTAATTCTCTTAAATGTCAATTTATTTTTTTTATAGGAGTCCAATACTAAATATCTTTGTGTGGAACTATTTCTATTTTAACATACGTAAATATGCCTAATTTCAATTTTTTTGTTTATATTTTAAGATACAGATCTACAATATAGTCCAGGCAGGCCTTTGAACTCACTATTTAATCTAGGCTCAGACTCCAAGCAATTCTGTATCACTCTCCCTAGTACTGGAGTTACACACATGTATCACCATGTCTGTTTAATTTCTAATAAGAAAAAGACTTAAGTGTATCATTTGTGTGTCTGAGAGGAAGAGGGTGCATGTAGAGGTCAGAGAACAGCTTGTAGGTGTCAGGTCTCTCCTTCCATCGCACCAAGGTTCTGGGGTTGAACTCAGATTGTCAGCCTTGATGGCAGGTACCTTGACCCACCATGGCATCTTGCTCGCACTCATTTCTACATTTTACTTTTTTATTTTTATATCAGTATCTTTTAAACTATACAATAAAATTCTAGTAATAGCCTTTTGAAATATTTTTATTTTTTTGCCAGCCATGGTAGAAAATGCCTTTAGTCCCAGTATTCAGGAGACAAAGGCAGGTGGATCACTGAGTTCCAGGCCATCCTGGCCAGCCAGGGTTACATAGTAAGACCCTATCTCAAAAAGAAAAACAATTTTATTTGTATGTGTATATGTGTTTGAGTGTGAGTATATGCACACAAGTGCAGCGCCTGATAAGAGGCTTAAAATTATTCATAGTCCAATTAGACTTGTGTTACAATACTGCTATCTTTTAAGGAGTCCGGAAGCCTGTAATATTATGACCACGTAATAGCAATTGTAAAACTTTGAGCAAGTTTGATTACTGTTTGAACCTGTGTTGAACCTTTTTCCTCAGGTACAGCAGACATTGAACATCCTTCAGCAGCTGGCGGCAGCCGTGGGTCCAAACATCAAGCAACATGTAAAGAGCTTAGGCATCCCTATCATTACTGTTCTTGGAGACAGCAAGGTAAATAAATCTCTCCCAGTGGAGCTCCATTCTGTAAAAACAGCCGCTTGCTGAGGTTGCAGGCAATTCTGCTTTAGAGTACAGGTAATTACTTAAAATTTTGTAAAGATGAAAAAATTGGAAAACAAGTAGTAAACATGCTTACCATCTAGGCAGAATTGATATGATGACTAGGTGTATCATTATTCAGTTCGTGATCCTTGAAATAGTTATGTTCTCTAGATTTAGTATCTTTATGACGTTTCTTTCTTACAGAATTGAAATAAATTTTTAATTGAGATATTTAATTAGTTTAGACATTTTTATTAATTAAGTTACAATTTAATGTGCCTGTTTCATATAGTTAATCAGTCAGTAAATAGTTGTGCTTTAATAACATTAAAGTTTTATTTTGGTTGTGTTTATATATGTGATGTATATAGCAGGTTTATTGGAAGCACCTCTCAGGGAGGGAAAGAGGGAAAGAGAAAGAGAAAAAAAATATGTATGCAAAGAGTGGAGAGAAGGGAGAGATACAGAAGCAGATAGGAGAAAGAGCTGGTTTGGGTTTTTGTTTTGTTTTGTTTGTTTTATGAGACAGGGTCTCTTTATGTAGCCTTGGCTGTCCTGGAACTCAGAGATTCTCCTGCTTCTTTCTGCTAAGTGCTGGGATTAAAGGTCTGTGCCACCAAACCTGGCTTAAAGTTTTGATATAAGTGTATGAATTTTAGATCTTGAAATGATTTTCTATAGCCTTCTAACCCCTGAACCACTGCAGCATGCTTTTCAGTAAGGTATTTATAATCTGTCAGAAGTCATTAAAGTTTCCTTGAAGGCTGAAAGTTTTTATTTAAATATTAGCCCTAAGCTAAATATTTTGGTGTCTCTTTACTTTTGTATTCACTTAATTTGAAAAATGAGATTTTTTTTTCAGTTTGTAAATCTTTATTTTCTATGAATGCAAGTTCGTATTAAAGCATATTTAAATTGTTAGTTTAATTCTTAACAATTTGAGTCTTTAACATAGAAATCTGTTCTTTAGCAGATAAGGTAATAAAAGTTCCTGTAGATTCAAAAAGCAAAATCTGTTTATTATTCTTGCATTATATTTATCCAAATTATTGTTTGCCTAATCAAGTGTAGGATTTTTCTTCCAGTTTTGTGTTTTATATTTTCACCTTCTTTTGAAGTCTTTAGTATAATCGCAGCACTAGTTCCTGTTTCATAGAAGATGGATCAGGCCATGTACACAGGACCTTTGAAGATGAAACCTCCATTGTTCACACTCGCCCTCCCTCCAAACTGTACTTGATATTTTTGCCAATTCTATTCTCAATTCAGAACAATGTTCGAGCTGCTGCCCTAGCAACTGTGAATGCTTGGGCAGAACAGACTGGTATGAAGGAATGGCTGGAGGGAGAAGATCTTTCTGAAGAACTCAAAAAAGAAAATCCCTTCTTGAGGCAAGAGGTTAGTACCATAAGTAAATCATATATTTTACTCATACCTTTTACCTCCTTAGGTGACCTCTATAATTATGTTTTCATGGTTAAAACAAATCATTGGGAGCGGTTGAGACACAGTGCCTTTCAATGTAGCCCTAGCTATCCTGAAACTCACAAGCTGGCCTTAAATTTGAGAGTTCTGCCTGCCTCAGCCCTGCTGGAATTAAATATATCTTTCACCATGCCCAGTTTAACAAACTTCATTTTAAACTTTATTTTAAAGATTGGAATGGTCGATTACTCCTATAATCCAGTTACTTAGAAGGCTAAGTAAGGAGGATCAACAGAGGTTTGTTCTTCATAATGAAGTCCACACTAGCATGGGCTACATACTGTATGAGAAACTGTCACATACACAAAAAAGAAAGAAAGAGAGAGAAAGAAGAAAGACTGAAACAAACTTATTATAAAAGTAAACAAAAATGATACCAAATTCTTAGAGCTTTCTCTTTTTGGGATTTATTTTTTGCCTCTGCTGTTGAGTGTTAGGATTAAAGTACAGCACCACACCTGGCCTTCCATCTTATTTTTCAAGACAGGTTCTTTTAATGAACCAGTAGCTCACAAATTCAACCAGACCAGCTGTTCCATAGATCCTCTTTCTGCCCCCCAGCACTGTATTACAAATATGGACCACAGTGTGTTGCTTTTAGATGACTGTTAGGGATCCGAACTCCGCTCTTAATGCTTATGTAATAAACTCTTTACTGACTGAGCCATCTTCCCACCATACTGCTTTTTCTTTTGGGAGTGGGGGGGTGAAGGAATGGGGTGTGGTGGGACAGTTGAAATAGGGTCTCATATAGTCCAGTGTGGCTTCTAATTCAAATATGGCTGAAGCTGGCCTTGAACTCATGATCACCTACCTTCACCTCTCAATTTCCACCCAGCTTTGTGTTTCATTAACAGTAACACTTTTGGCTGGGAATGAAACTTAGTTGTTAGTGTTTGTCTAACATGCAGAAAGCCTAAGGTGGATCCCTGCACTTTGTAAAACTGAGTGTGGTGGCTCATTCTTCTGATTTCAGCATTTGGGAAAGAGAAGCAGAAGGATCAGGAGTCTGAGGGCATTCTTGGCTTCACAAGAAATTGAAGGCTAGCAATATGTGTTTGCCTGGTTTTTAAAATAGGATCATTTTATATATATATATATTAGGATCATTTAAGGATATATGTGCAAACATGCACACATATATATAACAATTAATGAAAAAAGAGGCCATGAAAGAGAACAAGGAGGTATATGGGAGGGTTTGGGGGAGGAAAGACAAAGGAAAAATAATATAGTTATAATCTCACAAAAGAAATAACTTTTAAAAATTCTTAAGTAGAGGCTACACAAGAGACACTGAATTTTGAGTAACAGTGCAGATAATCTTTAATACCTGCTTTGTTTAGGAAAGTGAGTAAAGATTAATTATATGACATTCATAAATATTAATATGTAATCTGATCTTGAAATAATTTTGGCACAGAAGTCATAAGTAAGATTCTTCCTTTCCCCCTCTGAGACAGGATTTCTCTGTGTAATCCTACATGTCCTGGAACTCATTCTGTAGGCTAGCCTCAAACTTGCCTGTCTCTGCCTTCCAAGTGCTGGTATTAAAGGAGTGCCTAACTTAAGAAAGATATGGTCAGAAAAGGTTAAATGCTACTTAAATTTTATGCATTTAAATTTATCTATCCATCTATCTGGTTTTTTTCAAGACAGGGTTTCTCTGTATAGCCCTGGCTGTCCAGAAACTTACTCTGTAGACCAGGCTGGCCTTAAACTCAGAGGTCCACCTGCCTCTCCCTCCCCAGGCTGGGATTAAAGGTGTATACCACCACTGCCTGGCACTACTTTAAATTTTAAATTATGAAATTAAATGTTCTTGAGGTAAGGACTTGCTTAGATAAAATTTCACTTTACTCCCATTTGATATGTTTTTATATTTTTCTGTGAGTAGGTTCTCAGCTGTTTTCTACAAGCTAGTCTTTCTTCCCTCATCCTCAAAAGAATGGTTTTGAACTAATAGCAACAATTTTTCTTCTGACCCCTGACTACCAGGTAAAAACAAAATTGGCGTCTTCAGAGGATTCAGAGTCCCCCTAGGAGTCAAGCCTCTGGACACATCTATGGGGCATTAGCTGCATTACTTTAATGATGGTCAAGATACATTTAACTCTGTAGCCAATAGCATTCCAGAGGCTGGGAACCTGAACTGAATAAAAGTTAGATAGAAAGGGAGCCAAACACTCATTTATGGCTCTCTGCTTTCTTGCTTTGGATAAAATGTGATCAATTGTCTCAAGCTCCTGTCAGAACGTATTCACTATGCTTGACTATTCCCTTATACTGTGAGATAAGATAATTATTTTACTTTTAAAAAAATAGAAAACAAAAACTTCTTAAAGGACTCCTTTTTTGTGTTTGTATAGTATATACTTTTCTGTTGAGCTCTTAAATGGCAAAAATCAGATTTAATCAGATTATAAAAATAGAGTTCAGCATTCAAAAATCAGCAATCCACTGTTCCATAGAATGTGTAAAATAAAACCCATGTGATCATATCAATTGATTATAAAAAGTCATTTGTTAAAATATAATCCTAGTGGGTCTGAAGAGATGGCTCAGTGGTTAAGAGCACTGTCTGCCCGTCCAGAGGTCCTGAGTTCAATTCCCAGAAACCACATGGTGTCTCACAACCATCTATACTGGGATCTGATGCCCTCTTCTGGCATGCAGCTAGAACAGTCATCTACGTAATAAATAAATCTTAATAAATAAATAAACGATACTAGGATTAGGAAAAATATTTGCAAACTTTTTCCAATAAAGAGTTAATATCTAGATTATATAAATAATTCAAAACTGTATAGTAAATTGTATATGGTAATACATTCGTGTAATCCCAATATTCAGGAGGCTGAGGCAGAAAGATCTTGAGTTAGAGGTCAGCCTAGGTTACATATAAACTAACTCCAACTCCAGATAACAGCAACAGATAATGAACAGTAGAAAAAAAAAAGAAAACCTCATTTGAAAATGACAAAACACATGAATGAACAGTTTTCTTTAGAAGTAAATACGCACCAGATGTGGTGGCACACTCCTGTGACCTCAACAATCGGGGAGGGAGAGGCGGGCAGATCTGAGTTCAAGGCCAACCTGGTCTACAAAGTGAGTCCAGGATAGCCAAGGCTACACAGAGAAACCCTGTCCTGAAAATAAACAACAACAAGAAAAAAGCAAATAAGCTCTTGAGGATAACATTATTACTTATCATAGAAATGTTAAGTGAAAATTGACCTAAGGCTAGGCATGGTGCTATACACATAATCCCAGGATTCAAATGACTGATGTTAGGAGGATTGCCATGAGCTTTAGGCAGCCTGGGCTATAAAACAAATACAGGAAAACTACATAGTAGGGTATCTGTAGTGCTTGATTTTAAACTCTACTTTATTTGGGGTGTTTAGTTCTCAGCCTCCCTTCCAACCCCACATAGGAAAAAGAAAGTTTACTTCTCTGGTCTCTTTAGGGTCAGTGGGTTCTTTTAGGGCTTTATACCAATCTCCATCAACAGCAGATGCAGCCAGCAATCTTCTTCAAGCCGCTGCACCTAGAACCATTTCTCTCCATCTGTCTGCTCCAAACTGCCACACCGTCTCTCCTATCTCCAAACTGCTACACACCACATGCCAATACCAGATGCCCCACTTTCTCTTTCTGGGCTCTCAACTTATATATTTTGAGCCCTAGACCTCCATGGTGCATGTGGAAGGCTGTTACCAGCTGGCAAAAGCCACACTCCACACAAGAAAATTAACAGGTGTGGACAAACTGTAGCCCAACTAAAATCCAGCACTTGGGATTAAAACAGAAACATATTTACATAACATAACATAACATAACATAACATAACATAACATAACATAAC
>NW_026585504.1:41755166-41831666 GCF_907164565.1 Psammomys obesus | reverse complement strand
ACATAACATAACATAACATAACATAACATAACATAACATAACATAACATAACATAACATAACATAACATAACATGAGTTTAAAAAGAAACCAAAACTTCAATTACAGTTATCATTAAACAACAATCAAAATTGTTAAAGTAAGAAATAGTGATAATTGATGGTTGCACACTTTTAATCCCAGCACTTTGAAGGGGGCCATAGGCAGATCTCTGAGTTTGTGATGAGCCTGGTGTACAGAGGGAGTTTCAGGACAGCCACAGTCACACAGAGAAACCATATCTTTAAAAAAAATTTTAAAAAAATCAAGGTATGGTGGCACACCATACCATACCAGTACTCAAGAGGCAGAGGCAACCTACATAGAGAGTTTTGGGACAGACAAGACTATGTAGAAGATCTGTCTCAAAATTAAAATGATAATGATGAATTTTAAATGAAATACATCTTTGGCTACTTAAGAGTAAAGCCATTCTGGGGTATTTGAGCCTCCATCTCATAGAAACAAAACTAAAATTAAGAGCCAGAAAGATGGCTCAGGGAATAAAAGTACTCACCCTCAAAATGTGATCACTGGAATTTGAGCCCTGGTGTCTACAATGTGGAAAGGAAAAATGGACTCCACAAAGCATCTTCTAACCACATAGACATACCTACCTCCAATAAATATAAAAATCTAATTCAAGGGTCAGGGTGTAGCTCAGTGATTGAATGTGTGCAAACTGTGTACATGTCCTCATTCCACTAGGTCCTGAGTTCAATTCCCAGCAACTGCATGGTTGCTCACAACCATCTGTAATGTGATCTGATGCCCTCTTCTGGCATGCCCTCATATATAAAAAAAATAAACATAAAAAAGGTAATATTGTTAAGTCTGACATTAATCGTAGTAACCAGTCATTTAAAATGTTTGACTAGTGTTTTCTTTTTTGTTTGTTTGTTTTTATTGGCAGCTTCTAGGCTGGCTGGCAGAGAAACTACCTACCCTTCGTTCCACTCCCACAGACCTTATCCTTTGTGTTCCTCATCTGTATTCCTGTCTAGAAGATAGAAATGGAGATGTACGAAAGAAGGCCCAAGATGCTTTGCCATTCTTTATGATGCATTTAGGATATGAAAAAATGGCCAAGGCTACTGGGAAACTAAAGGTACTAGTTCTTGTGACTAGCAGTGTTAAAAGCTATTAGGAAAATACTAAGATACACACACATATATATTTATATATGCAAAAGATATCACGTACAATGGCACTCAATCTGACATTCTAATGAGAACAAAAAAAATTTTAACAGTGTAGATCTTCGAAGAATCTGGTGACCAACAGGAGTACAAATTACCTTCTAGAATGGTAGTTAATCAAATGTGACTTCATAATGTATGTCACTTCTTTTATTTTTGTGCTGCCTCCTTTTCTTCATTGGTGAATCAAAAGTAGGAGCTCAAACATTTGTTTAGTAGCAGATCTTTTAATAATCTCAGTATGAATGTATTGCTTATGTCAACTTTAATTTGCTTTGTCTTTCTAGCCAACTTCTAAAGATCAAGTACTGGCCATGCTGGAAAAGGCCAAAGCTAACATGCCATCAAAGCCCGCTGCACCTGCTAAAACAATGTCCAAACCAATGGGAGGGTCAGTTCCAGCCAAATATCAGCCTACGCCAGGTAATAACTTTGAAAATGACCTGAAGGAACTCAGAACATAGCCAGTCTGATAATCTTTTCATTTCATTTCCTCACCTCTTTTTCTAAACATTTGTCAAGTACTCATGTCAGAATCTGTACTAAAGGTGTGATGATTATTTGTTTTCTGTGTCATAAAGATATAGTAGTTCAAATATTGCTTTCAAGAATTCTTCCAGCCGGTTGGTGGTGGCACATGCCTTTAATCCCAGCACTTACGAGGCAGAGGCAGGCAAATCTTTGTGAGTTTCAGGACAGCCAGGGCTGGTACACAGAGAAACCCTGTTTTGAAAAGAACAGACCAAGAAGAAAAAGAAGAATTATTCCATACTGTTTTTAAGGTTTCTACAGCTATTTTCTATCATTGGACATCCTAGTTAGAAGAAGAGTTGGGAACATCTAGCTTAATCTACTTTAACAACATGAAAGCAGGGAGGTTAGTGATTTTCACAAGGTCAGATAGTACTTGAACCACCCTGAAATTCTGCTTAATCACACGTGACTGCATAATACTGACCATATCTAGCTCTCAACCTACCACTGAAGTCTATCTGAACCCCTATATTTTAATTTTAAAAAATTGTCTGATAATCCTGATACTAAAAGTCAGTAATAGCCAGGCAGTGGTGGCACACCCAGCACTTGGGAGGCAGAGACACTTGGATCTCTGTGAGTTTAAGGCCAGCCTGGTCTGCTGAGTGAGTTCCAGGACAGCCAATGCTGTACAGAGAGATCCTGACAAAAAAAAAAAAAAAAAGTTGATAGTATTTAACCTATAGCCACTTGATTTCTAGACTTAATGATTTAGCAAAACAGTTTTTTTCTGTTAAGTGAGTTAGAACTTGCTGATATTATGAAGCTAGAAATTTTATATTATGCAAAAGTTTTATCCAAGTGTATATTCAAGTTTAATATTTATTGGAATATTGTTTAGAAGATAATTTCAGTGATGGCAGCTCCTACCTTTAAAGAAATATTAATGTAACAAAAAGTACTCTTGACTGTTATTTAAAGAAAATTTTAAAGTGCAATTTAAGTATCATTACATTAGAAGGAGACACTTTGAATTAATTCTGTAACATGCTTTAAAAGAATTTCTTTTCCAAAAATTATTTGAAAATTTTTTTCTCTTTTTTTCTTTTTTAATTTGTTTCAGAGATTTACTTGCCTCTGCTTCCTGAATGCTGGGATTATAGGCATGCACCACCACTACCTGGCTTTTTAGTTTGTGTGTTGTTTTTGTTGTTGTTGTTTTTTTTTTAGAAAGGTTCTCTATATAGCCCTTCACTGTCCTGAAACTTAGATCAGGCTGACCTAAAACTCAGAGAACTGCCTACTTCTACCTCCTCAGTGCTGGGACTAAAGGTGTGTGCCACCACACCCAGCAAAATTTATTTTTCTTATGTGAAAAGTAAATGGCCACTATTATTTAATTCTGTTTTTATTTGTGCCATTATGACTAATCGTGGTATTTTTTATGAAAAAAAAATGTAAATTGAAACTATGACATGCACATTAGAAATTGGAAGGGCAGAGGAAACTGCTGGAACAAGGTTGTCATGTGAAAGATACACAATAGGACATGTTTATTGAATATTTGATATCTTACTGGCTTTGAATTTCAGTCTTTTTTAATATATGATGTCCTTTTATTTTTGTTAGCATATTAATTATACACAGTGAGTTTACTTATGACATTTCACTATCCTTTATTGTTCTCTCGTTTCCCTCCAGTTCCCAATAATCATCATACCCTTCCTCCTACTTTCACATCTTCTTGTTTTTTTCTTTTCTTACCAAAATGAGGTTAATTAAGGTTGTATACAGAAGCATGGACAGCTCACCAGTGGCCATTCAGTCAGTCAGCCCATACTCCACAACCAACCATGAACTGCCAAAGGACCCTCATAAAGGGGTGAGGCCTTGTGAGCCCCTCTCCCAATAGCAACTATCAACTATCTGTATATAGCCTCAGGGGGAAAATGGTACCTTATGAGCATTTCTCACCCATGATAAAATGTTGATGGGTCTTTTGTTGTTTTGTTTTATTTAAGAAAAAGTCTTACTATGTAGACCAGGCTGGCCTTGGAACTCAGAAATTTGCCTGCCTTATAAAATCTTGGTGCAGGTTATCACAGCTAAGATGTTCACGAGCACAATGGCCAGTCATACCCAGAAGACAGAACTCCACAACACTCCACCTTTCTTCTACCTCTAACATGGTGTTTTCAGCCATCTAGCTCTTGTGGGTAACTAAGAACAATGTAGTACCTGCTTGTTTTATTTTAGGTTAATAACCTTTACTCATCAGGGTAGAGTACCTCAAACTTTTGCTTTGTTTGCTTTTGGTTTTAATTTCTTAATTAGTTTACAAAGTAGCATATGTTTCCCATATATCCTTTATTTTGATCCCCTCACTCTTTCCTCTCACAAGGAAGATCATGGCTTCAAACTTGGAGCAAACTCCCTGGTTCTGCCTCCCAAGTGCGAAAACAATAGGCATGTCCCACTCTACCCAACCTTTAAAGAGAAACTAAGACTAGGAAAAAATCTTTACCTGCCTATATATTGATACATTTAAGACTACAAAGGTTTTTTTAAAAATTACTATGTTTTTAATGTATTTAGGATAAATGATTTTAATTTAACAAAGTATATGCTTTTTTTCCCTCCTCAAAGTACCTGTTGAAGATTCTGTTTCCAGCAACATAGAAGCTAAGCCTGATCTGAAAAAGGCTAAAGCTCCAGGAGTTTCTTCCAAAGCAAAGGTCTGTTAACTCTACATATTTACATAGTTCTTTTATCTTAATTTTTTTTACACTGAGTCACTCAGTTAGTAAAGGTCACAGATGTATGAAAGACTATCACTGCTCTTGATAATATTAAAATAAGTATTTATGGAACTTTCTTTTGTTTTATTGATTTCATTTTTTGCTACATTGAGATAAAACTTAGGACTTATGTGTGTTAGGGGAGCTCTGTGTACTGAGACCATGGCTTATATATTAATCAGATTCCAAAACAGTCATTTGTTTCCACAAGGTGCTGTCATGGAGATCTCCAACTCTTTGCACCAGTGAAAAGAAAAAGAGTCTGACATGGTGCCATATACCTTTAATCCTAGCACTAGGGAGGCAGAGGTAGACAGATTTCTGCAAGTTTGAGGCTAGCCTGGTCTACATACATGGTGAGATCCTGTTTCAAAAAAAGCTTTCCAAAATTTAGGAAAGACAGCATATGCTTTGTGAGCCCTAGGAAAATCAACACTTTTGGATGGTCTGTATTTGAAGATAATCACCTTCCTTCATGTGCCTCAATTAGGTCATCAGACTTAAAGGTACTCCAAGTTGTGGGCTTTTTTGTTTGCTTGTTTGTTTGTTTGTTTGTTTGTTTGTTTTTACATTCACTGGAGGCTCGAGAATTGGGTCAGCAATTAAAAGCACTTGTTGCTCTTGCACTGGACCTGACTTCAATTCCCAGCACTCACATGTTGGCTCACAACCCCTATCCCAGGGATCCAGTGCCCTCTACTGACCTCCACTAGCACCAGATGCACGTGGTGTCGTATATGTAAATACATGCAAGCAAAACACTTAGACTAATAATGTAAATCTTTTAAAAATTAAAACTAATAAAAAATACTTTTTAAAATTGATTTATTTTATATGTATGGATTTTTTGCTTGTGTGTATGTCTGTGCACCACATGGATGCATTGCTCGTGTAGGCCAGAAGAGATGTCCCCTGGAACCCACACCACAGATGGCTGTGAGCCACCATGTAGGTGTTGGGAATTCAACCAGAGTCCTCTGGAAGATGAGTCAATACTCTTAACTTCTGAGCCATTCTCCAGACCCACTCTGATTAGTCTATATAGCCATACCTTTTGTACTTGAACCACCAACCATTTCAGTATCCATGTGGAGTTCCATGACTTAAATACAATCACATGTCCCATTTTAATATTCCCTGGGCAGTGTTTTCATTTAATTGTGTTGGAATCAAAACAGAAGTATCGTCAGTTCTCTATCAATGCACAGAGCTGGTCTCTAAAGCGTTCAAAGCACTTTCCTATTAATAATCTCATATTTATTTTGACTGAATGATACCAGTATTTAGAAAGAAATTCTGGGCAACTAGAAAAATTAACTTTTCCTACATTTATAATTATTTCAGTAATAAACATATGTACAATTCATCATTTTTCTTCCATTTAGACTGCTTATTGTTTAATAAAGGGAAAATTAAAGAACTCTGTTAAATAAACAAATCCTCATACTAAATTTAAATGAAGAAACATGTGTTAGTAGCCGAGTACAAGTGAACAAAAAAAATGTAAGACAAGGAATTTTATTGTTCAGCATATTTATTATTGTACCACCATCATAGAGTGGATGTTTTCTGGGTGTTCTTCTAAATACTATAAATATTAACTGGACATAGTGACTCACGCCTGTAATCTCAGTACTCCAAGTATGCCTGAGGACTGTCAATTGTTCAAAGTCTTCTTACGCTACCCAGTGAGTTTCCAGCCAACTTTTTCTTCCTTATGAGTAGGTCCTTTAAGTCTATGAGTTACTTAGTTTAATTATCTTCTAAACTATCTAGTAAGATTGTTCTCTTCCTATCCTCTTCTCATCCTGATCCCAAAGTGAGCAAATGTTTCAGTATTTTGACTAAAAGTGCTTTGAAGTATTTTTTTACTCTATTATTAATTGGACATTTTTTTCCTAAAACTTTCAGAGTACTTTCACTTAACCTCATATTTATTTTGACTGAATGATGTCAGTAATAAGAAAGAAATTCTGGGCAACTAGAAACATTAACTTTTGCTACATTTATAATTATTTCAATAAGATTCAGATTTTACCTTAAGCATATGTATTATTCATCATCTATCTGATAAAAATATTTTAGTCATATAATTTTTGAAAACTAAATATTTAATATGTTTACAGCAAATTTCTTTAGGAACAGATTTATAGTACCTTAGTTACACCTTGGTAGAGATACTTTAAAGAAAAATACATAGAGAAAAATAGAGCTTTCTCAAATAAGTGTTGTAAATTGTGTAAGTGCCATTCATTCAAATAGCATTAACATGAAATATATAAATAGTATTAAAGAGCCTGGGCAGTGGTGGCCCATGCCTTTAATCCCAGAACTCAGGGAGACAGAAGCAGGTGGATCTCTGAGTTTGAGTCCATCCTGGTCTACTGAGTGAGTTCCAGGACAGCCAGGGCTACACAAAGTATCGCTAGCTTAAGAGAAAAAAATAATAAAGATTTTTTTATTTTGGTTTCTTCAGACATGCTTTCTTTTTGTAGCCTTGGCTGTATAGACCAGGCTGGCCTTATACTCACATCAGTTTACCTGCCCCTGCCTCCCTGAGTGCTGGGATTAAAATCATGTGCCCTGCTAGTATTAAAGATTTCAAGGAAGAAAACTACCTAGCAAATATTGTCTGTGGCCTAAATTAATTGGAGTTAATATACCTTTCTAGCTCAATAGCTAATGGAGAGTCACATAATATAACTTAAAACATTTATAGTACATATGTATAGTCAAGAACCGAAGAGGCTGAGGTGGGAGGATTGCAAGTTGCATCTGATCTACATAGCAGGACTCTGTCTCATTCAGAAGCATGTTACATGTAAGAGTCATGTGCTGATCATTTTCTTTCATGTTGGAATATAATGTATAGTGATTTCCCTGGCTAATGCTCTCTTGCTAGGCAGTAGCATATATTCGTCAGAAGTGGCCTACCTAATCAGTATTCTCTTAACTCTGGTTGTAGAGTGCACAAGGAAAGAAAGTGCCAAGCAAAACCACCTTAAAGGAAGATGATGACAAATCTGGGCCTATTTTTATTGTTGTTCCAAATGGAAAGGAGCAAAGGATGAAAGATGAGAAAGGATTAAAGGTAAGGAAATGATAAGAATCTGTGGGGATTTTTGCTTGCTTGTTTTTATTTTGTTAATCAAAAAAGTTTTTCAGGCTGGGAGTGATGGCATATACCTTTAATCCCAGCAGAGGCAGGCTGATCTCTGAATTTGAATGCAGGCCTCTGAGTTTGAAACCACCCTTGTTTACATAGCAGGCCGGCCAGGGATATGTTGTTGTTTTAAAGAATGAAAATCCCAATCATTTAATTTTTACCAATAAAGACTCCGGAGTCAGATATTAGGGTGAAAACCTACTAGTGCAGAGAGGCAAAGAAAGCACCCAGCTGATCTTTCTACTCAGCTCACATCCCAGAAGGAAAAAACCAAATGTCTCCACAATGTCTTAAATAGTCTTAAATTCTCTCAATGTCCCCCCTTTCTGTATATTTCCTGTCAGCTGGTTTCTTGCTCCGCCTCTTGTTAACTTTATTTAAACCTGTTTACAGAAAGCACTTGGATTAAAGGTTGTGTGCTGGGGCTGAGCCACTCTGCAACTAAAAGCAGGTTTTCACAGTTCACAAGCTCAGGGTTCACAACGGGATTGAATATCTGCAGCGACATATACTGAGATGCTGTCTTGAAAAAGAAATAAAAAGTTGTTCGTTTGTTTTTCCAATATGGGCTTGATAGCACATACCTATAATCCCAACACTGAAGAATCTGAGGCCGCAAAATTCTAAGTTTTAAGACCATCTTAGGGGCTAGAGAGATAGCTTAGAAGTTAAGAGCACTGTGTGCTTTTCCAGAGGTCTTAAAGTTACTTAGGGAGGCCCTATCTCAAAAGAGAAGATATTTATTTAGTTTGTTTGTTTCCTTCTTTTCTTCCCAAACTTTCTGTAGCCCTGGCTGTCTGGAACTCACTTTGTAGACTAGGCTGGCCTCAAACTCACGGAGATTCTCCTGCCTCTGCTTCATGAGTGCTGGTATTAAAGGGATGAACTACCGATGGGTATGGTGTGCACACCTTTAATCCCAGTACCTGGGAGGCAGACACCTGAGGATCTCTGTGAGTTCAAGACCAGTCTAGTCTACAAAGTGAGTCTAGGACAGCCAAGGCTACACATACAAAACACATACACCACATATGTGGTGGTGGGGGAGGGGTTTATAGTGCTACCATGCTGGGCAAGGAAAAGTAATTCTTATAAAGAGAATTTAAAAATGTACCTAATTGCCCATTTCTTTTCTAAATAGATGATTTAGTATTTTCAACATTTTTAATTTTTTAATATTTTTAAACAGAAAAAAAGTGTTTGTTGATTACAATCAGTTGGACATACTAGTGGGCTACTGTTTTAATTCTTGTAATATATAAAATGCAAGTTTTATAACAACCATATATGTAGCTAATTCAGTTGTTTTGGGGAGCTAGAAATACAGTTCAGTAGTAAAACTCTTGCCTAGTATTAAATCCATACCCTGGTAGACATCTTCTTTTCTATTTTGGGACATATTCTTCCTATGTACCCCTGGGTGGTTAGAACTAGCTATGTACATCAGGCTAGATCTATCTAAATGCCTTCTACCAGCCAGCATGGCAAAAATTTTAAAAATCACTTTCTTTTGTTCTTTGTTTTTTCTTTTCTTTGAGACAAGGTTTCTCCACATAGATCTGCCTGTCCTTGAACTCACTGTGTAACCAAGCTGACCTTGGTCTCAGAGGTCTACCAACCTTAGCCTCTTGAGTGCTGAGATCAAAGGCATGCACCACCTCGTAACTTGTAGGAGTCAGTTCTTTCTTTTCACCATATGGGTGCCAGAAATTGAACTCAAGTCAAGCTTAAACTGAAGGCTATTCACATAGAGGACTATGATTTGATTTGCAGCACCCACATAGTTCACAACTGTGGCCGTAACTCCAGCTCCAAGGAATCCACGAAGCAAGAAAGAATTTACTGCACAGACAGAAAACTTAAAAAGACTAGACAGGAAGATTACTATGAATTCACAGCCAGTCAGTAATAAATGGCAGGACGCTGTCCCAAAAAAAAAAGCTATAAAAGGTTAAGTTAGGTCCTTCAACTGCAACAGGTGACTCTCAACTTTGTTTCAGTTGAACTCTTTGTATTCAGTGCCTTTCTATTTTTTTCTCTCAGGTGCTAAAGTGGAATTTTACTACCCCACGTGATGAATACATTGAACAGCTGAAGACTCAGATGTCTAGCTGTGTGGCTAAATGGTTACAAGATGAAATGTTTCACTCAGACTTTCAGCATCACAATAAAGCCCTGGCAGTCATGGTTGATGTAAGTCTTCAAACGATAAATACCTGTTTCAGGAATATAAAAATATGGAGTGCTGTGAAGTGGTCACAAGGTTGAATGTCTTGAAGAAGTAGAATACACCATGTTCTCTGTAGAGCTATCTCATTTGATGGTGTAATAAATAATAGTGTATTTGGGGGATTCTATTGAAGGTTTAAAAGTCTTATATTTTCTTTGGGGCACCAGTACAATTTAAGAAATTAGATGCTGGAGAGATGGCTCAGCAGTTAGTTAAGAGCACTGGCTCTTAACCCAGAGGACCCAGGTTCAATTCCTGGCAGCTCACAACTGTAACTCCAGTTCCAAGGGATCCAACACCCTCACAAGGACATACATGCAGGCAAAACGCCAATCAGTGCACATAAAAATAAATCATTTTATAGAATTTAAGTTTATATACAGTCTTACCTGTGGGTTTTTTTTATTTTAAGCACTTGGAGAGTGAAAAAGAAGGTGTTATCGGTTGCCTGGATCTTATCCTAAAATGGCTCACCCTCCGGTTTTTTGACACCAATACAAGCGTCTTAATGAAAGCACTGGAATATTTAAAATTGCTCTTCACCCTGCTGAGTGAGGAAGAGTACCATCTTACTGAGAATGAAGCATCTTCCTTTATCCCCTATCTCATCCTCAAGGTAATATATTTTCATCCTTGAGTTCTAAGCTAACCTTGGTTCTTAAACTTTTTTATTCTCTAATTTATGATATGATGGTACTTCCTTTCATCCTCAAAATCCTTTGAAGATACAGTAATGCATGAAATAACCACTGTACTCAGAAAAGGTCTCTATAATTTCTTGTTAACTAGGTTGGAGAACCAAAGGATGTCATTCGTAAAGATGTCCGTGCCATCCTGAATCGGATGTGCCTTGTCTATCCAGCTAGCAAGATGTTCCCCTTCATCATGGAAGGGACCAAGTCCAAAAACTCTAAGCAGAGAGCAGGTAAAGCGAAGCATCTATATCTGTCCATCTCTCTTTCTAGAGTTTCTGAGTGCTGACTCAGAGCCTCATATGTGCTGGGCAAGTGCCTTACACCAAGCTATATATCTGTAGCCTCCAAAAATTAAAGTGTGAGTCTTTACACAAATAATTCTCAACAAGTCATTTATAAATGAGAAATGAAATTTATTCAGTGTCTGTGTAGTTGATTTCAACTTTCTTATTCACACTGTGAGAGTGATGAGTTGCACACTGGTGGAGCCAGAGTATCAGGTGATACAGGCACCACTCAGTACCACCCTGGTGACAAAATCAAGTGCACAGGGGCCATCTGACTCACAGGCATACCCTGTCATGAACACTTCTAAAACCATTTGTATTGTAAAAGAAAAAAAAATCTAGAATGAGCCAAAATAAAATTTTAGTATTTTATGTGTGCCAAAGGAAAGTTATAGAAGCCTCTATACCACATGTTTTTGGGTTTCATTAATCTGGTCTTTCTTCCCTAATAGAGTGCCTGGAAGAGCTAGGTTGCCTAGTTGAGTCCTATGGTATGAATGTGTGTCAGCCAACCCCAGGAAAAGCCTTAAAGGAAATAGCTATTCACATAGGAGACCGAGACAATGCTGTACGGAATGCTGCCCTCAACACCATTGTAACAGTGTACAACGTGCATGGAGATCAGGTGTTCAAACTGATTGGAAATGTGAGTGACATTTCTGTGTACCTTGTCAGTAAGTTGTGAAAAGAATTCCAAGGTTTCTTAGGTGTTGGGTTTCCTGCCATCTCAGCTATACAGGAGTTTCATCAGTTTCTAAACGTAACCTGTCAAGATATCCTAGGTCCAGTATATGCTTTGGACACGTTTTCTGTGTTTACCTTTTATCTTTTTTTATTTTTTAATTCACAGCTGTTTACTTAAAATATGAGGGCTAAGCTGGGTAGTGGTAGTGGTGGCACACGCCTTCAGTCCCAGTACTGGGGAGACAGAGGCAGGTCCATCTCTGTGAGCTCAAGGCCAGTCTGGTCTTGAGTAAGTTCCAGGACAGCTAGGGCTACACAGAGAAACCCTGTCTCAAAAAATTAAAAATAAATAAATTTATTTGTTTGTTTGTTTGTTTATGAGCTGTCTTTGAATCAAGTCTGAACTAGTCTAGATTTTAAATTCTGCATGGCAGTCTGCTCTGTGGTATTTTTGTTTTTGTCTTTTATTTATTTATTAGGTATACAGTGTTCTGCATGTGTGCCTGCATGCCAGAACAGAGCACCAGATTTGACTGTAGATAATTATGATCTACCATGTGGTTTCTGGGAATTGAACTCAGGACCTTTGGAACAGCAGCTGGTGCTCTTAACCTCTGAGCAATCTCTCCAGCCCCCTGCTCTATGGTTTTTAATGCATTTGATTTTTATTTAACAATGCCCTCTTAGGAACGTTGTTAGATATATGGACCAAGTTTCAGCCATGGGCTACTATAGTAGCACCATTTTAGTACACTATACTTAAATCATTGTGTTTCCTTTATCACCAGTGAAGGACATAAAACAAGTAGAAGTTTTACAAATGACCAAAAGTGAAAAATCTTGCCCATAGACACATTTGTTAGTAGCAACAAATCAAACTTCCTTTTTTTTTTTTTTTTTTTTTTTCCAGCTTGATATAGTTCAGGCCAGGTTCAACCTCACCATGTAGCCATTAAATACCTTGGACTTCTTTTACTTGATTGTTTGTTTGTTTTGAGGCATGGTCTTTCTATGTAATAGTCCTTGAGTTGGCTTTTTGACCAGGCTGGCTCAGAACTCCTAGAGATCTTTCTCTTCCCCCACCCCTCAGGGCTGGGATTAAAGGCGTGAGCTTTTAGACCATGCCTGGTCTAAGACCCTAAACTGCTGGTTCTACCCCTATGTCCTGAATCTTCAAATTACTAGTACTTGTAACTGTTCAGTTTTATATAATGCTGAGTGTCAAACCAAGGCTTTGAACATGCTAGGCAAGCATACTACCAACTGAACAAACATTACAGCCCTAAATTTTTTAGCTTTTTGATTGTTATTATTAACATTTACTTTTGTATCCTTTGCTTTCATGGGTTGTTTTTATAACTGTGAAGATATTAATGGTAGTTTACTTAATACTATAGTGATTTGAAGGCCAGCAAGATAATTCAGTATGTAAAGTTGTTTTGCAACCAAGCCTGAAACCCACATTGTGAAAGGAAAGACTCAACTCCCACAAGTTGTGTAACTTTTATATGAGTGCTGCAGTGCTTGTGTGAACACACACAAACACAAATAAGTAAATAAGTACAAAGAAGCACTTTTTAGAAATAATGTAGTAGGTTGGTTTTGCTTGTTTTTAAGGGTTTTTGTGTTTTTGGTTGGTTGGTTGATTTTGTTTTTAATGCCTTCATGTACATATGTGTGCCTTTTGTCTACAGAGACCAGAATTGAGCATGGAACCTCTAGAACTGGAGTTATAGCTGGGCCTCATGGTGTACTCAAGAGGCAAAGGCAGAAGGATCTCTGCAAATTCCAGGATAGCCAGGGTTGTTAACACAGAAAAACCCTGTCTTTTAAAAAAAGAAAAAATCTCTACAATGGTGGTGCATGTCTTTATCTCAGCAGTCAGGAGACAAAGGCAAATGGATCTGTGCATTTGAGGCCAGCCTGGTCTACGGAATGACTTCCAGGAGAGCTGTGGCTACACAGAGAAACCATGCGGGTGCTGGGAACTGAACCCACGTCCTTTACAAGAGTAACAAGTGCTTTATAATACAGAGCCATCTCTCTAGTCCTCTAATGGAGATAATTGAAAGTAATTTTGTTCTTACTTAACAGCTTCTATTTTTCTCCTGTGTGAAAATTAGGGATGTGTGTGAGTGTGCCTGTGTGTGTGTGTTTTACTGAGGCCTGAACTCAAGGTCTTACACATTTAAGTATACTCTATCAGTTATATTCTTAGTTCTTTTTAAAAACTGTTTCTAAGTCTTGCTGAGTTGCCCAAGCTGTCCTTGAACTTAGTCTCCTCAGGTGGAATAACAGATATAATACCCAGCAATGGGTAATTTTTTTTTTTAGACAGTTTTGGGGCTGGAGAAATTACTCACTGGTTAAGAGAGCTGTTTTTCCAGACAACATGGGTTCAGTTCTCAGCACCCACATGGCAGCTCACAACTGTCTGTAGCTCTAGTTCCAATGAGTCAGACACCCTCACACCAATACACATAAAATAATATTAAATAAAAAAATTTTATAAGACTAAAAAAATAAATAAAGATAGGGTTTTTCTTTGTGCTCCTGGCTATCCTGGAACCTGTTCTGTATGTCAGGCTGTCCTTGAACTCAGAGAACATTTGTAGACCAGACTGCTTTGCAGACCAGCTGTCCTTCAACTCAGAGATCTGCCTGCCTCTGCCTCCCAGTACTGGGATTACAAGTGTGAGCCACCACACCAGGCTTGCAGTGGATAATTCTGGAGTCATCCAATTAGGATTTGTATTTTAGTAAATGGGTGTGCTAATTTTTGAATATTTATAGCTTTCTGAAAAGGACATGAGCATGCTTGAGGAAAGGATAAGACGATCGGCAAAGAGACCCTCTACTGCACCAGTGAAACAAGCTGAAGAGAAACCTCAGCGCACACAGAATATAAATTCCAATGCCAACATGCTACGCAAGGGACCAGCAGAGGACATGTCCTCCAAACTTAAGTATGTGAAGATAGACAGTTGTCTGCTAGCATTTCTATGGATTTAGCTTTGTGTGCTCAGAGCTTGTCCTGTAACATAAGAGTTTGTGTCATTATCATGCATGACAGATTGTCTGGGTTAATGTCTTATAACCAAATGTTTAATCTTTCATTCTTCATTGTCTTTGTCTCAAAACCACTTCTAAATGGTCTTGTGCCTTCTTTCACTGCTTTTCCGTGGACAGAATTATGTATCGCACTTATAGGATGTAAGTACTGCCTGCTAATTTCTCGTTAGCAGGGCTCTTATATCTTTCTAACTTCTGACATGGATTCATCCCCTCTGGAGAGTAACTAGCTCTTAAAACCGGCCAGGAGAGGGTGGCCATAAATGTCAGGCTTCCCAGGAAAGTCTTCTTTATTTTTGTTGTGCTCAGGTTCCTGGTTTTTGTTTTTGTTGTTTTTATTCTTACTGTTTTGTTTTGTTTTGTTTTGTTTTGTTTGAGACAGGATCTCTTTATGTAGTCAATGGATGTCTTGGAGCTCACCATGTAGATCAGACTGGCTTTGCATTCACAGAAATCCACCTGACTCTGCTTCTCAGAGTGCTGGGATTAAAGGTGTGCACCACCACACACACGAGACCCAATTAGCTGTTCTTGAGATAAGGCTAAAATAAGATACATGCATCTCAGAACTGGCTTAAGGGATTCAAAATAGTGCCTTCTAAATAAGACAGCACTATTTTGGGGCTGTGTGTGCCATAAGTATAATTTTAACCAAACGTGAAAATTTTGCATAACTATATAATACTGGCCCTGTCCTATCAAGAGTGACTTCTTTAAAAAATAATGACTATCTTTTGAAACTATAAAATGTACATAAGATGCCTATGATTAGAAATTGAACACTGGTTAATTTCACAGAGAGGGTAGGGGACATCCAGTTTATATTATTATTAATATTTTGTCTCATAGTAATAGATTTTCAATCTGTGTAAGTATTTTCTGCTCCAAATGGAATAGAAGTACAAGATTGTTAGCTTTTCCAAATGAGACATCATACAGTAATCTAAGCACAAATTAAAGCTTCCTGCTCTCTTAGGATAATCCTGAATCAGTGTTGTTACTTCGAGCACCTTCTTAAACTCAAAAACTAACATCCTTCAGAGGGGCTGAAACCAGAAGTTGAACATCTGTCTTCAAGCTTTGAGGCAGCTAGCAATGCTGATATTATCCTTGTGTTAAGAAATCCCTCTTAGTTCAGGAGCCTCTTTTTGCTTCCTTTAGTCAAGCTCGAAGCATGAGTGGGCATCCTGAAGCAGCCCAGATGGTTCGACGAGAATTTCAGCTGGATTTAGATGAGATTGAGAATGACAATGGTACAGTCCGCTGTGAAATGCCAGAACTTGTTCAGCACAAACTGGATGACATTTTTGAACCTGTCCTTATTCCTGAACCTAAGTAAGTTCAGCATTTTCAACTAAATGAGAACAGTTTGTGATTATTAGAATGCATACCTGAAAAGAGCCCACTGTGGAAGTATGCAGTTAAAACTTCCTAGAATTGATTACTGCCTGACTGATAGTAACATCTTTATTAAAACCTGGATTTAGTAGAGAATTGTGTAATTCTCACTCACTAAAATGTCTTGGAATACAGATTGAATTTTTCCTTTTGATTTACTGTCTAGGATCCGGGCTGTTTCTCCACATTTTGATGACATGCACAGTAATACAGCTTCCACAATCAATTTCATTATCTCTCAAGTAGCCAGTGGTGACATCAACACAAGTATCCAAGCTCTGACACAGGTAATGGGGATACTTCCCATAATAGTGATTCCATTGATCTATGTAGAGCCTTGTAAGGATAATGGGTTGCACACTGGTGTGGTAACAGTACTGAAGCATGTAGGCAGTGTTGAATATTACCCTGATTTAAAAAAAAAAAAAGACAACAGGGACCACTCAGTCATCATTTGCATCAGATCCTCTGGAACAGGAGTTACAGACAACTATGAGCTGCCAGGTGGGTGCTGGGTTTGTTTGTTTGTTTGTTTGTTTGTTTGTTTGTTTGAGACAGGGTCTCTGACTATTCTGGAACACCATGTGGATCAGGCTGGCCCTGAACTCAACAATCCAAACACCTCTGTGTCCTGAGTACTAGAATTAGGCATGTGCCACCATGCCAGTCTCATGGGTGCATTTTGCTATAAGGACTGGAAGTGTGGCTCATTGGTATAGTGCATGCTTAGCATTTGCAAGGCCCTGAGTTCAGTTTCCACCAAAAGAAAACAAACAGTATGCTTTCTCTAAGAATGAAAGCACCTAAGGATGTATACACTCAAAGACTTTAATTTATTATAACATACAGCAGATAAATGACTAAACTACAAACAGTGGAGAGTCATCAGTAAAGAAATGATTGAAAAATTTGTTAATGCATAAGCTCTTATGCTGCCAATCCCCCCTTAAGGCAGTGGTTCCCAATCTATGACTCTCAACCCCCACAAGGGTCACATATCAGATATCCTGCATATCAAATATTTACATTACAATAATGGGGCTGGAGAGATGGCTCAGCCGTTAAAGGCTAAACTCACAACCCAGAATACATTATGATAATGTAAATAATAGTAGCAAAATTACAGTTATGAAGTAGAAATAAAATAATTTTATGGTTGGGTCACCACAACATGAAGAACTGTAATAAAGGCTCATAGCATTAGAAAGGTTAAGAACCACTATTCTAAATTTTTGTTTTGTTTTTATGAGTGTTTTGCCTGCATGTATGCACAATCATATATAGGTTGGTACCTACAGAATACAGAAGAGGGCATTAGACTCCTTGCTACTGAGATAGCTGTAAGAGACAGTTCCATGAGAATGCTGGGAAACGAAGCTCCAGTCCTATGCAAGAACATCAAGTTCTGTCTTAATTGCTAAGCCAATGCCTCTCCAGCTCCTTAATGCTGCTTGCAAAAATAAAGTTGTTCCTTCAGAGAGTTGTGACTTCAGGGATTTTCATAATTTTCCATGGAATTAGAAAGCTGGATGAAGGGCTGGAAAGCTGGCTCAGTGGTTAAGAATAGTGGCTGCTCTTCCAGAGGACACAGGATCAACTTCCAGCACCTACATAGCAGCTCACAACTGTCTGTAACTCCAGTTCTCAGTGATCCAACACCCTCACAGAGATGCTGACACAACACTAGTAATACTAGTGTACATCAATGAAAAGTCATTTAAGAAAAAAAGCTAGATGCAAGGCAAGACATGGTAGCACATGCCTTTAATCTTAACACTTGGAAGTATAGACAGGCAGATCTGTGTGAGTCCAAGGCCAGCCTGATCTACCTAGTGAGGTCCAGGATAGCCAGGGCTACATAGTGAAGCCCTGACTCAGAAGGGGGGGGTGCTAGATGCAGAAAAATACATATAATCCTTGTATAATAAATGTGCTCCCAAAGCCTTGTATAGATACTATACTATATATAATAATTATATAAAAATATAAGATTATAAAAATCTACTTTATATGCCTAGTATACCTTTATATTAGTGTATAAGAGCTTATTTTTTTACAGAGCATTTTATCATCATGACAATTAATGTACTAAAGTAGGGAAAACACTGGACATGAAAAAAACTAGCTTTTGGTTTAGACTGAGTAAAATCTGAGTTCTCTGAGTCTCATTTGGTAAATGGGGTTCTTTTGCTTGTTACTTTTTTTAGTTTTTGTTGTTGGGATTGTTTTGTCTTTTTAAATTTTGTTTAATAGTACTGTGGATCAAACCCCAAGGTCTTAAACTTAGTAGGAAATGCTCTACCACTGAGCTCTTCATCTGTGTGCATGTGTGTTACTTGTTTTAGGTTTTTGTTGTTGCTGCTGTTTTTGTTTATTTGTTTAAAGGAAGGTTCTCACTCTAGCCCAGGATATCCTGGAACTTGGCTATGTAGCCTTGGCTAAATTCAAATATAAAATCCTTTTTGCTTTTCAGCCTTCAAAGTGTTAAGCTCATAGATGTGTGCCATGTCTCTCTCTTTTTTTTTTAATGGAAGGTTTAATAGTTACACTGTCTAAAAAGTACTAAAAAAGAGTATTCTTTTTAATAAATTGAACATTTAGGCATAGAGATTATTTCCTGAAGTAAGCAGTAAGTCTCTTAGAATAGCATCTCTGATTAATTCACTTAATACTGTTTTGCTCAGTAAAATATATGTAGAATGATTGCTTTCCTAAGGATAGTTACTTTTAATGTTACTGAATTTCTTGTTAGGTAAAATAAGTGCTTTGCTAATGAATTCTCCTATAGAAACATGTCTTATAGTATTTTTCTGCTGCTCATAAAGCTTGGAAACTACAGCTTGGAATTTTTATTATCAGATTGATGAGGTCCTGAGGCAGGAAGACAAAGCTGAAGCTATGTCTGGCCACATTGATCAGTTTCTGATAGCAACGTTCATGCAGCTAAGACTCATCTACAGTACACACATGGCAGATGAGAAGTTGGACAAGGATGAAATCATCAAGTTATATAGCTGTATCATTGGCAACATGATTTCGGTAAGACATTTCTGTAGACATGGAGTTTCTCTTAGATCTATCAACCCACCAGCTTCTAAAGCCAGAGTCAGTGGTGATGCTCAAGTGAGGCCTGTGTTACTTGGAAAAATTATCCATGAGTCTCGTGGCCAGTTGTTGGCTTCTTGCATTAAATGTTACCTAATTGTCAGGTGCCTCATCCAGCACAGCTGGAGTGGAGAGTAAGTGAAGAAAAGACAAACAGAACCACAGAAAAGCTGGGATTGGGTGGTGTGGGCTTTCAGATGGGGAAACCTCAGCATCTCAGAAGCTCAGCATATTTATTACATAGAATTGAACAGAGAGGCAGGGTTATTGCATACAGATAAACAAGGAGATGGGGGTTATGTTATATGGCTGGATAAAGGAAATGGATTTAGCTAATCTCAGTAGGATCAGTCTCTGTAGGGGAGTACTCTTCAGGCCATAACCATGGTTGGGGCGGGGGGGCTATTGAGGAATTTTCTACACACACTGTCAACACCTAGTCTTGGACCCTGAAGAAGGCTTTGCTGTTTTTCTCTGTACCTTAGGCAGAGAAGGCTTGGCCACTCCCATAGGGCTGAGGCTAGAGTCCTTGATATGGACCATGTCAGTAGCACACATTTACTCAAGAGTTCTTCATTCAGGGCTTTTCGACTCCCACAGTTAGGATATAAAGTAGATGCTTATTTCTTCCAGTGTTGTTCTTCCTGCCAGTTTTTTCTACAAGCAAGGCAGGTCCTGTTTGGCTTTGTACAGATAGCCATGTATCAAAAATACAGCAGAAAAGAAGCATAACAATGAATTCTGGCTATTACTGAAATGTGACGGTTTTATTTATTTATTTATTTATCTTTTTTTTTTTTTTTTCTTTATCTATTTATTTATTTATTTATTTTTGACAGAGGTTTTTAAAATGCGGTATAATTGTTCCAGGTGTGTTAGTACAAGGATGCAATAGCAGCACTTTGAAGTCTAAAGTATTGGTCACCTAGTACACAGCAAGGCCTGTGTCAATATATATAGCTGAATATTGACTAGAATATACCAACTATGTTTTTCCTCTTTGTCCCATATATTGAGTTTTAACCTCCCTAACACAGTTAAAACTGGATAGCTATTTCAGATAGAAAGCCTTGCCCGGGAGGCTTCCACTGGAGTACTGAAAGACCTGATGCACGGCCTGATCACTTTAATGCTGGATTCTCGGATTGAAGATCTAGAGGAAGGACAACAGGTGATTCGTTCTGTGAACCTCTTGGTGGTGAAGGTTTTGGAGAAATCAGACCAGACCAATATCCTCAGGTATATTTATACCCTTATCAGCAAAGCTTGGGATAACCTCTCATTTATCTACACATAGAAATAAAGTAGTCAAGGTTGAGGGTATGCTTCAGTTAGTGAGTGCTTGCCGATTGCACAGAGTCCTGGGTTTCCCCCAACACTTGTGGGAACAGGCACACTCCTATAATCCTAGCACTGAGAAGCATTCCTCTCAGTAGAGAAAAGAGGATAAGAATCACCAGGTCAGCTGTAAATTTCAAGTTTGCCTAATAAGATGATTTATTACTCTCTTCTAAATGAATCAGATGTATTTCAGGCTAAAGCTAGTAATATTATTATGAATATTCTAGAATAGGACAGTTAAATATACCAGTTATATCTCTAGCATTACATTTGTCTCTCAGCTGCTAATGGCAATAAAAAGAATAAAAGTGACAAGCTTTACCAATTTTTAAATAATAAAACCTTAAAGATTTATCTTATTTTTAATAATTATCATAATTAATGAATTGCTTATTAGATGGATAAAGAATATTCACACTTCAGTTAGTAGCTTTAAAAATGAAGATTTAAAATTTATTAATGCCATTTGTTTTTCCAGTGCCCTGCTTGTATTACTTCAGGACAGCCTGCTAGCAACAGCTAGTTCTCCCAAATTCTCAGAGCTTGTTATGAAGGTAAAGTTGAAATGAGTTCATCTCTTTTTTTTTTTCAAAGGTTTAATCACTTTTTGGGGAGAGGGGTTGTTTTCAAGAGTTTCTCTGTATAGCCCTAGCTGTCCTGGAATTCGAGCTGTAGACCAGGCTGGCCTTGAACTCACAGATCCACCTCCTCTGCCTCCCAATCACTGTGATTAAAAGCATGCGCCTCTGCCTCAACCACCACCCAGCTGTAGCCAGTGGTGTTCTTAACCATCTTAAGCCATCTCTCCACCTCCTTGTTTCTTATTTTATTAGTGTCTATGGAGAATGGTTCGACTATTGCCTGACACCATCAACAGCATTAACCTAGACAGAATTCTTCTAGACATCCACATTTTCATGAAGGTCTTTCCCAAAGAGAAGCTGAAGCAATGCAAAAGTGAATTTCCTATAAGGACTCTAAAGACCCTTCTGCATACCTTATGCAAATTAAAAGGACCTAAGGTGAGTAAGAACAGCAATTGATCTCTGAGTGAATTTCATGGACGGGCCATTGCTAACACTTACATGTGCTTGTCTCCTTCAGATCCTAGACCACCTCACAATGATTGACAATAAGAATGAGTCTGAGCTGGAAGCACACCTCTGTCGGATGATGAAGCACAGTATGGAGCAGAGTGGAAGCAAGTGTGAGAAGGAAACAGAAAAGGGAGCGTCTCGGATAGTGAGTGCTCTGAGTTCTAGGCGAAAGGCTTTGGGATTGGAGTGGTCAGTTTCTTGGTTTGCTGCTATAACCATTTCTGCCTAAGAATTTTAAAACACTTTAGTGAACACATGCCTTTTGATCCCCAAAAAAGAGTTCTGTGTTTGTGCCCAAAACTTCAGTTGTTCACTGGATAAGTCCACTGTGAGCTCTGCTTAACTAGGAGAAATGAATCAGCTTGCCCTCAGAGTGGAGGTGAAATCCTCAAGCTGGAGGTACTCACAACCAGAGTACTAATGTTACTGCTCTAAGCTTTTCAGCTCTGGGCTTTCTGCACCAGCAGAACCAAACCAGTAAGGCCCATATTTTGAAATATTTTCTGTTAGTATCTGTCCTCTCATCTGTTTCTAACTAATAATTCAACTCTAACCAGTCCTTTTGTGTTTTTCAATTTATTAGGATGAAAAATCATCAAAGGCCAAAGTAAATGATTTCTTAGCTGAGATCTTTAAGAAGATTGGCTCTAAAGAGAACACTAAGGAGGTGAGAATGGAAGCTTAAGGCTGGGTATGGTAGCACGTGACACTTAGAAGGCTGAGGTAAAGATTGCAAGTTTGAGACTAGACTGATTATATACAAAGTGAGACTGTCTCAGAAAAGCAAAAAGGCAGGTGTTTTGGTACACAGTTGTAATCTCAGCACTCAGTAGGCTGCGACAATAGGATTGCTGTAAGTTTAAGGCCAATTTGATCTGTATAGGAAGTTCTGGGCCAGTCAGAGTTACATAACAAGACCTTGTCTACAGAAATCCTGAAGGAGGGGTGTAGGGAGGAATAAGGGGGAAGGGAAGGGGTTAAGCCAAATAGGTGGTGGTCTATCTTGTGGATAAGGAACACTAACTTATACCCATCCCCACCTTTTCTTTTTCTTTTTAACCAGGGCCTAGCAGAGTTATATGAATATAAGAAGAAATATTCAGATGCTGACATTGAACCATTTCTGAAAAATTCCTCACAATTCTTTCAGAGTTATGTTGAGAGAGGCCTTCGAGTGATTGAGATGGAAAGGGAAGGCAAAGGCCGCATTCCCACATCAACAGGTGTGGTTTCCTGTTACAGTTCCAAAAATAGGCTAAAGTAGTTGCAGGCCACCTACCCCATTGGCATTCTTGTTGATACCAGCTTTACCTTAGTTTGGTGAGAACTAAAGCTTTTGGTCTCTTCCTCTCTGTCAGGAAACCCTTTGGCTCTACCTGAAAACCATATGCAGGGTCCACTCCCACCTCTTCCTTACCGCCACTCTGACACCTTAGTGGAAAACAGTGTTCTCTCTTATTAAACTGCGTCAGAATACTTTGCTGTTTGTTCTCCTTCCATCTTCACTCTTCTGTGCACATTTCCACATATAGCATCAGGAGTTGCCAGCTTTTTTCCAGACGGCAAATACCTTTCAAAGTCCTGGGTTGTCTGATCCCTGCCACTTCTGGGTCCTCATCTATTGCTCTCCAGCCCCACCAACCCCCTCACTGTTTCTGAAACGTTTCTGACACATGCCTTTGGGCCTTTGCACTGGCTTTGTCATTCTGTTGTTTTGTTTTGTTTTTTTAGTAATTTATTTTATTTTATATGCATTAGTTTGAAGTTGTCAGATCCCTTGGTTGTAAGCTGCCATGTGGGTGCTGGGAATTGAACCCAGGTCCTTTGGTAGAACACATAGTAGAAGCACTCTTGCCCTCTGAGCCATTTCTCCAGCCCCCTTTCTGCAAGTTTTTGCCACCTTGCCTTGCTTTTATGGTGCTGGGGATTAAACACCAGGACCTTATAAAATATAAGACAAGCACTTTTTTTGGTTTTTTAATTCTGTGTGTGAGTATTTTGTTTTGTCTGCTATATATCTGTGCACCACATATCTTGGAGGCCAGAAGAGGCCAGGCATCAGATCCTCTGGAATGGAGTTATAATTGTGAGCTTACATATAGGTGCTAGGATTCAAACATGGGTCCCCTAGGAGCGGAACCAGTATTCCGAACTGCGTAGCCATGTCCCAGCCCCAAGTTACGTTTGTGTGGGTTTTTTTTTTCTGGAGTTTGTGTGTGTGCAGTAATGTCTATATGTGTATGGGCATGTGTGCAGCTGCAGGAGTTTGTGGAAGACCAGCAATGATGTTGAATGCCTGCTTCTATTTACTGCTCACTGTTCTCCACTTTATAAATTGAGGCAGGGTCTCTTGCTTGAGCCTAGAGCTCACTGATTCATCTATTCTATCAAGCCAGCTTGCTCTGGGAATCTCTTAGCTCTGCCTCCTGTGTGCTGAGATTTCAGGTGGACTGCTGTGCCTACACAGCATTTATTTGAGTTCTTGTGATGCAAACTCCAGCCTTCACATTTGCATGGCAAGCACTTTATCCACTGAACCATCTCCCCAGCCCAGTAAGTTAGGTCTTTTACATGCTGCATTTTATGACTGTTCCTTGTTGGAAATTCAGGAACCAAGATGAATTGATGTTGTCCTCCAAGAATATTGATGGATAGTACTATCCCTTGAGCTTCTTGTTCTCTGTAGATTTGAAAAACCTGTCTGTTTTGCATCATTCAGCCCAAGCATAACTGATTCCTCCGTATACACTCATTTTTCAGTTGGGCATTCATCATATACTTAGAAGTCGCTTAGGGATTTCAGATTGCCTGTGTCAGCCCTATGATTTTTGGTATACAATCCTTCACATAACCAAGGTTTAGATAGACAGCCCTTTTGTGTCTTGATGTTCTAATAAAGTTTAGGTTGTATATTTGAGACCAGCCTGTATCACCAAGTCCAGGTAGATCCTGTGGGTTTTTTTTTTTTTTTTTGGTTTTCAGGTACAGTGGAGACACTCAGATGCTCAAAATTTTTTATTGTTATCGGGCCATAGTGGTGCACACAGGCAACTCTCTATGAGATCGAGGGCAGCCTTGTCTACAGAGTGAGTTCCAGGACAGCCAAGGCTGTTACACAGAGAAACCCTGTCTCAAAAAACAAAACAAAAATGTTGTTGCTAGGGATTTAGTTATGAAACCTATGCTGTGCCACTGAGCCCTAGAAATGATTGACCATGGCAGTCTGGAAGTTGGGGTATGTGGATATCTGCATGTGCTTCCTTCATTTTTCTCCCTAGGCATCTCCCCTCAGATGGAGGTCACATGTGTGCCCACCCCGACAAGCACAGTGTCCTCTCTAGGTAACACAAATGGAGAAGAAGTGGGGCCATCCGTCTACCTGGAAAGGCTAAAAATTCTCCGACAGCGGTGTGGTCTTGACAACACAAAGGTATTGCTCCTCTCTTTGTGTATGGGGATGGAGAGCAGTGACAAGAGTTGGGGACAGGTTGGCCTACAGCAGAGTAGCCTGACCTTGGTATACGCTGCTGCAGAGTTGCATCTTGGCTGCTTCCCTTGAACTTAGACAGTGTCTCTCTTTTTCTCAATAGCAAGAAGACCGACCTCCGCTGACCTCTTTGCTCTCCAAACCAGCAATTCCTCCAGTTGCCTCTTCCACAGACATGCTCCACAGCAAGCTCTCACAGCTACGGGAGTCCCGGGAGCAGCACCAGCACTCAGACCTGGATTCCAACCAGACCCACTCTGCAGGAACCATGACCTCCTCCTCCACAGCTAACATTGATGACTTAAAAAAGAGACTGGAGAGAATAAAGAGTAGTCGCAAATGAAGCTGCCCATCCCTCAGCACTCTCCAGCTCTAGTTTACTAACCTAGGCATCCTATAGTGTGAAATGGCCACGGCAGGCCTCATGTACACAAACTGGCTGGATCAGACTGCAGATGGGGAAGGAAGAGCAATGCTGGCAAGTCCTGCGCACGCTCTGCTTTTCCCCATCAGCGCTGCCTCTAGAAGACTGACTGGGTTAGGTTAGTGTACAGACTTCTAAACAGCTGCTCCCTCACTCAGAGTAGGTTCCATATCTTTTTTGTTTGTTTGTTTGTTTGTTTGTTTTGTTTTGTTTTAATGGCTCATTTGTAAAATTGTCCTAATTTTTCCTAGCTTTCAGCCATTAGAAACACTTTTAATAGTTCCTTTTGAGTTGTGAGCTCTTCTCCTGTAGCCCTGAAGGGACACTGTATTCTGTATGAATGCATGGCATGAGACAACTAATTTAAAGAGTCTTTTATAAATAAAGTTTGCATTAACTATACTATTTCCAAAGATGCTCTGATGCTCCATGTCTGGGAGTGCTGGGCAACTGTTTTCTGTCACCTATTTAAGGAAAGATGGGTATTGAGCCCTGGTAGAGGGGGGTTTATTACGGCCTGCTGAGGTCCTTAATTCGTGAACTGGGGTTTTAGTTCCATTGGCCCAGAAGAGACTTGCTGGCCCATTGTCCACATGCTGACCCACGGAGCAGAGAAAGCTCATCCCTCTTTGTTTTGAGGTCTTGATTCATGACCTCCCTTTGGTCATCTCCAGTTGTTTGGAGGAACATTTACATGTGCTACTGCTTTGCTGCACAGATGGCATGAGATTGTTTTCAAGTGTTGTCTTGACAGTTTCCACACCACAAGTGCACTGGGTTCACTGGTGGATCTGGGAGAGCTTGCTGTTGTCCTGCCTAAGTCTCTTTTGGTCCAGATGAAATTGCTTCATACTTGGCTTGAATGAGGACAGAAATGTGAAGATTCACTTCCAGAAAAACGCCACAGGATCTCCCTCCATAGTTAGAAAAGTGTTTCAGGACTAAAAGGTTTTGGGTTCTAGGGGAGACTTCAGGCAAGCTCCAGGACATCGCAAAAGAACTTCCTCTTCAAGTTCACCTACTCAGCTGCCATTCCAAGCAATGAAAAATGGAAGAAAAATGAATCTTGATTTTTTCCATCGAGTGAACACTATTGGTTCCAGTCACCATTTTCCAGGGACCCCAAAGCTGCCCGAACTTAACCTTGTTTCTTATAGGGGGAACATGAAGTGTTAAGTGTTCACAGCAGGAAAGGTAGTGTTCACTACTATGGGAGAACATATTTGGAAAGGGGTCTAAAATGGGCACCATTCATCTGAAACCCCTAAGTGCTCATACTTTATAACCCTGACAGTGATGTTGAGAGTGTTCTGAGTATTAGAACACATTCTTCGTTGTTGTTTTGGTTTTGTTTTGTTTTGGTTTTCAAGACGGGGTTTCTCTGTGTGTAGCCCTAGCTGTCCTAGACCAGGCTGGCCTTTGGAACTCAGAGATCTGCCTCCTCTGCTGGGATTAAAGGCATGCACCACCACATCCTCGCTCTTGATTTGTTTTTGAGACAGGGTCTCACTATGTTGCCTCACTGGCCTAGAACTCAATATGTAGATCAGGCTGCCCTGAAACTGTAGAGATCCCTCTCTTTGCCTCTTCAGTGCTGGTATTAACAGAATGCACCACCACCAACCCAAACTAAAATGCATTCTTAATCTCTTCCCTCTAAAGCCCTTAAATAAAGTTTATATTAACTATATGCATTTCCCAAGATACTCCATGTCTAGGAGTGCTGGGCAACTGTTTTCTGTCACCTAATATTTAAGGAAAACTGGGTATTGAGTACAGATAGAGGAGAGTTTGTTACAGCCTGCTGTGGCCTACCTTCCCCTAAAGTGTAATGTCACTGAAAGCATGCCCTATTTTTGTCCCGTTTTCTCAGTCAACCAGAACCACAGAATAAGCAAAGTCCCATCGTAATAGCTGTTCCCTTATGTACTAAATATTAAAAGCCAATACAGTGATGGCTAATTACTATAACCCTAATCCTAGCACTTAGCAGACAGGAAGATCTCAAATTGGAGGCTTGCCTAAGCTATACAGGGAGACTCAGCAGACAGAGAAGGGAGAAGAGCTGGGAGCAGAGGTAAAAATACAGGTCCTTCCACCTTCGGTTTGTTGTTGTCAGGACAGGATCTCACAATGTAGCCCTCGCTGGCTGAAACACAGTCCAGTGTAAACCAAGCTGCCCTGAAACTTACAGAGATCCATCTGCCTGTCAGCGTCCTTGGCCTTCCCATGTTTAACCATGTATATTGGTTGAAGCTCCAAAGCTGTAAATGGTAAAGGCATGAGTTCGTGCCCTTCTCCTGTCTTACACCTAAAGCAGGTAGTCTTCACTCCTGCCTATCAGCTCAGGGATGCATCTTCTCAACAGTTCTGTCGTGTCAATGTTTCACATCTGCTGAAATTCACTATCACATGTTAGAGGCTATGCTGCCCACTTACCCATAAATGCCCCAGATAGGAATAGTGCTTTAATAGTATATAGATAGGAACTCACCAATTCATACCAGTGACCTGCTAACAGTAACCTTGAAGAATATACTGTCACATTCATGATTTTTAAACTCATGATTTTTAGGTTTGGCCAAAATTTACTTATCCTGTTTCCTAAAAATTGTGCTAATCTGCTAAGTGCTATGTGAGGGAAAATGCGAAAAAACTCCCTCTCCCCAACACAACATACACATCATTATGTGGTTTGTGGGGGCCAAAGGAGAAAGGAGGGGTCCAGAAAAGGAACATGCCAGCCTGGATGTCTGTGCAGTTGTCAAGACAGTAAGCATTATGCTCAGTACACAACAAAAACACTTAGTCCCCGTAAACCCGCATTCTGTGTGTCTTAAAATATAAACAGGCTTGGACAGGTCAAATGACTTGACCATAATTAGCCCTGTAAAGATTGAACACAAGCAGGTCAGAGTGGCATAGCACATGTCTTTACTCCAAGCCCAGGGAAGTAAAGGTAAGCAGATCTCTGAGTTCAAGACCAGTCTGGTCTATATAGTTAGTTCCAGGAGAGCCAGAGCTACATAATAAAACCCTGTCTCAAACACACAAGATTAGAAAGAGAGCATCCACTCAGATGTCATGTGAGAAGCCTATGCCCATCCACCATCACATTGTAATCTCAGAGGTGCTTTAAACAGTAAGCCTCTTGGGAGCATAAGTGTACCATTTTGATGGCAGATGAAGGATATAGGCTCTGATGATTAAAATCTTGATTATCACCTGGAATCCGTTAAAACTGACAGGCATGCCTGTGAGAACTTAAATGGCTCAGTTTGAGATGGCTCAGTCTACCATAAATCTGAGCCACACCTGGCCCCACCTGCATAAAAGGACCTGAAAAGAAGGAAGCTTTTGCCTGCTTGCCGTCAGTGAACTCTGGCAAGATCATCAGTCCTGCATCAGAACCTGCATCTTCAAATTCCAGCACAGAATGAAGACCAGCAGAGACATGCAGCCCTATGGACTAAACAACTACCAGATCCTTGGCCTTATCTATCGTGCTAGCCAGACCACAGCCTGTACACCACTCTAACAAATCATATGTATATATATAAAGTAGTATATAAATGTATAATTATATATAATATATAAATAATATATAAATATATTTATATAAATATGTAAAGTATATATAAAATAGTATTATATACACAGATGCTAGGATTATAGAACTATATACCATCATATCCAGGGTTTGTTTCGTTTTTTTTTTAAGATGGTGTTTCTTCATATAGCCCTGGCCATCCTAGAACTCACAGTGGACCAGGCTGGCTGTGAACCCAGAGATCCACCTGCCTCTGCCTCCCGAGTCGCCGGATTAAAGGCGTGCACCGCTACCACCTGGTGCTTCACATCTAGCTTTTACATGGTGAGCTCTAGATATCCAAGTCATCGTTTCCAAACCACACTTTCAAATAAGACTACAGGAATACCCAAACCTCTACTTAGTGTTCTAAATTGTATAAATAATCTAAAACATGTAGGGTGAACATGGAAACTGTAAGTGCTTGATCCACTGAGCCACCTCAGCCCCACTGCTTTGAATTCCAGATATGTAACTTTGGACAAGTAACTTCTCCAAATCTGTTTACCTACCTACCTCCTGTGAGGATCCACACCTACCTTTTGCGAGAATTAAATGAGATAATGCATCAAGGTTGGGATATGAAACAATGTAAATGCCCACAATTCAACTGCTGCCTCCCCTCTCAGCTGGCCTGTGCTGGAGACTGGATTATTTGCAGTCCTGTCTGCTGTCTGTCCAGCAACAGAATTGCCTCTTCTGGAGCCCAGTCCAGAGAGCTGTCCTTCAGCAGTACTGGACACAAGCAGACTTACTGACAGTCACTTTTATTGAGAACAGAAAAAAACAAAAAAAATTTTTTTTGACTGGTTTCTGTGATTTTTCAATGAGGATCTCATACTGTGGGTGCCGCCCCACACAAACACATCTATCCATGTCGATCAATGACTTTCTGTATCCACTTTTTCAGGCGGAACACATGTGTGTAGAAGCCATATTTCCCATTCCGGTCACAGCCTTCACCCCATGAGACAATGCCCATTTGATACCAGCGGTTATTAAAGGGGTTCTGAGAAAGAAAAGTGGGGTTTTCAATAGTCAGGTCCAAATGGCCAACCTTCCCTGCCAGAGTCCCCACCATGCCCTGGCCCCTACAGACTCTTACCTTCATGACAAAAGGACCCCCACTGTCACCTTCACAAGCATCTCCTCGCTTGGTGTCATTCACACTGAAACCTTGAGAGAAAACAGCAGAGCTCAGGACTCCCCTCCTTAGGGCACACCCACGACTCTAGTCATCTTGACCTCACTTCTTCACCTCATGTATGTAATCCTTTAGCAAACTTGTTGCCTTCTGTTGTCAAGCCGCTCCAACTCCAGCCACTTCTCACCATTTCCACTCTTGCCAAGTCAGAGTCCTCTCCTGTACCCCAAACTACACCTTCAAATAAGACTATAGAAACACCCCAAACCTCAATTTAGCATACTAAATTGTATATGTAATCTAAAACATGTAGGGTGAACATGAAAACGTATCTCTCAATAGAAGCAAGGAGAATCAGTGGAATCACTCCTAACCAGAAACACAAGGAAACTAACCAGACGCATGGGAAGAAACTTCAGGAAAACAAAAGATCTTAGCAAGACACCCTCTATCAACTACAAAACTATCTGAGTGAAATATCCTCAAGCAAACCTGTGCATATGGGGAAAAGCTTGACTTCCAAACCTAAAAATTATATATTTAAAAAAATCAGATGTATTGGTATGTGCTTGTAAAGGTCAACAATTAGAAACTTGAAGGCAGGAGGATTTAAGATTATCCTCATTTACATGGTGAAGCTGAGCTGGCCTGTGGTGCATGAGACTGTCTCAAAAGACCAAAAGTAAATTAACAAAACAATGGAGGAAAGTGAAAAATATAAGGAGGTTAAAATGGTTGAGTATGGTTGTGCCCACCTGCAATCAGGCTGAGGCGGAAGGAAGTATCACCAAGTCAAGGCCAGTTTTTGCCACACAGGATGGTAGAGTGCTTGCCTAGCATGCCTGAAGCCATTCAGCTCCCCGGTACGCCATAAACAGAATAAACTGGACACGATGGCACATGTCTGTAATCCTAGCCCTGGGTGGGCAGGATTAGGGTTGGAAGAGGCAGAAGCATCAGTTCAAGGTTATTAACGACATAGTGAATTCCAGGCTAGCCTGGATTACATGTGACCCTGCCTCAAGGGGGAAAAAAGCCACATAGTAGAGGGAAAGGGGAAAGAAGGAGGGAATTGGCATCTTGAAGAAGTATAAGCCAAAGGTAAGATAATGCGAACTCTGCTAAATAAGTAAAACTGTTTTAAAGCCATGATAACACAAGGAGACTAATAACATAATAAATGAAACAGTAGTTACAAAATAATGAGTTAATAAAAACCAACTCCATAAAGTGGGACTATCACAATCTTCATCACCATGTGACAAAACTCACAACCATTAACATACCAAAATAAGAGGGACCCTTAAATCCAAAATGTTAAGACTTAGCTTGGATGGACATGTAACTTAATTGTCGAGTAGTTGTCTAGGTCAAAGCCCTGGATTCAATCTGCAGCACCACAGTAATAAGGAAGTGTTTTGGTTTTGCTTTTTTAAAGTAAGCCAAGTACGGTGATGCACTGAAGGCTGAGGCAGGGGTATTGTAAATAGTGCATCAGCCTAAGCTGCCTCAAAAAACCCTAACTCAGAAAAAAAAAAAAAGTTTTAAAATATCTACTAAACAACTCAGAACCATGCATGGCTCAAATAGAAGCACAGGCAACTCTGAATTCAGTGCCAGCCTAAAGTACATAGCAGGTGCCAGGTTAGCCAAGACTAAAAAAATAAATGTGATGAGTAGCTGAGGAAGATATCCAACTTCAATCTCTGCACGCCACGCACATTCACATATATGTGTAACCCACATGAACATACATATTCCATACTCTGTCTCTCTGTATATCTGTCTCTCACTCATACAGAGTGGGAGTTAATGTTACAGGACAGAAAAACAATATCTAATTATTTCACAAGTCAAATTCTTTTTTTGTGCAACGAAAAAACTACTTTCTAACTCAAAAAATATGAGAGGGAGCACAAATATATAAAGGGCCACAGAACAAAAGATCAGAGACCGTATCCCAGCATTCCAGAGAGATGCCAAAGTAGACCCGAGGAAATGGAAAAACTCACAGCTCTAAAGTGAATATTTTGGTTCTCAGTTTTGAATGGAATTATAGTCAACATCAAATGTTTATGAACATAATACAACCCAGTAAAATACCAGTAAGCTCTTATGTGTTTGCTTGAATTTGGTTTTGCTTTGCTTGGGACTGGGTCTGCGTAGTTCTGGCTGTCCTGTATGTGACCTGAGAGATCTTCCTTGACTCTGCCTCCAGAGTGCTGGGATTAAGGCTGTGAACCTTAATCCTTCCCACCTGTTCGCTTGTTTTCCAAACAAGCTCTACTGTAGCCCAAATGAGCCTCAAGCTCTCTATGATCCTCCTGCCTCCACTTCCTGAGTGCTAAATGTACAGATGTATACCAGTCCACCTGGCTCGCTTCTCTCCCCTTGTCCCCTGTGGGATGCCTGGGTTTACTGCACCCCAGCCCCACAGGCCTCCCTGTTGCTCCTCAGACCTACCAAGCATTCACCCACCTGTGTCTGTCCCCCAAACCAGGCTCATAGCCTCCCCCTGTCTGTGACTCTCTAGTCACTTCTTCCAGCCTCTGCTTAACCTTCGCCTATGTGAGAAAGGCCTTCTCCAGCCTCCTGGGACCACTGTTGACTTGTCCCTTCTGCTCTCCCTCACTCTGCTCACTTCGGAGGTGTTATCAAGAATTGGTGTTCTCCATGTTTATTGGCATGGCCCCTTCCAAGAAGGCGGCTTCCTCAGGACAATCGGGTTGGGGGGTCCCTGCTGTGTACCCTCAAATGCTGTCTTGAACACAGTAGGCATTCGAGAAATGTGTGCTAAATGAATGCCCTTTTTCTACCCAAGACTTCTACTGAGCTAGATTTGCTGAGCAGGAATTAATGGCCACAGGCCAAACACACACACACACACACACACACACACACACACACACACACTCTAACCTCAGACCTCACAACGTGGGAACTTTGATCTTCCTCTTACCTCCAGCAGCTTCAGCCGCTTGCCTGGAGTCACCTGATTTGGAAGTGCCCAGGTGTGTGCCCACACCACATCCCAAGCCTGCCAACAACCTGTCCCAGCCGTTTCCCTGCCCCGGAGATGAAGCCTTACCAGCACAGAACATGTTGTCAGTAATGCGGATCCGGGTGGAGGCCCTGCACACTGGCTGCGCCACGATGGGCAGGTTCACCACCTGCAGGACGCTGGGGAGTACCTCGTTGACACTTGTTTTCCACGTCTCCCGAAGGTTGCCCCAGCCCGTCACTCGTCCTTTATACCCAGCCTGGAACAAGCTTTCAGGAGAGAGAGACCTGGTGAGAATTGCCCCTGACAGCATCCGGGAGCCTCCTGGAACCAACTCTAGTTCCCAGAGCCCAACATCTAACAAAGTAGCACAGAAAAGGACCTTTGCATTCACACCACAGTACCAAGACCTGCAGATGTGTGCCGGGTCCCAGGGCCCAGAGCACAGGCTGAACCACAGCTGCGGCCCTGGTGCTACCTGGCTACTGTCTGCTTGTCCGGCAGGCACACAGGGCGAATATAATCGCTGAAGGACACGGGCTTCTTGAGCTTCAGCAGAGCAATGTCACGGTCCAGGTTCTCCCGCCAGTTGTATCTGGGATGGATGTAGATCTTTTCCAGCATGGAGATCTTTTCAATGTTCCGCTCATACCTGTGCAAACCCCAACAGAGAAATGGAGAGCAATGGCCCCACCATTGAGAACACGCGGCTCACGGGGCCAGGTCACAGTCTGCCCTCCGAGTCCCGGAGGCAGGGTGGCCGCCGAACCGTCACACCTTCCTCAGCAGCCCTCTGGTGGCTTCCTCCCAGTCTGATAGCCACATAGGGCTTTGGAGTCGCGGGGGCCAGCTGACACAGGTGGGCACAAGCCACTTGTACTGTTCAAATAGTCACAATCTAAAGGGACTCCCACCTAGACCATGTTCTGGTGTCTGGAGTGGGTCAGGACATGGCCAAATGGGCTTTCCCAGTGGGGATGGCAGGAAGGCACACTGTAGGAGAGCTATTGCTGTATCCCATGGGCCCGGAGCCACCAGAGTCCCAGCCAGTCACTGTCGGTTGCTAGCTTCACACCTGGTCCGGGAATGCTTGCCAATGCGCACCAGGAGATCATTCTCCGTGAGGTTCTTGTCCCAGGGCGGGTACAGAATGCAGTGGGCGGCAGTGAGGACCCACCGGTCACTGATAAGGCTGGCCCCACACACCAGCTCTTGGGGACTCTTCCGGAAAAGCATCACCTGCCTAATGGAGGAAGTAGAATGCATTAGGAACCGGGGCCTGGCCCTTCAGCAACCCTGAATCGGGAACAGAGTAGATTAAGACTACTGGGCTAGAATGGTGGCACAAACCTGTAATCCTGGCACTTGGGAGGAGGAAGTAAGGAGGATCAGAAGTTCAAGGTTAGCCTCTGCTACATGAGACCCCTGACCCCCACAAAGAAAGGTAGGTAGGTAGGTAGGTAGGTAGAGATAGATAGATAGATAGATAGATAGATAGATAGATAGATAGATAGATAGATAGATAGAGACACACAGACAGACAGAAGGCCAAGGCTGCCTCCAGGGATCAGATCTCAGATTGACTTGGCTATCCTGGGGGACCAAAGCTCTTCCAGTGTAGACATCACATAGTTGAGCACAGGTCTGACGTCAGAGGAATTGGCTACAAGTCCTGACTGTGCAGCATGCCTGGGGCTGAGTCGCCTAAGTCCCCTGGGCCTCAGCTCTACCATCTACTTGGGAGACATAGCAAAGCCAGTGGGCTGCGGTGGCTCCGGGGAGAATTAGAGGGTGACAGTGCCGTCTGTGGGGCCAGGGCTTGTGAACACCAGGTCCTGCAATGGCTGATGGCTGCGGGTGGGGCAGGCCTTCTGTAGCCCTGCAGATCAGTCCAGGACGCACCACGGGGCGAGACCCTTCTCAGCGTCCCAGCCGTCCACGATACGCCCTTGGATGTAAGAGAGAAACAGCTCCTTTTCCGTTTCGTCGGTCAGCGACTTCTTCTCGAACAAAGGCCGCAGGCCGCAGTCTGCAGAGCAAGGCAAGATGGTGAGGGGGGGTCCATCCTGGCCTCCAGCCCCGTGCCCCCGGATACTCGGGTGCCTCACCTGCCTCCCCGAGGCCAAAGGTCTTCTCATTGAAGAAGGTGTGGAACTCCCCGTCTGTGGTGCGCCCTGCGATCTGCTCCTCCCCGTCCTGGCTCTCCTCTCCCACAGGCTCCTCTGTAGAGACCCGGCAGTGGCTGGGACCTGAGACCTTCTCAAGACCCCGTGGGCCTTGGAAGGCATTTGGCTCGGAGGTTAAGAGCCTAAGCACAGCTCGGTGACCAGCCAACAACCTCTCAGTGCCTCCATTGAGAATAGGACCTACCCCTAGCCAGGTTTCTGTAAGGCTGTAACACACCCACTTGTGCTTGGGCCCTGGCCTGCCCTGTAAGCGCTGCTCACCGCAGTAGTGGAGGCCGCAGTATTCAAAGTCTCCCGGCTGCCCCGCAACGTAGCACCACACGCCCTCCTCATCCCCATCTGGGTTGCGGCAGAAGTTTTCCACGAGTTTCACCTCCGGGCGGAAATCCTGCTGCTCGCTCAGGGCCTTGACTGAGGAGCTGTCCCAAGCCAGACAGGGGGACCCAAATGTTGTCACAGCCAAGCTCCCCTGGTACAGCCGGCCACGTTCGCTGATGCACTGCTCCAGCGGAGGTGACAGATTCCCCTTGGAACCTCCAGTTCGAGGAGTCATCTCCACCGTGGAACGGCCCTCCTGGCCTGGCGGGGATGGATACAGAAGGGCAAAGTTGGGACCCTACGCAGCCCCGAGAGAAACTCGAATCCTCTGTCCTCTGCGACTTCCGGCGGCAACTTAAACGCCCCAGCAGCAGCAACCTCCTCAAACAGACCGCACATGCCTGTCTTCCCCGAGAGTTGAGAGGAGAACGGAAGACACATAGCACGACCTTGCGTGGAAAGTCACAGACAGTAAGCGGCCAGAGCCTCGTGGACCCCCAGGCTACCCAGGACTGCCTGGAGTGATAGTGTAAGACTCTGTTGTTTGAGGGGTTTGGTTTTGTCTTGTTTTTCTCTGCTCTGTTGTTTCTTGCTGTTGTTGTTTTTAAGGATTTTGTTGGGAGGTGTGGTTTGGTTGGTTGGTTTTTGTTTGTTTGTTGAGACAGGAGTTCTCTGTGTAGGGATGACTGTCCTGGACTCTCTTTGTAGACCAGGCTGGCCTTGAACTCACAGAGGTCTTCCTGCCTCTGCTTCCCCAGTGCTGGGATTAAAGGTGTGTGCCACCTCATCCGGCTTGGGTTTCCTGTTCTAACTGGTCACAGCAGAAAGGCTGTTGGGCCTGCTAGGGATATCTGTGTGAATAGGTCAATTTCAGCATGTCTGCAGTGTAGTTCCTCTAAATGGGGGTAGACGGTGCAGTCTAGGTAGCTATTTTGGTTAAGATCATCGGTGATTTGCTTTCAGGCCTGCCTCAGGCCGAACAGGGCTGACAAAGAAGAGGCACTGAGCCTGTAGGTAGGGAAGGGGCACTCTACCATTAACAGCCCCTAGCCCTCTCTTCCTCGCTCTCTCTCTTTAATTTTGAGACAGGGTCTTGCTAAGTTCTCTAGGCTGCTCTTGAACTCAATGTTGTCTAATCAGGCCTTGAACTTTAAAACAAAGATTTATTTTGGTTTCCATTTTTATTCATGTCTGTTGCTCTGTGTGTGTGTGTGTGTGTGTGTGTGTGTGTGTGTGTGTGTGTGTTGGCACATGTTCAGGTGCTTGCCAAAAGAGAGTGTTGGATCCCCTGGAGCCGGAGTTACAAGTAGTTGGGAGCCACCCAACATGGCTGGGTGCTGGGAACTGAGTTCGGGTCTTCTGCAAGAGAAACAGACACTCTCAACTACTGAGCCATGTCTCCAACCCAGGGCTTGAACTTTTGACGCTTCTGTCCTTCCTCAGCATCTCCAGTAGTTGTGCTCATAGGTCTACACTTTCAAACAGGTCTTTTGGTGGGGCCAGGGGGAGGTTGGACCTAGGGCCCTGTGCATCCTGGCCAACCTCTCTACACTAAACCATATCCCCAGACTATGGTCTGAATTCATTGCTCTTTACTCTGTGCTTTTGGTATCAGACTGTATCTCACTTCTTGGCTGACCCTGGCCTTGGTCATGCAGCTTGTTCTGCCCCTGGAACACAAGCAGGACCAAGCGCCAGCTCGGAACGGAGTTTAAACAGCACTTCTGCTCACTGTTCTGTGCCTCTGCCATCATCAAGGATGGGAGGAACTTCTCTAAGGAACTTCTCAGCCCCAGCGAGAGTACAAACGGAGCAAGGCATCCGGTTCAGCTGGACCCATCCTTCATTGCACAACCACCCAGGCCGGCCCAACAGGCATGGACGGGACACTGTCTCCCCACCCCAGCCTCAAACATCAGTGAGTTTGCTGCTGACAGCATCCTAGCCACGCCTCAACAGTGTAAGAAATAAACACTTGCTGTGGCATGCCCCTCAGGTATGAGGGTTTGTTCTGTGGCATCATTGTAGCTACAGCTAGGTAACCATGGGAACTAAATACAACCATCACCCAGGGCAGAGCCTCATATGCTTCCTCTGTCGCGTTTGGAAAAGGCATGTGACTAAAGTGATCTAGGAGAACTTCCTGGAGGAAAAGTACCTTGGCAGGACACAAGAAGTTGTTTGAAATGAGCCACAGCCAGGAGCATGAGGGAACCAAGACTGGGAGGGAGAAAAGGAGGCAACAGGAAGCCTGCCCAGGTCTCCCAAATACCCTGGCTAATGGGCCCATTCACTTTGTAACTTCTCCCCCCCCTTCTCTGAAGGTAGCCAGCATTGTGATGCCCATTTAAGATTGCCAAGCCTTATGAAGAGCCCTGGGCCTCAGCCGTGGACTGCTTCTTGACCCCAGCTCACCACAGACAGGGATGCTGCATTCTTCTCTGCGCACAGTGGGGTCCGTAGTGTAGCACCAGGGTCCCTTGGTGCTGTTGTCTGGATTTCGACAGAAGTTCTCCCGCAGGTTGGCCCCAGGGTGGCTGGTGGAGTTGATGCTGGAAGAGAAGGATGCTCAGGGAACCTGCGCGTCCTTGCTTCCTCTCCTGGCCTGCTATAGACAGGCCTGCCCAGCACTCACTTAGGCCTGTGTGGGTAGCGGCTCTGCCACAGCTGGCACTCGATCCCGGTGTAGGTGACATTCACGGTCCCTCGGTAGTTCTGACCCAGATCCATAGCACAGCGACCTACAGAGACACACACCCAAGTCAACATCGGACCCTGAGGACTTCCTCCAATCTTCTCTTAACATTTTGTCTGCCTACCCAGCCCAGTATCTTTCTGGCCCACCATCCATAAGCTGGACACCTTTCACTCCTTTGCAGCAGTCTGTCTGCTCCACAACAGCCACGTGACCGCCAGATGACGGGCACAATTCTAATCTCCTGCCCTTGGTATCGTAGGGCCTTTGCACAGTTTCCACACTTGGAGTTCTCTCAGATTTGTTCACCAGCTCATCCCACAAAGCCAGGTAAACAGCACTTCTGGGAAGCCATCTCCGATTCTGCTGACAAGCCAACTGCCCTTTCTGCTCTCTCCTAGCTTTTCCAGGAATCACTTAACATGTGGTATTTCCGTTATCCTGAGACTGTGAGTTTTTAAAAACCCAGAACTATTCCACGCTCTTAACCCCCACCCAGCACCTGTTTGGGGGCACCTCCCTACAACCTCAGCAAGCAGAAGTACAAGATGGAGAGTTCAAAGCCATTTCTGCATTTAGAACCTGTCTACAAAAAGAAATCCCCAGCTCCAGACACCAACATGGTGCCTCGGTGCCTTGAACACACCAAAGGCTTAGTACAATATCTTTTGAGTAAGTAATGAAAGTATGAGGGCCAGAGAGGTGGCTCAGCAGTTAGGAACACTGGCTGCTCTTGCACAGGACCTTGGTTCTCACATGGGAACAGAAAGCAAAGTGAGGAATATGGTTAAGTGCTTTTGCTTGCTGAGCCACCTCGCTGCGGTTTTTAATAGTTCATATTTCAGCAGGGTCTCACTATGCAGCTGAGACCGAAAGACACGGTGCCCAACACAAAGTAGTTAAGGACTGAGACATCTTGACATGTTCCCTGACCCTGACTGGCTTGTTGGGGCTCTAGATGAGGGAGTCAAGGATAGACGTGCGAAGTTTCCCCAGCTAAGAGCCTGTGTGGGAAAACCACTGGTAGTTTTGTAGAATGAAAGCAGCCATGGTGGCACTGTGAGCCCAGCCCGGCCGGGGGGGCGGGGGGTGGGGACAGAAGAAGAAGGAGGATCTGGAGTTCAGGGTCATCCTCAGCACCTAGCAAGTTCAAAGCCACCCTGGGCTACAGAAGTCCCTGTCCCAAAAGACAAAGCAGAAAGCTTTGGGGAATGAATTAACAAGACAGAGCTCTGGCAGAGAGTGGGCAGCGGTCGAGTCAGGCATTAAAAACCAGGCCCCAAAGGTTAACTATCCATTCATTCCTCCATTCCTCCAACAGTCCAGTTGACTGCCAGACACAAGGCCACATGCAAAGACATCCTTGACTGGGGGGACAAAAGCAATGTCAGGCACCGGACATGCCCACCTGAGCTCTGGCTCCTGACCACTTAGTAATTCTTTTCTCCCAGATTCCTCGCCCTGCCCCATGTAGAATCAGCTCCCTACCTTCCATACAGTCCATGAAAGCCTCTCGAAGTTTCCTCACTGACAAACAGACTGAAAACAAAACAAAAAAGCAGAAACACCTTTGGCATTGTGATGGGACAGGACAGAGCACGTGGGGAGATCAGGGAAGTGGGTGACAAGAAGGTGGACGGAGCAAGGACAGAGAGGGGGTGTGTTTTACAAAACAGAAAGTTCTGTAGGAGAGGACATCTCCAACTGGAGTCCCCCAGCCTCCCTTCCTGGGGCAAACCTTATTGCTACTCACCTGTGTACTTGCCCCAGAACACGTCCTGCAAAGCAAGGGCCTGGAGTGAGCTCCAGCAGGATGGAGTTCTACTCCATTAGGCACTATGTCCTTCCCTTACCACCTCAGCCCAGCTTTAGTCTCCCAATTTGTCTTCTAAAAGGAGAGAGTGTGTGAGGAGAGAGGGACACTCAGCACACAGGGCTCAGTGGGGTCTCCTCCAGGCTGGAGTTGACAGGGGAAGGAAGAGGGGGTCCCCAAGGAAGGAAACAGGCTACAACAGAGCCCCAGAGCCCATGGTTCCCCCACAGAGGAAGACAGAAATGGCAGGAAGGCTTAAGCAAATGCCAGGCAATCCAGACACCCCCAGTATAGCTGGCTGCTGTAGCTGAAGAGGCCCCCTGATGTTAGGAGCCTCACTGTGCCAGGCCAGGCCTATAGTCCCCAAGGCAGATTTTGGGTGCCCATCTTGCCCAGGGAGATGGGGGTTGGAGTGGAAGTGAAAATCTGAACAGGGAAAGATCCCGAATGTTTGCCGCTCACGTCACCTGTGGTCCCAGCACACCTCTGCCTAGGGAGCCCAGGCCTGTTCCTTGCCTACCTGCCCTTCCTGCTAGCAGCCAGTGTTGCGGGGCTCACCGTGGCGCTGGGAGACTTCAGGGCTTCTTTGGCCTCCTCATAGTTACACTGCTCTTCCACACACTCTCGTTCTAGGTTGCCTTTTCGTACCTCCTCCAGGAAGCCAGTGTTGGCTCTCCGGGCACGGAGCAGCGACAGTGCTTGCTGAGGGGCCAGGAACACTGCAGGAGGGCAGAGGAGGGGAGGGGAAATCAGCTCTGGGAACCTGGCTATCTCAGCCATTAGGGGTCGGAAGATGGCCTGCCCTGCTAGTTTCCAACAGGGGACGTGGAAGATGACGAAGTGCCTTGAAGGCCACTGAGCAGTGTGTGAGTTGCCCACCCTTCACTGGTTACCCCAACCCACTCCCCGTCCTGGAAGAGAGAGGGGGCATCCTCCTTAGTGCCCCACACACCTGACCCCTCTAAGCTGGACACTGGTCTGAGGTCCACCTGGGGACTGGCCCCGAGTTCCCTGCTCTTAGGCAGGAAACCCCCTCCCTCAACCTTTCCCACATCCTCCATCCTGCCCAGGCCTCCAGGTGCCCCTTACCATGCTGGCTGTGCACCAGGCTAACCAGGGCCACCAGAGCCAAGCAGCCAGGTAGGCCCGGGCCTCGGACGTGCAGCATGGTGTGTCAGGCTCTGGGATCTGCGGGGTTGTCGGTTGTCGTGACTCTCTCTTGGTTAATGTTGAACCAACGTGAAGAAATCAGTGGAGAGGGAGATGTCAGCAGGTCAGGGCCTTGGGGACAAATAGGTAGACAGTCCCAGGGTCCACCCCCCACCATCTAAGAGGACAGGATCTCCTGGAACCAGGGAAGGATGTTCATGAGGGGAAAAATCACATAGAAAAGACCCTTGTCCAACCCCTTCCCCCAGTTGTTACGTGGGTGACTGTGGATCACTGAGTCCTTCCAGAGGCTCCTTCTAAGCCCAGCCAGCAGGGATGGAGCAGAAGCTCTGCATGTCCACCCACCACAGTTTCCTCATCTGTGCAATGGGCATAACACTTTGTACTGAGAACTAAGGGAGCACAAGAAACACAGCACCTAAAGATGGGTGTGGCCAAGTGAAAGCTCCATCCCGAACTAGGGCAACCTTGAGATAGGGTAGCTCTCAGCCAGCGGCCGGCTCCCCTTTCTTCTCTAAGGGCGCTGTGAATAGAGGCCGCCTAGGAGGAGCCAAGTCCAGGGCCTTGTGGCCTCTAGCTATCTTCTCCCATCTTCCCGAGAACAGGCGCTGGCCCACATCTCTGGGTCTCCCTGACACGGCCCCTTCCCTCCCACACTGTCAGCACTGGGACAGCCTCCTGGAGCTCTACACAGCAGCTCTGGGCTTGCTCCTCACCCTCCCCCATTTCCTGTTTACAAGGTAAATATTAGTCCTGGGTCTAAATAGAACAGAGGGACAAAGAGCAGGTACACCTGGGAAGCAAGGGACCCTTGCTCTGCCTTGACTTCATCAGGGTTAGCTGTTTGGGGTCACGTACAGTCTGGGCACAGAAAGGATTGGCAGAGAACTGGGGACTATGACTCCCACAGTCAGCTTCATTCCTGAGTGGCCTACTTCCTATATATTTTCATATATATATAATATTATATTTATTATAGCTTTACTTTAAAATTGTTATTATATTTAACTTTGTGTATGTGTATATGCCTGTGTGCGGGTATATGCCCTGGTACCTGAGGAAGCCAGAGGCCAGATCCCCTGGAGCTATAGGCAGTTAGGAGCCACCCAGTGTGGGTTCTGGGCATCAAACTCGGGTCCTTTTCGAGAGCACTAACAAGTGTGCTTAACCACTGAGCCACATTTTTAAAAATAACTTTTTTTTTTTTTGAGATAGCGTTTCCCTGTGTTGCCCCCTGGCTGTCCTGGAACTAATTCTCTAGACCAGGTTAGCCTCAAACTCAGATCTCTGTGAGAGTTGGGATTAAAGGCATGCACTACTACCTGGCTGAAAAATAACCTTCAAAAACCATATGCAGCTAGGTGTGGTGGCTGCACTTTCAATCCCGGCATTTGGGAGGCGGAGGCAGGAGGCCCTCTATAATTTTGAGGCCAACCTGGTCTACAGAGAGACTCTGTGTCAAACAAAGAAACAAAAATAAAACAAACATATGCCTTTTAAAAAAAAATAAATAGTGTGTGTGCGCGCGCGCATCCACACTATACACACTCGGAGGTCTGTTCCCTCCTTCTGCCCTGTGAGTCTCCGACACTGAACTCAGGAAGTCAGGTTTGACGACCAGTCCTTTCTCCATCAATAAATAACTTGCATAAGAATTTTATATCATATATGCCTCTTAAAATGAGGCTTAACCTGCATAATGTTTACAGGGCATAGTCATTTAATTCCACATTTCATTTATACCCCTACCCAACCAGCCCCCAAAGCCTCCTTTCCTCGGCTTACAGCCGCCTCCTCTAAAGATCACGACCAACACAGACCGGCTCTGTCCACCTTTAAACTCCGTAGAGGTGTCCCTTAATGGCATCTACTTTGTGTCTGTCCCCTCCAGCTCATAGGGTTTCATGGATCCACGCGTGGTATGTTTATCAGAGGCGCATTCCTGTAATGATGGGCAGGACAGCTTTGCACGGATAGTGCACATTTCACCTCTCTGTCCTTTCTGTGGGTGTTGTGGTGGATTTGGAGACAGAGCCCCGCTGTGTACCTGGAGCTGACCTTGGGCCCAAGGCAATGTTGTGTGCCACCACACCTAGCTTTATTTTTCTAACTTACTTGTCAGTGAGCATTTGAATTTGTTATGGGTCAGGGATGGCTGCCCTGACCATTCGAGCACCAGGCTCGGAGTGATGGAAGTTTCCTGACTGCTGAACAAAAACTGACCGGTCAGGGCCACAGCCTGAATTCAGAAACCAGACTGTGACACCAGTCTGCCTCTAAGGCAGCTTTTTATAGGAAAGCTGTATCCAGCTAACTAGGTTTAGGAAGCCAGGCAGGGGGCAGCATTACATCATTTTGACAAACTAAACATAATCGATTTTGTTCCACGTGTATTGTGGTGTATCTAGATAGCCAGACAAAGCGCTTGAAGCTGATTGGCTGGGATTTAGGGTAGGAGACCTCTTAGGGGCTTTCCAGGTTTCCGGAAGTAAGGAACACAGCAGGATGGTGTGGTGTTCACTCTAACAGAACATACATTCATCTTTAGCTCAAGCAGAACATACATTTATCATCTGTTGTTTTATTCGAAGCAGCAAGTATTGAACTATCTAATTGTATCCTGTCAGGCACAGAGGGCCTGGGAGCTTGAACTTAATCTCACCTTATGATCAAAATGGAGACTTGGAGGCAAATGGCTTCTGACATGCTAAAGGCGACAGCAGGTGTTAACAGAGGAGACACAGTTATGCCAAGAACTAAAATAGGTCTCAACAGAGGGGCTAGAGAGTATAAGCGGGTTAAGCAGGTTCCAACAAATTAACTTAGGGTTTTTGAGACACTGTGAAGTGATTTTTATTATAATTTTATTGATTTGTATATGTTTGTGTGTGTAACGTGTGAAAACAGATGGGCACATGCCATAGTGTGCGTGTAAAAATCAGAGGATAGCTGCTGAGACTCAGTTCTCTCTCCTACTGTGGTTCCAGGGACCAAAGTCAGGTCTTCAAGCTTGCATGGCGAGTGCTCCCGCTCTCTGTGCTAGCTGGCTGGACCCTAGGAATGTTTTTGTGTAACTCGGCACTTACTTCTGTTGGATAAATGCCCAGGGGATGGGACTTCTTGGGCATAAAGTAGGCAAAAGTATTGTTTAAGTTACAATAACAGACATCAATTCCCAGTTCTGGTTTATACTCCACCCAGTGAGGTTTGAAGGTTCTAGCTGTTCGTTTTCTGAGCATCTTAATGGATGGATGTGTATCTTAACTTAATGTGGTTTTAACTTATATTCCCCACTAACTGATGACATTGTGCCTATTCTTTTTCCTTGGTGGGTATTGGTTAGCGAGCAAGTAAAAAGATGTCACCTTATAAATTGGATATGGGATTGGGGATTTAGCTCAGTGGTAGAGTGCTTGCCTAGCAAGTGCAAGGCCCTGGGTTCGATCCTCAGCTCTGGGAAAGAAAAAAAAAAAAAAGACAACATAAGTTGGATATGAAGGGCATAGCTGTATTAGGAGGCAGGAGTAGGTGTTTCAGCCTGAGTTGCATAGAGCAACCCTGCTGAAAAAGAACAAAAATAAATAAATAAAAATAAAAAGCCAGTTAGGTGGCTCATCGGGCAAAGGCACTTACCACAGGCCTCACTTTGCTTATTACTGCACTGATAAAATACTCTAACAAAAGCAACTTAGGAGAGAAAGGGGTTTATTTAGCTCATCATTCCAGGTTACAGTCCATCACTAAGGTACAGACACATTATATCCATAGTCATGTTGCATCCACAGTCAGGAGCAGTGTGTTAATGCACACTTGTCTTTAGTTCACTCTGTCTACTCTTAGATAGTTCAGGATTTCATCTAGGGAATGGTGCCACCCACAGTGGGCAGGGTTTTCAACCTTAGCACATTCAAGACAACCTTCTCCGCAGAAATGCTCACAAGCAAACTTCTCTAGACAATCCCCCATGGAGGATTGTCCAGGTGACTACAGATTATGTCAAGCTGACAACTAAAACTGAGTATCAAACAGCACAAGCCTGGCAACCTAACCCTCATCCGGAGAACCCACGGAAAGGTGTAATGTGAGAACTGATTTCACAATATTGTCCTCTGAATTCTCCTGTGTCCTGGCACACGTGTTGACACACATCACATATACACACAATAATAATTCATTTAAAAAGTTTAAGATACATACACATATACACACATACATACATACATATGGAATGCTGGGCATGATAATGCTTGCCTTTCTTTAATCCTAGCACTCAGGAGGCAGAGGCAGGCAGACTGGTATGAATTTAAGGTCAGCCTGGTCTACAAAGTAAGTCCAGGACAGCCAGGGCTACACAGAAAAACCCTGTCTCAACCCAAAAAATAAAAAATAAAAAAATAAAGGGCTAGGCTCATCAGTTAAGAGCACGTGTTCCCCTGCAGAGGACCTTGGTTCAGTTCCCAGCATTCCTCTCACAAACATCCACTAACTCCAGTCTCAGGGGCTCTAACGTTTGTCTGACTACACACACAAAATACACATACATACTTGCAGGTAAAACACTCACACATGTGCTCTCTTCGGCAGTACACATACTAAGATTGGAACGATACAGAGAAGATTAGCATGGCCCCTGTGAAAGGATGACACACAAATTCCTGAAGCGTTAAGAAAAATTCACACACATAAAATTAAGAAAAAAAAAAAAACTAAGCAAAACTTTGTTTTGTTTTGTTTTGGGATAGGGTGTTCTCTGTGTAGCCTTGGCTGTCCTGATACTCACACTATAGACCAGGCTGGCCTCAGACTTACAGAGATCGCCTGCCTCTGCATACCCATTACCCCCAAACAATAAATAAAAATTTTAAAAAATGAAGAAAAGAGAACAGAGCCATCCAGCCATACAGTTGGTTTCATGATGGAGTTGTTTTCTGACCCGGAGGCTCCACAACATCAAAGGTCTCTAAACAGGGTTCACGTTTATTGTGTTGTAGGATCCCCAAACGCCCTCCTCTTTCCTGAGCACTTTGTTATGTAGTTCAGTCGGGGCTTAAACTCTTTCTGGTTTTGTTTTTCTTTTCTTTTTTAGAGACAGGGTCTCTTTGTTTTAGCCCTGACCGTCTTGGAACTCACTCTGTAGACCAGGCTGGCCTGGAACTCACAGAGATCTGCCTGCCTCTGCCTCCCGAGTGCTGGGATTAAAGGTGTGTGCCGCCACTGCCTGGCAGGGCTTAAACTCTTGACTCTCCTGCCTCAGCCTTCCAAGTACTGGGGCTGTAGGTGCAGGCCACAATATCCAGCTCTACCTTGCAGTTTCTGATTTGGGCTTCCATAGGTAGTTCTATGGGGCTACCATATAGCTTAACTCAGATACATAAATAGGTGTCCAGCAATGCTCTCACAGAATCTGTCCTAGGGCAAGAATCATTCCTTTTCAGTACATACAGTATATGCCAAAGCAATAAGCTGTGTGGCTTATTGCTCAGCACCTGGTATGGGTGCTGAGGCAAGAAACCCTATAAACTCAAGGCTAGCCTGGACTACACAGTGAGTTCCAGGCAACAGCTGCACACTGACACCCTGTCTCAAATAAATCAAATATTAGTCTTCCCAAGAATGGACATTGCCATTCATGTGACCTGCCAGAGCACTAAGCCAGGCAACAGAAGCCTGTGTTCAGTCCGGGCACTGACCTCATGACCCTGGCTGTTTCTAGGCCTCGTTTCCTTATCTCCAAGCTTGGACAACACTCTTTAATGCCAGTCTCAACTCTGGCTGTGATTAAGTGGCAGAACAGACTCTACAATCCCAGGCTGTCAAGGGGATTGGCTCTGTTCTGACCTCACGCTGTCAGCCTTAATAGAGAAAGGTCTCCCTCCATCGGAGTGTGGAGGATGTAAAAAGGGTGTCAACGTCACTTACTGGTCTGCGGATGGCCTGCCCAGCCACGCCTTGCCCTGCCCAACCACGCCCTGCCTGCACGCTCCTGGATGGAGCTGAGTGTCTCCATCCAGCCTAAGAGCTCTAGCAGACACTGCCGGATGGTGCCTGAGTTGAGAAGCATTGTGGGAAGGAGCTAGAAAGGGACTCAGGTGAGCTCAAGAACCAGGGTTGACTAAAGTTAATCTTAGCAGTTATTTTCCAGACTGTGAAGTGGCTTTTCTCCAGAGGCCACTTTCTGTCTTTCCTCCCATTAGACAACTTCAGACATGCTTTGCTACTAAGTTTTATTCAGACTGAGCAGGCAGCAGAGAGACAGGCAAGCCAGGATACCGGTTGCTTCTGCCATTATGATCACATGCAGAGATTGCAAAACAGTTCAGTTTTCCTGTGTGGTTTTGGCCAGCCAGTCACCCTCTCTGAGTTTTCCTCACTGATGAGTCAGGGATTATAGCATATTTTGCAGGACAGGAGGATGAAACAAGAATGGCAGCTTCCTTGGGTCCTGCAAGATGGCTCAGTAGGTAAAGGTGACTGCTGCTAAGCCCCGCCTCTTCAGGACATGCGTGGTAGAAGGAGCGAACCAACTCATCCAAATGGTCCTGACTTCCAACTATTCCATGGTACACAAGGACAATAGATAACATCAGTGTTTCCTGTCTCCCCTCCTCTCTTCCGTGGAGAATCCAATGAGGCTTCTGATCCCTGCCCATTCACCAGTGACTTTAGAGTTTCAACCCTAAAGTCCGTGCAGTGCTGACCGCGTCTTCTGTGGCACCTCTCTGGTCTGTGTCTCCACTGGATCCTGATCCTCACTCTTCTGACGTGCCTTCTTCCCTCTCACTGACCTGAGTAGGGCTTCATGGCCTTGGCTAAGGGCCTCCGTGTTGCTCTCACAGCTGTCAAGGCCACCTATCTACTAAGTGACCTGGCTCCTTTTCCCACCTGCCTGCTTCTCAAAGCTCTCAGAGCCTATGCCAGCACACATCTGAAATGTCATGGATTGAGTTCCGTGAGACCTAACTCATGATGGCTCTTTCAGCCACCGGCTCTGAATTCCATCACTTGTGCCTCCCAGAAAATATATCTATGCAAAACTCCTACTTCAGCTGACACAACCTCTCCCTGTCCTCACCATCCTGGTCCACCATGGTCCCTCCACTCCTTGCTCTTAGGTGGCCACATGGGTTTTGTCCCCTTTCCCCTGCCTAGCTCCTAGCTCTTTCATCAGGCTTCCACTGCCCACAATGTTAGTCAGTAAAGCCTCACATTACCAGAGGTGTCTCCTGGGATTACAGCTCCACTCCTGTGATCCCTCTTGAAAGGCCACTCATCTACCAAGTCCAGGTGAACCAAGACAGTACAGTGCCAATACTGGAAGCCTACCTACAGCATGAAGTAGAACAGGCAGACTTTAAAGTCAGCCCACAGGTAGCTTTGTAGCTATGGGAATAATATTTAAAGCACTTTATGCCTTGTTTGTTTTTTAAAAAGACAGTACTTACAACATGGTTGTTATGCCCAAGTCTCATAGACCCCAAAGACCACCAAGGAGCCGATTCTGATGCAAATGCAGTAGGGTCTTTATTGCAAGCTCGAGCTCAGGCCCACACTGTCACCCGATGCAGCGATGCAGGGGTTCTAAAGTGTAGAGCCCTGAGCTCAGCAGGAGGAGGGTTTTTATTGGAGTTTGAGCAAGGACCAGGAATTTCCAGCTTAGCAGTTATATGATTGGGTGATATTCAGCAAGAGCAAGCTTGTTACAACGTGACTGGCTAACATCACTAACTAACATTGATGGAGCTAGCCACAGACCTCAGGGATGCTGGATATTTTCCAGCTGTTTCCTGATTGGCTCTACTTAGGAGTGGTTTCTGCCTAGGGCAGTTTGTGTTTTTGTGTTTTTTCCATACACGGTGAGTTGCTTTGGGGAAATGCAAACTTAGGCACAAGTGCCCTCTGCCTCAGGATTTCAGCTAGTGCTGCTGTCCCTGGGTGCTGCACTTGGGGTGGGAATGGCTCCATTCCATGGGTGACTCTAACACCACCCCTCCCCCAGCATCTTCCCCAACAGGGCCTTTCCAGCCATCCAGGTGGAAGTGCATCCCTGGCAGTGTGGCCGGGCGCAGGCCAAGGTGGGGTGGTACCCCACCAAACTCACACCTGACCCTGACTGCATGACCCCGACCACCCCACAGCCACAGCCGGAGTGTTCAGCGGAAGCAGAGAGACTTGGCTCTCTCCTGCCCACCCTACAGCCATTATTGCCGTCTGCCAGTCTTTCCTACCCATAGTGAGAAGCTACACCAGAGTTTGGAATGGTGGCCTGAAGTTCGGCCAGACTGGGGCAGCGGCATATTCCACACGGGCTCTGTCAACCTCCGCCAGACCAGGGGCCAGAGCAGGAGGTGCCAAGCCTGGGGCTCTGAATACTGCAGCCACCCCTTTGCGCCTCCTTGCCACTGCCATTGGCAGAGCCTGACCTGTGGAGCATGGCTCGAGCCTCCCTGAAATGGGCAAGAATTAAGTCTAGGGGGTTAGAAGGAGTCTGTCCCATGCTGTCAGTCTTAGTCACAAAAAAATAGGCAGCAATAGACAAGACAGTCAACTAGAAAGACACAGATAACAGATCCCACCCTTCTGGGGCAGGAAAACCAAAAGTAGGACAGATGCGAATTGCCATTTCTTTGGAGCAACCTGTCTCATCCTTCTCCAGAGATTATAGAAACTAGGGGCACTCCATCCCCTCAGCCAGGGTCTGGACCATCTCCCAGGCCCCAGTGGTCACGGCTGTCCAGCTCATCTGCCCTAACTGTTTCCAACCACACAGATTACAGATTTCGCCTCGAGGCCTGAAACAGAAACTAGACAGATGAAGATAAGACGCTACCCTTTGGTGTGTTTGTGGCGAGGGTGGGGTGAGGTGGTTGGGGTGGGGGGTTCGGTGAATCCCAGATGAGCCCCTAAGATGTTATGTCCAAGTCTCAGGGACCACAAAGACCACCAAGAAGCCAATTCTGATGCAAAAGCAGTAGGGTCTTTATTACAAGCTCAAGCTCAGGCTCACACTGTCACTGACCCAGTGTAGAGCCCTGAGTTCAGGGGGGAGGAGGGTTTTTATTGGGGAAATGGAAATGTAGGACTGCTCCTTTTGACTGTGAACTGAGGCTGGTCATGGAGTCAGAATGGTCTCACGGTCTCACAGGGTAAGTTCACACGAAGCCTGGCCCACCATCAAGGTATGCTCCTGTCATCCCTGGTGAGACCCTGGGTGGCCCCCAGACCACATTACACAATCACACTAACAATTAACATGCCCCCTCTGAACTGGTATCCAATGATTTTCCTTCTAAGTTACAGCCAGGCAGGCCTCAAACTTTTGCTTGCAAGGACATGAATTTCAGGTATGAGCTACCATATCCAGCCTACTCAGTAATTTGACCCACACCCACAGCTCAGTGCGTCACCAGCTTTGTAAAGGCCATTCCTTCCTCCCCATCTCCGAGACAGGTCCCCTTATGCAGTCCATGCTGGCCTCAGACTCAATGCTTCTGCCTCTGCTTGAGGGCTAGGACTACAGGTTTATCACCATGGTCAGCTACCTATCTGGCTCATCCCAGCACCCCGAATTGTCTAGGCTTACAGCAGGGGCAAGTCATGCAAGTTCACAAGCCCCACCCTCCCCATCTTGTTGTCCTTTAGTCTTCACAGCCTTCAGATGTGAAAAGCAACCAAAATGAACTAAAACCTGACCCACAGACGACATGCTATGTGTGGATTGACAGCCAGGCCTTTCCAACCCTAAAACGCCTGTCAGCCTGATTCCTGCAGCTATCACAAGACTTGAAGAAAACGGCAGACACACAGACTCTGCTAGAACAGTCTTCAGGAGGAGCTCTTATAGGGGAAAGGTGGGTGGACATGATTAGGGCGTCAGGTGCCTGTCTCTACCTCTACCACCTCAGCCCAGCCACTAAAGCCCACCTCCTTATGGATCAGCACCAGGCTGGGGCTTGGGGGTGGCTCCTCCGGTACCACAAAACATTCTTCTTGGCTCTCAGAGACGGTGACCTCTACAATACCCCCACCCGGGGCCGCTTCCTGTTGGCTGCAAGTGTCCAGCAGCTCTGGCTCACTCCGTAGGAGTACCAAAGTGGGCTCAGGGGCAGCAGGAGGCAGAGAAGAGCTGGAGGAGAGCCCACCCTGGTGACTGAGCTGGTGTCGCTTGAGGCTCTGAGGGAGTGCGTAGCCCATGCCACAGAGGGGGCATCGGTAGGGCTTGTCCGTCATGTGGGACTTGAGGTGGCGGCGCAACTTGGTGGCCAGCGTGTAAGCTCGGCCACACTGGGTGCAGCGAAAGGGCCTCTCCCCGGAGTGTAGGCGCTCATGAGCACGGAGTGTATGCGGGTCTCGGAGGGCCTTCCCACACATGGGGCACAGGTAGGCTTCGCCGGTGTGGGAGATGAGGTGGCGCCGCAGCTCGGGCAGCTGGGGGAAAGTATTGGCGCAGTGTGGGCACTGGTAGGGGCGCTCCCCGGTGTGCAGTCGCAAGTGTCCTCGGAGGTTGCCCCGCTGGCGGAATGCTCGGCCACAGTGGGGGCAGAGGTAGGGTTTTTCCCCGGTGTGGAGCCTCATGTGGTTCCGCAGGGAGCCCTGGGTGGCCAGGCACTGCCCGCACACTGGGCACGGGCATGCTGAAGGGGCACCTGGCATCTGGTGGGTCTTTCGGTGTAGCCGCAGGGAAGGTCGGCGGGCAAAGGCTTTGCCACACTGCTCACACACGAAGGGCCGGGCGCCTGAATGGACCACCTGATGCTCCCTGAGGTCTCTACGGGTACCATAAGCCTTGTCACACTGTGAACAGGGGAAGGGCCGCACCCCGCGATGGCCCAGCATGTGGGCTTTGAAGCTTTCCTCGGAGCTGTAGCTTTTGCCACACTCGGTGCACAGGAAGGGCTTGTGATCTGTGTGTACGAAAGCATGCTTCTTGAGGTGACATCGTTGCAGGAATGCCTTGCCACACTCCCCACACTGGTAGCGCCGGCCCTGCTTTGAGGAGCTTCCTACTGGGTGAGGAGGGCTGCAGAGCACCACAGGGAGGTCAGGGAGCTGGGTTCCGGGCTCTGAGACCTTTGCTGTAGGCAGTCGTTGACTGCTGGGGCCATCTGACTTCTTGGCTGGGCAGGTTTGCACCTGGGTGTCCCCGGGAGGTGACAAACTGGCTGCATTGCTCTTTGGGCTCTTCCGGGCAGCCGAGTTGCTCTGAGGTTCAGTTGGTGACTGTGGCAGGGCCTCCTTACCTATGCTGCCATCTTGGTGCAGCAGGCCCGGCGGCTGGCTATCCTCGAAAGGCTGATCCTGGGTTTGGGCCACAGGTTCAGAGCCTTGCATACTGTCTCCTTGGATGGTATGGGGCGACTTGCGACCAGGATCTATGAGGACAGAGACGGGTGCCAGGGTCAGCAAAGCCTGGTGGCAGATGGTATTACTGGGGAATCATACTTGCTGGGCTCCGTTCTTCAGCATGAAAACTAACACATGTATGTTCCCTGGCGTGCAAGCTGCACTTTCTCTTTCCTGTTATTCTTAAATACTTCTGGGGAAGCACATCAAGATGGCTGACTGCTTAATCCCTAGAGGAAGGCCAGTCTAGAGTAATGGCACTCTTGCTCTCCACTGGAGACACAATGGGATGGGACCCCCACATCTCCCAGCTTGGGCTCATCTGTAAAATGAAAATCCCTGCTCCAACTTCAGAGATAACACACAAGAGGAGAAGGGGTACTGTTTGGGAAGACAAAGGGGACTAGGACTGGGGAATAAGAGAGGGCAAGGTGGGGCTGGAGGGATGGCTCAGCAGTTAAGAACACTGACTGCTCTTCCAGGGAACTGAAGTTCAATTCCTGTCACCCACATGGGTGTACCTCTGTTCCCAGTGAACCCAGTGCCCTTTTCTGGACTTCTCAGGCAATGCACAAGGCGGTACACAGACAAACGTAAGCAAAACATTCATGTACACGAAATAAAAATGTCTCAGCATTTGGAGGAAGAGGCAGGCAGTTCTCTGCATTATGGCCAGCCTGGTCTACAGAGCGAGTTCCAGGACAGCCAGGGATATGCAGAGAAACCCTGTCTTGAAAAACCAACAAACCAAACCAAACAAAAACACCCTAATGAAATCCAATTTTTTTTTTTTTTTTTTTTTTTTTTTTTTTTTTTTTTTTTTTTTTTTGGAGTGTTGGGATTAAACCATACACAGTCACTGCCCAGCGAAACTGCTGTTCTTATCACACATTGTTTTGTAACAATCCGGGACTGGGCATTTATATCTTTATATTATGGGGTTTGTACGTGTGGGAAGCCACAAGTTAATGTCCTAACTGAGACAGGGTTTGTCACTAACTCGATGGTTTGGCCTGTTTCTGCCTAAAAGCTGGACTCACAGGCGTGTGTGCGTCAGTACCTACCACCAGGTTCAGCTTTCACACAGATGCTGGGGATGCAGAGCCTGGTTCTCATGCCTGTGCAGTGAACACTTGACCAACGGAGCCACTTCCCCAGGAGACCATAATCTTCTCTGTGGGCCACATGACCTTAAACAAACGCCACACACCTGTGCGAGACTCTACCGCATGCTCTCCGGGGGAGGCCACTTCTTCCTGTATAGCGGGGTCCTCTTCTGCCACCACCATGACAGCTGCTGCTGCTTCTAGCCTGGGGCACTTGACGCTTAGGCCCTTGGAGAGAGACTGTGGGCACAGCAGCAGCTCGAAGCCGGGCAACACGAGCTGGCACACCTGCAGGTGAAGCTTCCCACTGATCCGAACCAAGGACACATTCCCATCGCTCTGCAGCGTGCCTGGCTGCGCCAAACTGCAAAACAGGGCGAAAGTTGGCCCAGCAGATCTGACCCCTCTGCAACACAGGCTGGAAGAGACCCCTGGGTAGGCAATTAGAGCTGGCTTCAGAGTCAAGTTAAGTACAAGTTAAGTACAGTGGATATATACTTGTGTAACTTACCTGACCCAAGCTGAACTGTGTTTCCAGGTGCATACGGCTCCCCATGGGCCTAGTGACAAGTCCTGGAAGAAACAATAAAAGTCCTTTTCATTGGGAGGGGCAGGAAGTAATAGAAAATCAAATTTGTGTGAAACCTTTCTGGGGCAAATTCAAAATGACCCCCACCCTCAGGTTTCTCTTGTAGCCCTGGCTGTCCTGGAACTTACTCTGTAGACCAGGCTGGTCTTGAACTCAGAAATCCTCTGGCTCTCTAGTGCTGGATTAAAGGTGAGCTCCACCAACCAGCTTTTCTTTCTTTGTACTTCCTAAGATGAAACTCTTAGGTTAGCAGCAGCCTCTGGTGTTGCCTCTACATTATGATGCTGTTTTAACCTTCAGTCAGTGAAGATCAAAGAGTCCACTCGCCTCCCTCTCAAAAAGGTGTGAAAAACTGCTAAACTCTAAACAGGACAGCCCTCCAGCGAGTACTGAACAGAAAATGCTGCAGGAACAGCACCAATCTTTTAAAACAATCCTCACTATGTACCGGAAACCTTTCCTTGTATCATTTCCTCCGGTCTTCCAAATGGTCTTGGTAACAGCCTTTCTCTTACAGGTGAGTAACATGAGGTGTGTTGACAAGACTCAAATCTGATCCTGGTAACCTTACCTTCTGACCTTTGTCACTACCGACACCCTAGGAATTCAGTTTTTCACAATTTTTTTTTGCATCTGCATTCCGTAGTTACTGCAGCTTAGGTAGAGTAAGGCAGTCTCTTGGTGAAGGGGCAAAAACCGACTTCCCAGCGCTTGACATACACTGCTCCTAACAAACTTGAAGCGCTGTCTGGAAATGTCTGAACCTCCCCCAAATTTTCAGACAGGAGATGTCCTATTCTTTAATACCTCCTCCAGCCGTGGCTTCAATCCCTCGCCCTTCTCCAAGATAGAGTCTTCTTCCAGAGGTCCCCAATGCAGTCCGGGCTGCAGGGGCGCTCCGACACACCAGACCCCCAAGTGCTGTTTCCTGGCGCTCGAGGGTCCCACGGCCAAGCCCTGGGGGAGGCTCCTTAAAGCAAGGATGGCAGGGCTCGTACCAGGCGGGAAGTCTTTGAGGCCCTGAGCAAGGCCTTCTCCGGAAGGGCTCCATCCTGAGTCCTGGCCCAGGCGCGGCTCGGGGGCTGCAGGGAGACGGGAAGGCAATGAAGAAGCGGCCGTGGGGTTGGGGAAAGATGCAGGGCCAGCTATGCCTCAGGAATCCGAGGGAGAAACAAGGCTCTATCGAGGCCTTTGAGAGGCTTGAAGGGAGTTTAGGCTCTTAGGACACCGGAGCGGAATGTCATGCCAGAGAGAAAAAAGGATGTGGGGTAAGGCGGCGACTAGAAAACGCTGGGGACATCTAGTCCAGGGCTGAGGGTCGCAGACATCGCAGTTCACTCACGGAGTGTCTTCCCCACGAGCACCTCCTCCATCCTGGATCAGAGGTTTCCCCGCCACTCCCCTCCACCGGAAGTGAGCGTTTTTTGTCCCGGTCCTTCCGGAAACCGTCCTTGATTTCCAAATTACGCTTAAGAATCCAGGTAGCTACCCCCAGTTCATAGGAAGCCCATTGGCTGCTCAGTGTCCAAGTGGGTTCCCTAGCAATAGGAGCAGGGCTGTCTCTGGCAGGAACTCAATGGCTGGCTCTTTGATCACCTCCCCCTGAAGGGGAAGCTGCCTTACCAGGCCACAGAAGATGATGCAGCCAGTCCTGATGAGACCCGATACGCTAGGGTCAGAGGAAAGGGGAGGAGGACCTCCCTTATCAGGGGACTAGGGAAAGGGCATTGGGGGAGAAGAGAGAGGTTGGGTGGGACTGGGAGAAGAGGGAGGGAGCTGCAGCGGAGATACAAAGTGAATAGATTGTAATAAATATATAAACAAAATTAAATAAAAAAGAATCCAGATAGTTCGGCATCACTGGAGCACTGGACTGAGAGTTTGGAAGTACTTGTCAGGCAAAACTGTCCGAGACCGATACGAACCTCGGATTTCAGAAGCCCGGTAGTTCCCAGTATCTGGAAAAGCGGAACCAATATGTCCTCCCCACCCACTTTGGATACCAACGAGTCGGACAGTTCTGCTGTCTAGTTTCCCAAGAGGTCATTTTGGCAGGTGGTTGCCGGAAGTGGTTGGGGCTCCAGGAAAGCCATGTTTGGACCGGGCAGCAAGTCGGAAGTCGTAGAAGATATGGCGGAAGTGGTTGGGGAGCTGGGGGCCGCCCGAGGGGGCGGTTCCCGTTCCAGCTCCGAGCCGGATGTTTGCCGAGCTTTGACAGGCGTGGCAAAGGGAGCCTTTTCTGAGCGCGGTGAGCTGCGGAGCGCGGGGTCTTGCTGGGCGTGGTGGGGGCTGGGGGCCGGGAGGGAAAGAGCTGCTGTGACCCTCTGAGAGGATTGGATTGGAAAGGGGTGAATCCCAGGCAGTGGCGCGGGGGTGGAATTGGGCCTGGGGGCCTTGACCTCTCCGCTGCTGGGATTTTGTCCTACTTTGGTGCCTGCAATGAAGAGACTTCTTCGTGCCCACTACAAGGCACAGGCCAAGCCAGAGCGAACCCGTGGGAAGGAGAAGTCTTCCCTGATCGGATCTGGCAAAATACTGAGATCGAGAAATTAGGGGGAAGTGTTCCACCTTGCCACTCGATAGGCCATGCTTTTGTCTCACTTTCATGTGAAATGAAATAACTCAATCTGTTGTTTGTTTGTTTGTTTGTTTGTTTTGACTCAATGCAAACATGATTATAGTTTAGAGAGCTTGCTGTCATGTAGGATCTGTGTTTTCCCGGAGTCACAAAACACTCTGATTGTAACAACAGCAAATACTATGACAAATACTTGCTATCTGTTCTATCCTGAGATTAGGTCTGGCTGCCTCTTGTATTGCCTCTTGAACCCTGTGAACTTTGTGGCTGATAGAATATTGTTGAGGGTTAACTTTCACCAAGAGACCACCTCAGAGTGGTGCTTGGGGATTAAAATCCTGCCTCTGGGTTCCATGACCTTTAGCAATTTGCTCATTTACACTCCCCCCTCATTCTGCCGAACTTGTAAAATGCTTTTGATAGCATATGCTGAACTAGTAGTGCAGTTGTGCAGTTTGTGCCTTCCACAGATGTTGGGTTTCCTTCGATTAGTAAAATCATTCATTCATTCATTCATTCATCCAACTAATGACAGGGTGTCTGCTATGTGCCGGTCATTATTCTAAATAAATTGCTTTGTTTTTCTCTGCTGGAGAGGGAATCAGGGGCCCTGTGTTTGCAGGCAAAGTGCTCTACTACTGCGCTATGGATTTGGCCCTTGAAATAGGTTCTTAAGCAATAATTCTCAGAGGGTTTGTGAAGTTTTTGAAAATGCATTCAAGATCTCACAGATTTGTTCATTTTTCTTAGTGAAAAAATATCAGAATTTCAGAGAGGATCACTATTTTGCAAAAGTCAAAGCCTTTGCCTGAAGTGATTTTCAAACACTTTCTAAAAGAAACAGTTTGCCTGCTGAGAATGGAACACTAATCTGAGAGAGAGTGTGTTTTGCAGAGTGGAGTAGGGCTCACGGGTGGCTGGTATATTTCATTTCTACCATTTTATGTTAGAATTCCCCTTCACAGGTTTCCTTCCTCCATGCACTGAACAACAGATAAACATCAGAGAAGGAAATAGAAGCAGGTGAGAGAGGCCAAGGAGCAAGGCACCACTGTGATTAATTTTGCTAGTCAAGGAGATTTTGTGGGAGTTGAAGACGCTCAGGTCTAAAAGAACTGACAGTCGAGAAGTTCCCTGGGAAAGAGGTGGGGGTCAAGTTCAGCTTTCTTCTCATAGTCTCCCTCTTCCTCCCTCACACATAGCCCAGCTCTAGCTGCTACTTTTAATCCTGTTTGCTTCCACACAAGTGCCTCTGCACACTGGAGAGTTATATTTCGGGGAGGAGCCTTTACTTCTGTAGATAAGGAAATGTAAGCTCTTGCCGGGGATCTTTGCAGTCCTTGGCTTAGACAGGACTCTAACCCAGTTTCCCTGCTTTTTCATGCTTTTTCTATCATATCAGGTACTCACTGTGTAAAAAAGATTTCTCTTGGATAGCTGTGAGGGGAGGTCAAGGAGCTCCTGAAACCTGGGTAGTGATAGAGATGGAGAGAAGGTGTAGGCAGGAGATGGTGGCTGGAATCTGTCCTTTAATGAACCAGTGGTTCTCAACCTTCCTAATGCTGTGACCTTTAATACAGTTCCTCATGTTGTGGTGTCCCTCCCAACCATAAAATTATTTTTGTTGCTACTTCATAACTGTAATTCTGCTACTCTTGGGAATTGTAATGTAAACATCTATGTTTTCCAATGGTCTTAGGTGACCCCGTTGAAAGGTCATTGACCTCCAAAGGGGTTGCAACCCACAGGTTGAGAACCTCTTAAGCAGAGGATCCTTGAGAATCGGCCTTATAAGCTCTTAGTTGAATGGGAAGGAGTAAGCAGGTGGGTCAGGTAAATTCCTCAGGATTGAAGAGTGACTGGAGGAGGAGGGGTCCACGCCTGGAATCCCAGCACTCAGGGAGGGAGAGGCCTGAGTCTTTGGGTTCTAGGGCAGCCTGGTCTACACAGCCTGTCCAGGACAGCTACAGCTATAACAGAGAAACCCTGTCTTGAAAAACCAAACACCAAAAAAAAAAAAAAAAAAAAAGAAAGAAAGAAAGAAAGAAAAGGAAAAAAAGGGCTGGAGAGATGGCTCAGAGGTTGAGAACACTCACTCTTCTTCCAAAGGTCCTGAGTTCAATTCCCAGCAACCACATGGTGGCTTATAACTATCTATATTAAGATCTGGTGTGCAGGCAGAATGTTGTATAAATAATAAATAAATCTTTTTTTTTTTTTTTAAAGGTGGGGGTGGGGAGTAAGGATCTGTGCTTTGGGCAAAGGCAAAACATTACTCACCAAGAGAAATGTATTCCCAAATGAGACAGGGTTGCCTTTTGTCTTCTTAGGGAGAAACCTGTATTTTGGTGGCCAGCAGAGGTAGTGGGTAAGGCCAAGGGACAGAAAAGAGAAAGAGCAAGAAAGAAAAGGGGCTTTGGTCTTTGGCTTTGAAAGCTTGTAACAGTTTTCCTACTGACTCAGTCTGTTGCCGTGGAAACAAGGCAGTTGTTGCTTAGCCCTTGGAGCTGGTTCACCATTTAGAGCCCTAGGCTGTAATGTGTTCGGGGAGGGGAGGCTGTCACGATCCTGCTAGCCCACAATGTGGGGCTCTTAAGTGGCAGCTCTTCTCTTCTTCCTACCCCCAGGCCCTTTCCATTCTTCTTATCTGCCTTGCTGATTCTCTGACCATATATGTCATTTTTTTCTGGAGGCAGGAATGCAGTCTCTTCTTTGGGGTTGAGCAAATGGGTAGGATTGAAACCTTCATCCTCTGGTAAGCTCGGGGGGGCGGTGCTTTTTATGGGCCCAGAGCGGAGAGTGCTACCTCTTTTGGCCAGGTCCTAGACCTGGTGTTGGTAGTGACTCTTCCATTCCTGCCAGTTCCTCTGTCCTTCAGAGCTTTGCCTCTGTGCTGTAGGTGTTAGGAGCAGCCTCTTTCCCCCTGCCCTCTAATCTTTAAGGTAATCTGTTGACCCGCCATAGCAGAACTACTGTCTGGAGCCCCTACGGGTTTAGAGGGGGCCTGAGAGCCTTAGGGACCTGCAAGGGACCTGCTGGGACGGACAGGTAGATTCCATTTGCCTGGCTGCTGCTCCTTGTCCCAGGTAAACCCACCTGAGCATCTCAGGCATGGCCCTTTTTTTTCTGGAACCCTGTCATCTCTGGCTTGAAGAGAGGAGTGGAATAGCCAGGGCCCAGCTGGCCTTTTTCAGACATGGTATTTCAAGACCCTTAGATTCCTCGGATCTTGTAACATCTAACCCTGTAACTGTTGGGGCATGAGGCGTCTGCACTGTAGAACCTCCGAGGAGATGCCCTGGTTGCTGGGACTGTGTTACTTGGTCAGCTGGGTCATAGGCAGTAAGGAACCTGGCACGGCCCTTCCTGCCCAGCTGAGGACCTAAAGGGAGGTGCTGAGCTGTGCTGTCCACTGTCCAGCTGCCTTTCCTGGCAACGTGCTTGTGGAACTCTTGGCAAGATGAGGACTGTTGAGGAATAGGGACGAGGGTGCCAGAAGAGGAAAGAAGGGGACAGCAGGGCTCAGTGTCAGAACTGCACAGGTGAGAAGGAAGGCTTTCTGACCCACCACCTTCCCTCCCCTGCCCACCTAGATTTCTTTTCCGGTTCTTCTATAGGGAACAGCCGTAACCATGGACCCTCTCTCAGAACTGCAAGATGACCTGACCCTAGATGATACCAGCCAAGCTCTGAACCAGTTGAAGCTGGCCTCCATTGATGAGAAGAACTGGCCTTCTGATGAAATGCCAGATTTTCCCAAGTCAGGTAGGTGGCACAGTGTCTCGGGCAGCTGTAGACACCACTTTTTTCCTGCTGGAGGGGACTCTAGGGGGTAAGGTTGGGGCAAGGAGACCAGCCCTAGGGTCTGGCCAGGGTCACAGGCCTCCCTCGAGGCAGGCCAAAGAGGGTGAGTCATGCGGAAAGTGCTGGGCCAGCCCCCAGGGTAACTCTGCCTTTGCCGCGCTCCTCAGATGACTCCAAAAGCAGTTCTCCAGAACCTGTCACACACCTGAAATGGGATGACCCTTACTACGACATTGCCCGGCATCAGATTGTGGAAGTAGCAGGTAAGCGGCCCGGTGTTATACCTCTTCCCTCATGGTCTGTGCTGCTGTCATAGCAGAGCCAGCCTTTTATGCCACCAGGAAAGAGCACATTTTGTGCCTAACCTCTGGTCGGCTCTTGAGCATATGTACCTTCCCTTAGGAGCATGGGTTGGTTGTGATGGCACCTGCCACTGCTTCCTGACTTACAGTCCTACTGCAGGTGTAACGTGGGAGGCACTGGGCCTAAGAGCTCTGAAGGTAGAAGGCTGAGTTTGGCCCCAGCTCTGCTCTCTGAGCTCCTTCCTCACACTGTTGTTGAGAGGACTACAGTGCTTGCCTGTGTGTCAGAACACGCTGGGAGCCAGAGCAGAGCTGGCCCCGAGTACGCGGCCTGGCCCTTTCCTTCATGTCCTCTCTTCTCTTGCCTTGCCCCAGTGTTTACTTTCCCCTCATCAGCCCCTGGAGACGGGGATAACGTCAGCTCTTCCTGGGGCTTTGTAGTGGCAGAGCCTTCTTCAAGATGCACAATGCCACATGGCTTCCTGGAACCTCAAGTTTGTAGTGGATGTGCTCCTCTGCTCTCTGCTGAGAATGGGTACTGCCTCAGGGAGCTCCCTCTTACTCATAAGGCCAGCCCCAGAAGAGACATGGAGCAGAGGAGGAAGTCAGCCTCAGAGAACTGTCTCTTGCTGCCAGGGCTGGAAGAGACCGTAATGTCTGGGGCATTTCCATGGTGCTGGTGTTTCTGATGCTGACCTTGGTCTGGGTGGACTCTGTGAATGGTCTCTTCAGCCCTGCAGAAGGAAGGCAAGAGTTTCTTCCTGGCCTGGGTCTGAGCCCGGGAACCTGAGTGAGGTGTCGGGGTGTTTAGTGTCTACCCCAATAGACAGCCTCCTGACTCTCTGGCCAGTCACAGACAGCAGGTGGAGGCCGGTCTCCCACTTCTGTGGGTGTCCTTTGTCCTGCAGCAAGCCACCACCTTGCAGCATTTTTTTGTTTCTCCAGAATGTGGTGAGCCTGAAGGGGCCCATCCAGGTAGGTGTGTGTTCTAGCTGTGCTTGGCCGCTCCTGGCTGTGACCTCTGGGTCTACCAATCAGAGAGGGCTCTTGGTGGAGGCCAATGGGACCAGCTAAATTGCAGTCCCATTCTAGGGAGCTGGGAGCTGGTGGTGGCTTGGGAAGCGGGGAAAAGCAGAGTTAATGAGACACTTAATGAGGTGGAGGTAGAGTGGTGACACGCTCAGAGCCTAGGGGACAGCAGGCTCAGAAAGCTCCTGTTATAGACAAGCCTGGCCAGCACGGTACTTGGGGGCCGGTGGTGGTGTCCTTGTGTGCCTGCCATGCTGTGAGGCCTGTGTGAAGAGCCAGTGGTGATGTCCCTGGCTGTAGAATTCAGAGAAAGAGCCCATGTGAATGAGAGGGTAGGTTGCCATCATGGACCTCAGATCTGACGAGGTCCTAGTCGAGTCTTTTCAGTGCTGTTGTGGTAGCCGTAGACTCTCCAGAAAGGAGGCCAAGAGACCATTATTTGTAACATTCTCAGTTTCTACAACAGCTGGCTCTAAGCTTCCAACATACTGTCAACTGGCTTGCAAAATTCCTAACAATTAAAAAAGTTACCCTGTCTCAAAAGAAAACAAATTTAACAAATGTCTGGGCTGCCTTGGCATACCGTGGGCTCTCTCAGTCCTAGCCCCCACCTTAGATATTCTTGGTCTGTACTGCAGGTTGGTCAGCAGTGCCCAGAAAGCCTGCTAGAGGAGCTGTCCTGGCTGACTACATCCATGCCTTCCTGAGAGCCCCTGATTAGTATCTGGGGAAGGCAGCGGCCTGGCTCTCAGGCTTTCCTCACTACACCCTTCCTCATTAGGCCCTCTCTCCAGCTCCCTAGAGATAGCACAGTTCCCAGCTCTGCTTCTCTTTTAAGGTTCCAGGGCAGAAACAGTTGTGATCCCTTCTGAGGGCAGGTAGGAGGGTACAGCAGCCACCCTCCGTGCTTGCGGACTTGCAGATGGGACTCCCATGTCCAAGGCATCATAGATCAGGCCCGAGACCCCAGTGCTATTGACCCGCCTCTCATGTGTGCCTTCCAACTCCTGACTGTTACCCTTCTGTCCCTTGCTGTCCTGGCTTTTTCCGGTGTGCGTTACTAGAGCCGCTTCACAGGCAGCAGGGAGGACTCTGGGGAACCCCCATACCTCGTCTAATGCTTGGTCTCAGTGGGCGAGCCCTCGCCTACTGTGTGCAAGGCTCTGGGTTCCAGCCTCAGTATGAGAAGACTAAAACAACAAAAAAGGACATAACACTCAAGTTAAATAGGTCTTAAAACTAGTCACCGGCCTCTGTGACCCCGCCAGGGCCACCCGGGTGTACATTTTCTTTTCTCTAGGGAAAGTGCACATCATAGATTTTTTTCGCACATAGTTTCCTTTTTCATTTTTGATGAGCCAGTGAATTATTAGGGTTATTCACAACAGTGTGGGATAGGGGGTGGAGGGTTTTTACCTCCACTTCTGTGGCTAGCTGAGAGGCCTCGTGCTCCCAGAGAACACCGTGCTCCTGGCCCGCCGCCTTAACCTCTCACTGACACTTCACATTCCGGTGCTCTCAGCCCCTCTACCTTGGCGCAGTCCTCCACTCTTCCAGCCAGTGAGGGATGCCTTTTTCCTGGGGCAGGAGCTGGCCACACAGTTCCCAGGCCCTCCCATTTCAGCCTCGCACCTGTATCCAGGCATCCTCCTGCTCAGGCAGAAAGAGGCACCCCACTTCCCTTTCTTTGCAGGAGTCCCAGGATTTCTGACCTTGAGCTTCCATGGCCAGGCTGCCAGCCTGAGTCTGTGTTTCTACCCCTGCTGCGCTGCCTTTCCTTTCTCTGACAAAGTCAGTGGGAAGTAAATGAGGGCAGGGCAGGAACTTAGCTCCAAGCCACCAGCAGTTGGCTCAGAAAAAACCTAGCACATCAGAGTCCAGAGAGCTGCTGGCACCCAGGCTTCAAGGCAGGCCCGCCTCCTTCCAGGTGTGGTGGGCACATACCTACAGGACATATTGGATCCTGTCACTCAGTAGGCTGAGGCAGAGGAGCTACAGTTTTAGGCCAACCTGAGCCCCATAGCAACAGCCCCTCCCCACCCCTTTTGCTTTTATTTTAAGACAGGATTTCTGTGTGTAGTCCTGGCTGTCCTGGAACTTGCTCTGTAGACCCGGCTGGCATCAAACTCACAGAGATCCACCTGCTTCTGCCTTCCAAGTGCTGGGATTAAAGACGTGTGCCATCACTGTCTGGCCTGACAGCCAGTTTCTCAGGAAACTCACTGCCTAACACCCTTAACCATCAAACACAAGTTCAGAAATGAAACTGCATGCCCACATGAGATAGGGTGTCTTGCTGGGCCACATGTTTGTTTGTGACCCACAACTCTTATTACTTGAGATGGCATCTTACTGTGTTACCCAGGCTGGTCTTGAACTGGTAGGCACCAGAGACTCTCCCACCTCAGCCTTCTAAGTAGCTGGGGTCACAGGTGTGTATCACCACACATCACACATACACCAGCACTTCCTGAGTGCTTGGCAAGAGTGGGCTGACAGGAGCAAGTCAGAGCCAGGAAGCACAGCCCCTGCCTTCGGGCTCCTCATGAGCCAGTGGGAAATAGAGCATGAGTTACACAGGAGAGTAGAAACTGTGGCAGAGATGGATGGCCGTCACTGCTGGGAGACTTGGGAAGAGCCAGCTCACCTGTTTCAGGGAAGGCGGAGGCAGGTGTGTGTGTGTTGAGTCTCCAAGGTCTGTAATGACCTCTTGGGAACAGAACTGTGTGGAGAAAGATCTGGTTGATATAAACAACAAACAGCCTGGCATGCCAGGCTTCCAGAGTGTCTGTGAAAGATGTGCTTGGTGCAGCCTGAGAGTCCTGTGAGCCATTGTAAGGATTTTTTTCTTTCTTGAGATAGGGTGTCTCGCTGGGCCTTGACCTTACTGTGTAGCTGATACTTGCTTTGAAAGCCCGATTCTCTTGCTTCCACCTCCCAGTGCTTGGAGACACAATTTGGGGCCTGGATCAGATTTGTTTTCTCTGCCAGTTAAAGAATTAAAGGGCAGAAAAAAATATGGAGCACAACAGGTGGCTGTGGAGAACCTGGACCACTGCAGACCTCGGCAGGCAGAACCAGCAGTTGAACAGCGTTTGTGGGGCTGAGGAGACACAGATGCAGCAGATCCATCAGGAAGATGGCCCTCTGGAGCAGAGCGGTCTCCTCTGGAGACCTGCAGTGTTTTAAGTCTCTGAAGAGTTTTCCTCCCTTAATGTGGGCTTGGTCAGTTTGGAGCAGACTGGGTGGTTGACTGGCCCACAGTGGCTGTGTAACGTCCTGATCAGGTCTTCTTGAACTTGTTGAGCCAGTCCGTCAACAGGCCTCTTGCTGATGGGAGAGGAAAGCCTACAAGGCCTTCAGATTGTCTGTTTAAAAGATTTATTTATTTTATGTATATGAGTTCTCTATCTACATGTATATGCCAGAAGAGGGCATCAGATCCCTGCATAGATGGTTGTGAGCCACCATGTGGGTGCCGGGAATGGAACCCAGACCTCTAGAAGAGCAGGCAGTGTTGAGCCATCTCTCCAGCCCCAAGGCTTTGCTTTCACTTTTAAGCTGCCAGGCTTTTATCCTGTCAGGAGGGTGAGGAGAAGCCGGCTACCCTGGAAATCTGCCACCTTTATTACCTACCCATTGAGCTTTGCTGAGGAGCCCTGCACCAAGCTGACCCTGCAGGAACATTTCATCTGGGGCATGTGTCTCAAGCCCTTTCTGGCTTTGGGACAGCCAGAGGCCAGCCCATTACATTGAGTGTTTGGGACAAATACCTCTGAGAGAAAACACCTGCTGACATTTTCCCACAGCTTCACAAATGCCCCTGAATTCTATGTTCTTCAAAATACTTTTAATGGAAAAAGCAAGATTTTTAGAAGTGTCCAGAGCTCATTCAGAGGCTAGTGTGCTCAGCCACCCTAGTAGCAAAATCAGAAAGTTTCGGTGGGCAGAGGTGTGCTTACCAGGGTGGCTGACCCCCTGTCTCGCAACCAGACCACTTTCCCCCGCAGCCTCGGACTGGCTGAGAAGCAGCCTCTAGAGGTTTCCAGGTCCCCGCTGCTCCGTGCTCAGGGTAAACCAGCTGTAGGGTATCTGGCTAGAAAGCTAGTGTAGACCTTGATGAGTATGTTTTTGGTGAATGAGGGCCTTTGTTTTGGAGACAAGATCTTGCTATTGTGGCCCAGGTTGGTCTTGACTTTGCCACCTTCCTGCCTCAGCCTCCTACGATGAGACTGGAGGTGTGTACCACTAGAACAGTTAAAAAAATTGAACGGAATCATATGTATTTTGTGTGTGCATGCACATGTGTGTGTGATCCATGGCACACACACAGGGAGGTCAAAGGTAACTCCAAGGAATCGTTTTTCTCCTACTGTATGGGCCCTGGGGATCAAACTTACAAACTTAGGTTGTCAGGCTTCAGAGCAAGTGCCGTTGAGCTGACGTGCCAGCCTATTAGAGCAGTGTTAGTGTTCATGCACAAATCAACCCCAGTACCTGTCTGGGAGTGCTCCCTGCCTCCCTCCTCCCAGCACCTGGAGGCCTACTCAGTTGCTTCCCGCCTCTACGGACCTGTGGTCTGAGAGCAGTGGTTCTCCACCCTCCTCACACTGTGACCTTTACTGCTGTGGTGACCCCAACCATAAAATGATTTTTGTTGATACTTCGTGACTGTAGTGTTGCCACGGTAATGAATAATAGTGTAAATATCTGATATGCAGGATATCAGAACCATTGTCCTCGACTCTCGCAAGAATCGGGCAGTAGCTGCCCTGTTGTGCCAGGCTGCTCTCACGGCATATTTTCAAAGTTCACATATTTTGTGCCCTATATCAGTACTTTGTTTCTTTTTATGGCCAGGCTTCTGCTGCATGAATATCCTTTTTTGTTTGTTTGTTTTGTTTTTTGGCTTTTGAGACAGGGTTTCTCTGTGTAGCCTTGGGTGTCAGGGGCTTGCTTTGTAGACCAGGCTGGCCTTGAACTCACAGCAGTCCACCTGCCTCTGTATCCCAGAGTGCTGGAAGCAAGGGAGTGCACCACCATGCCAGGCTGAACTCAGTTCTTTTTTTAAGGAGCTGGCTACCGGGAGTTGGTCAATGACCCCGTGATTATATGGGCAATGCAAATTGGACCTCCTTCTCCTCCTCCTTGTTTTTTGTGGGGTGGGAGGAAGTTCTAAGTGTGTGTGTGGGGGAACCTAGGAGGACTGGGAAATGAGTGTGCTCTGGGTTCATGATACAAAATTCTCAAACAATCGATAAAAATATTATAAAAAAAAGCAAGGTTAAAATTTTGGGGTAGTGGTGTCCCAATTCAGTGCCTCTGAAAGCAACTGTACCCACCATGCCGTTGGTAATGGACTTGGGTCACTCAAGCCCCTACACTCAGTGGCACAGGCCCCCATTGGTACTTTTTAAGCCACCGCCACTCTGATTCATCTTTCACCTACTGTACTCCATTTTTCTCCACACTTAGGTGATGATAAGTACGGGCGGAAGATCATTGTGTTCAGTGCTTGTCGAATGCCCCCTAGCCACCAGCTGGACCACAGCAAGCTCTTGGGGTGAGTACCTGTGTGTCAGCAGAATGGGCCCTCTCTAGACCCTTGGTAGCCTGGAACCACTTTTCTTTTTCTCCTCTTCCCCCTGGGGCACCTGGTCACCTTCCTTCCAGTCACCTCTCATCCCATGAGGCAGCAGTTCTGTTTCTGGGGAAGAGCACTACACTGGAGTCAGACCTGACTTCTAGTCCTGGGCACGTGACCTTGGCAGGCCTTATCTTCTCATCATTCAAAGAAGATAATGAAGGCCGCGGCCTCTTCCTGACAGGCACCAGACAGTAATCTTGAAATGTAAATCCTATCCAAACGTGTATAACTATGGTGTTTCTGATGCAGTCATGATTCTTAATATTTCTATTTATAATCATAGTTAGCGTTATCTTACCTTATGTCAAGTGTGCTGTCAATGGTTTCTGTACCTGTGGGGCGTCTGCTTACCAAGTGTGAATGTTAGCAATCTCTGCAGCACAGTCCAGAGGCTGCTCATCTTAGTCACTGTTCTATTGCTGTGAAGAGGCACCAAGAGGCAGCTCTTTTAAAAGAAAGCATTTAATTAGGGCTTGCTTTGTTTGCTGGTCGTCTTGGTGGGGAGCATGGCCACATGCGGGTGAACATGGTGCTGGAGAAGTAGCTCAGAGCTACATCCTCATCTTCAGGCAGCAGACAGACAGACAGACACATACTCGCATTGGTGCTGTGCTAGAGACATAACAGAATACATCCCAGCCTGTAGGCAGCACACACACATCATACACATACACATCACACATGCACACATACACATCATATATATATATATATACACACACACACACCATATATACAAACCACACATACAGACATGCACATCACACATTCCATACACTCATAAACACACACCATATACATACAGCACACACATTACACACACACGTCACATACAGACACACACCACACACCATACATAAAGACACACATACACCATACACAGATACACATCACACACACACACACACACACACACACACACACACACACACACACGCCTGACACAGTCCCTGCTGAGAGCAGTCTCTGCTTCCATGGCCTTCTGTCTGCCCTGTTTCCAGCCAGACTGCATCAGACTTGTCTTTTCCACACACCCCACCGAGATCAAGGGGGTTGAAATGGAAAAATGCTTGAAGCTTGGAATCTGAAGACCAGTTGGGCTCTGTCTTTCAACAAGCTATGTGCTTGGAGCAAGTCTTTCTGAGTTCTGTATAAACGAGAATTGCGTCTTCCTCAGAGCGGTGGTGGTAATAGTGAAATTCCATCATCTATATTTTTAGAGTATTACAATTTTGAGAAGTTAAAAGTATGTAAGTAGTTATTCAGGAAAAACAACAACTGTAAAATTATAAAGTCTCACAGACCTGTCATGCAGAAAGAAAACCACTGTATTTTGCTATATTCACTTTGTATTTTTTTCTTTGTTTAGTTTTATGTCTTATACATTCTTTCATCTTCTGGGTATAAAACATTGCTCAAAGACATCCTTAAAATCATGTTATTTAGCCAGGCATGATAGTGCACACCTTTAATCACAGCGCTTGGGAAGCAGAAGCAGGTGGATCTCTGTGAGTTTCAGGCCAGATTGATCTATAGAGGAAGTCACCTGCCAGACTGGGTTATACAGTGAAATCCTGTCTTTCCTCCCCCGCATCCTTCCCCAAACCCACACAAAACATGGAATTTACATGTAATATGCATATAGAAAGGTAAACAGATTGTGTACTACTTTTTTTAAAAGACAGCTCTCATTTTGTTGCCCAAGCTAACCTTAAATAGCTGGGCTTAAGTGACCTTTTGGCCTCAGCCTCTTAAGTGTGCAGACTACATACATAGAACACTCCATCCACCACCCAGTGTCCGGTGAATCTGATGATGCCTGTCTTCAGTCCAGGACTTGGCGAGCTTGTGAAGGAGGGTTATGAGTTTCAGGCTGCCCTGAGCTACAGAGTAAGACCTTGTTTCAAAAAACCTAATAAATACAGAGGGGCACAGTGACACCCTCCTGTAATCCCAGCACTCAGGGAGACAGAGGCAGGAGGATCTCTGTGAGCTCAGTGCCAGCCTGGTCTACAAATCAAGTCCAGGATAGCCAAGGCTACACAGAGAAACCCTGTCTCGAAAAAAAAATAACAAAAAACAAAAAAACAAACCAAAACAAAAAACCTGAATACAAAACAGAACAGAAACTCCATAGCAATCAGTGCTCCCTTTCCCATCTCCAGTTTGCTCTGCCAGCGCCTGCCTCAGGGAGGACCACTGTTCTGACGCCTGACTTCACAGATTAATCCTGTCTGTAGACACATCCTGTGAGATAGTCTATTTATAGATGTCCCATGATTTCTTTAGTCAGTCTCCTGATACTGGACAGTTTGCTGCCTGCTCAGTTGTTGTTTTTTCCCTAATAAAACTCTGGAATGAACAGTCTCCTACAAGAATGTTGCTGTTCCTCTCTGTTTCCTTAAGAAATCTTCCTGAACACACTTTTACATGGCCAGAGTGCGTGAGTGCTGCCCAGCTTCTAATAGACATCACTTTATTGCAGTCCAAAGTTGTGGCGTGCATCCTGGATTCGGGGTGCGTGTGTGTGTGTGTGTGTGTGTGTGTGTGTGTGTGTGTGTGTGTCTACTTGACTGTCATCTTGGCTACTTTCCTAATTGCAAAATGCCATCTTTTCTATGTGACAGCCCTTTGTAAACTAGAAAGTGCTCAGTGTGGACATGTGGATGAGGGCTCAGTTATTCTCCATTTACTAATGATCTGCCTCTGTGGTAGCTGAGCACTAACACTTAGGCCCTGCCTCCCTGCGCAGGCACAGCTGTGCGTCCTGGGGACTAGTCATTAGGCCACTGTCTCTAGGTCAGGTCATTCATCTGGGTTCTCAGTCAAGTCACTGGGCACTCCCCCAGACACTCCCTCCTCTTGGATGTGTTTAGCATTCAGCTTGCCCAACCTGGAGCGGTGTCCTTGCTAGAGCCAAGGAACTGATTGTCCATCTTCTAAGAGATCTTACCCTGGGCTCTCCTCCCTTTTCCCATTATTCATTACTTTCAAACTTTCCAGTGTGCTCAGTGTGTGTGTGTGTGTGTGTGTGTTGGGGTGGTACATCCCCAGTTGCAACCGTTGGGAACCTGAGGAGTGTGGCTTTGTGGTCCGTTAAGAGCCTAGGGATGCAAACAGTTGACCTTCTGGCCACCCTAATGTCTTTTCATGGGCACAGTGTTTTACAGACCATACCACAGGTCACATAAAAAGGGCCAAACTGGTCCAAGGTCTAAAATGCAGTGTTGGAGTTGGACACTTCACCACTAGGCTCCACCATAAACTGAAACCTTGGCTCAGCACTTGACCTCTGCTGCTTGCCCTTATTAGATGGAGTTAACTTTAGTCTCAGCTGTTCTGAGGGAAGAATGAGGTAATGTACTGAAGGTCCTTGGCAGACACTAAAAGCTTTTACCAATAGCAGTAACTGTCCTTGTTACTGACTCAGGGAGATCCTGAGAAGAACATGCCAAACCCTTTTAACTTTGGATATACAGCCTAGCTTGGAGCTTGGGCCTCCTGATTGCTGCTGCTCAAAATGAGAACTGTTAGCATACTTCTCCGTTGGGCCCAGCCTCTACTCTCTGCCTCCTTCCAGGGAAGCAGCTGTGGTTTACATAGTCAAATGATAGCAGGGAGGGCCTGTGGAGAAGGGAGCCATGGCAAAAGTGCTGGCTTCTATCTCAACAGGGCCACACCTATGTGCAGAGGACAGGTCTGAACGGGGCTTTGTATGTGTTTATGGTGTCGGGTGTTGAGCCTGTGGCTCTTGCAGGCTGGGTAATTGATTACTCCACCATGGAGCCACGCCCCGAGCCCCGGGCATTTCTCTTGAAGGTACTTGAAGCACACCCTGGACCAGTATGTGGAGAGTGACTACACACTGCTCTACCTGCACCACGGCTTGACCAGTGACAACAAGCCCTCCCTCAGCTGGCTACGGGACGCCTACCGGGAGTTTGACCGCAAGTGGGTTGGGGCAAAGGGGTGGCCTCCCGAGCCTGCGGTGGCCAGCCCTGAGCCAGCAGCTCTCTGGGCTCTGGCTTGTTCTCCTCTTGGTCAGGAGCTTACCCCATGTCACTAGAGACAGGGCCCCCAACAGGCCTGGCCCTCACGCCACCATTTGCAAGTGTCCCACTTGGCCCACAGGTACAAGAAGAACATCAAGGCCCTGTACATCGTGCACCCGACCATGTTCATCAAAACCCTGCTTATCCTCTTCAAGCCCTTCATCAGGTGAGCAGGCCACAGTGGGCCTGGGCTCGTTGATGCTCCATGCACACAGGGCAGCCAGCTCGGGGCGAAGCCTGTGTTCAGGGAGAGCCAGGCCTCCCATGGGGCCCAGCCTGACCCAGATGCTTCCCTTCGCCTCCAGTTTCAAGTTTGGTCGGAAGATCTTCTATGTGAACTACCTGAGTGAGCTGAGCGAGCACGTCAAGCTGGAGCAGCTCGGCATCCCTCGCCAAGTGCTCAAGTGAGACAGCTGGGCACCCGTAAACTGGGCGTGGGGGTGTGCGCAGGATCCACTGGCTCCATTATGCGGGGGTGCCGTCCGGGAGGCAGAGTGGCCTGGGCCAGGGTCAGGAGTCTGGAGAGCCCCCGGAAAAGGCAATGTCAGGATGCAGAGACTGTCACAAGCTATTGGCTGAATCTCCTTTAAGTGTTTGTTTTCCACTGTGTCACATCAAGTGGGGCTGTTTTGAGGACATATGAAGTGATCCATGTATAATCCCACAGTAAAGCTGGATAGAGGACCTGAGCCTTGTCCTGTCTGCTCCTAGGTATGATGATTTCCTCAAATCTACACAGAAGAGCCCTGCAACAGCCCCCAAGCCCATGCCGCCGCGCCCCCCACTGCCTAATCAGCAGTTTGGGGTCTCCTTGCAGCAGTGAGTATGCTAAGGCCAGACGGGTCGGGGCTGCTGGGGGCTGGAGCCGCATGCAGAGTCCCAGCTCACGCCTTTGCTCCCACAGCCTCCAGGAGAAAAACCCAGACCAGGAGCCCATTCCCATTGTGCTCAGGGAGACAGTTGCCTACTTGAAGGCTCACGGTGAGTGCCATGCAGTGCAAGGCCTACCAACCGTCTAAGCCACCCCGTCCCCCAGCCTGAGAAACTCTGGGCAGGAGAGAGGAAAGTGTGCTCCCAGTGACCCTTCATGGAACTCCAAGACCGATAGCGCAGGGACGGGATCCATCACTCAGAGTTCAGAGACTCACCAGCCCCCCTGTTTCCCAGCTCTCTCCACCGAGGGCATCTTCCGGAGGTCTGCCAACACCCAGGTTGTCCGGGAAGTGCAGCAGAAGTACAATATGGGTGAGTGGGTCTGTGTGTGTATGTTTAACAGGATGGGACATGCGGCTGTGAGGAGCTGTAAGCCAGGTCTCTTCTTGCCACAAGTTCCCGTGTCTTTTGGTGTGACCATAGAGACCTTCCTTCTGCCTGGCTCTCCCAGGCTTGCTGCCTCGCTTGCAGGAGCTGCAGTCTTGGGTTCAGGTTCATTTAGAAGCAAGGGGTAATTTCCATGTTTTCAGTGCCCTCACACTCTCCAGGTGGTCTTAGCCTATAGCCCTTGCTATGGAAGAGAAGAGACAGATGTAACTGGGGACCCTGGGGAAAAGCAGCTTGTGCAGTGGACCAGGATGAAGTAAGGCCACAGGGCCAGCTGGCCTCTGCCTTGGCCTAGTGCTGTCTCCATTTCTTTCTCCCCTTTCCCCCTTAAAGGGCTGCCGGTGGACTTTGACCAGTACAATGAGCTGCACCTGCCAGCAGTCATCCTCAAGACCTTTCTTCGGGAGCTTCCTGAACCCTTGCTAACCTTTGACCTCTACCCCCACGTTGTGGGCTTCCTCAGTGAGTTCTTTGTTTTCTCCCCAGCTATATAAATCCTCTGGAACTTGTGTGTGTGTGTGTCTCCATACATCTACCCACCCTGCCCTGCAAGTGTGTGGGCCAAAGCAGCTCCCAGGAAGCTCATTTGGTGTTCCCCTCAAGTTTCCTGTCATGGTTTCCAGAGTTAGCCCTATGTGAAATAGGCCTCCACTCCTCACAGATATTGATGAAAGCCAGAGAGTGGAGATGACACAGCAGGTTCTGCAAACTCTGCCAGAGGAGAACTACCAGGTGCTTCGTTTCCTGACTGCCTTCCTGGTACAGGTGAGACTCCCCTTGGCCTCTGCTGCTCAGCTGGTGAGGGGAAGGAAGTGCTCTCACTGCTTGCATGCTCTGGGTGTGGTCACTGGGAGTAGGAGGCAGGGGCCATAGATGCTAGCTGTTGCCCCATTTCTTTCCACAGGTATCTGCCCACTGTGACCAGAACAAGATGACCAATACTAACCTGGCTGTGGTCTTCGGTCCCAACCTGCTGTGGGCCAAGGATGCTGCCATCACCCTCAAGGCCATCAACCCCATCAACACCTTCACGAAGTTCCTCCTGGATCACCAAGGGGAGTTGTTCCCCAGCACAGATACCCAGGGGGTCTGAGCTCAGTCCGAACCTCCATCCCCTCCTCTGGCAGCCCCAGTTGGACTTGTCCTCCAGGTATTAACCTTACTGGAGTCCAGGGATCCTGCCTAGGAAGGGGTCCTGAAGCCCCAGGAGATGGAAGTTGGAACCCCTAACTGGGCAGTCCCTCCTCTCCCTCTGTCCAGCCCACATCACAGCCCTGGAGGCCTCTGTTACCAGAAAACATTTTCTCTGCCTTATACCTCTCACTGCCTCTGGTTGCTGGGCTTTCCAGAACTGGGCTTGGCTCTTCTAGGACTGAGCTCCAGCAACCCTTTTCCTTTCTCCTGCCTGTTTCCCTGGCAACCTTAGACTAAATCACTGCCAGCTGTGCTGGTAGCTGGGGCTGGTCCTCTCTTTCCAAATTGCTAGGAAGTAAGTGTTGGCCTGGGTACGAGTTCTCTGTGCCTGCCCTCCCTACTAATAGGGATGACAAGACCAGAGTTGTCTTGTCACTTCTGCCCACGGGGTCTCTTCCTTCCCAAGTGGTACTGCCCTAAGAGTGTGCTAGTTCCCCGTTTCTGCCACCCTTGGCATCTTGGATAATAAGACTAGAATCTGAGCATCTGCTGAAGTAGACCTGTCCCCTCCCGGGGAGAGCTCCCCAGTATCCAGCGGATCAGCCCTCCATATGCCTTCCCTTCCTTCTCACGTGCACAAATCCTCAGCCAGGGGCTATGGTGGGCCTTTCTGATGGAGAGTCACTCTGGTCCCTTTTCTGGCCAGAGATGCCAGTGCCTCAGGACCCATGGCAGCTCTCACCTCCTGCCTGAGGACTCTTGGAGGGGCAGAATCTCAGAACCCCTAAGAGGGGCAGAGGTTTTACTAATAGATCACCTTACCGGGTAGGTTCTAGCAACTCCCTTAGGTGAGTATGGTGGCCACAGGCCCTGCTGTCTTTCAGAAAACCTGAGCCCGGTGATGATTGATAGCTTTCATTGTTACCTAAGGAAGTGCTGTGACCCTCTTCCCGAAGTCTGTGCCCTAGTGACCCTGCCCCTCAGGTGTGGCCAGGCATGCCAGCTCCAGAGATGGGACTGTGGCATCTGCATTGACGATCTTGCGGATGAGGCTGGGCCTGAGCGCTGCCTTTTCCCTGCCCCACTGCTCTGTGCTTCAAGCGCTGCTGCTGCCAGTCCTGGCCTCACACCTGATCCGCATGGGTCACTGCATTTTCTATCAAGTGTTGCTTTACTCCATGTACCGAGGAGCCTTTTGGACCTCTCTAATCTTCCTCCTGCCCTGTCGGTCTGTAGCTGGGAATGCTCTCCTCTTACTGTGAATCCAGTGTTCACCATGATTTCTTTGGCACCAATCATGTATTTCACTGTTTGCACATTTTGTATTTCAATAAAAATGTAAATGAAAAATGCATGTTTAGGAAGTAAGGCCCTGAAGTTCAGAACCCACGTGACAAGCGTGGTTGAGAAAGGCCTCAGGAAGTCGCCTCCCCAGCCCATCTGCTGTGTCTTCCACCTGTGCTCCAGATAGAGCACCAATGAGAGAAAGAAAAATAATTTCAGTCCAATCTACTGGTTTTCTTACATGAGCATGGTGATCCCGAGCAGCCATATCACAGAGGACTCACAAGTCTGTGGGAGCTGCATAGATGGGTCCCTCCTTTAGTCTGTCTTCCACCTCCTAAATAATTAGTCCAGTGCCCTCCCAACTCACATGCAGTTGGGGCAGAATTATATACAGTGGACAGCGAGCAGGTGTAGATTCTCCAGGGAAGGTCTAATCACCCTGCCTACTCCCTCTTTCTGTGACACTTTCAAAAGACACCCCCCCCCCCCCCGTCTTCGTATGTGTGTGTGTGTGGATTATTTTCTTTCCCTCTTTTCTGTAGGCCCAAGGAACAAGCTCGGGTTATCAGACTCACACAGCACTTTACCTATGCAGTTCTCTCTCCAGCCCTAAGGCTTTATCTTGAAGGTCTCATGCATGCAGCAACAGTTTAAATACTAAACATGCTGATTAAATAGTGGAGACAAAGAGCTAGAGAGATGATGGCTCAGCAGTTAAGAACACTTGTTTCTCTGGTTCAGTTTCCAGCACCCACACAGCAGCTCACAGCCTTCTAAACTCCAGTTCCAGGGAATCCATGTCCTTTTCTGGCCTCTGTGGGCAACACACACACACATTCTACACAGACAACCATATAGATAGATAGATAGATAGATAGATAGATAGATAGATAGATAGATA
>NW_026585504.1:41739467-41755156 GCF_907164565.1 Psammomys obesus | reverse complement strand
ATAGATAGATAGATAGATAGATAGATAGATAGATAGATAGATAGATAGATAGATAGGTAATAGATAGATAAAGAGCCATGTTATGCCTGGAAGATAGTGCTCCAAGATACTGTTTCCTTTCCAAGGAAAGCAGGTTCAAGGCTGGCTTTCTTATCCTCTAGGCAGGGAAGTATCGTGTCACCGTATTTTTGTGCATTCAAACTTCTTACCTGTGCTGTATCATAGTGCCTTGGCCTCCTCTCCCAGCTGATTTATGAGAAAGGCAATTAAAAGGGACAGAACTAGAGTGGGCTGTGGCAGACACTAGGATGGGTTTTGCCATCATTAGGGTTTGAATCTTTTATGTTTTTTTGTTTTTTTTTTTTTTTTGGTGTTTTTAAGAAGGGTTCTTGGATTTTTGGTCCTGGCTATCCTGGAACTATGTAGACCATGCTGTTCTCAAACTCAATAGAGATCTGCCTACCTCCTGAATGCTGTGATTAAAGGCATATGCCACCAAGCTCAGCCCTGGGTTTGAATCTTGATTCTCTTACCTCTTACTGTGAGATTCAGGATTGGTTCCCAACTATTTATCAAAAAATGGTTCCTCTAGGCTAGGTGGCAATGGGGCACACCTTAATCCCAGTACTTGTGAGGCAGAGATAGGCAGAGCTCTATGAGTTTGTGGCCAGCCTGGACTACAGAGTGAGTTCCAAGACAGCCAGGGCTATAAGGAGAAACAACTGTTTCAAAAAAAAAAAAAAAAAAAAAAAAAAAAAAAGGTCTTAAGACCAGAAATAGGGCTGTAGAGAAGACTCAGAGGTTAGGAGCACTGTTTGCTCTTCCAGAGGTCCCGAGTTTAAGAGTTCAATTCCCAGCAACCACATGGTGGCTCACAACTATCTATAATGAGATCTGGTGCCCTCTTCTGGCGTTCAGGTGTACATGGGGGCATTGTATACATAATAAAAGAAATTTTAAAAACAAAACAACAAAACACCAGAAATGTCTGTGGTAAAAGTGACCAGAGATCACAGTAACCTCACATGGCAGCCAACCGGGGTTCTATTTTCCATTCCTTCCTTCTACATCCCCAACTCTCCCTGGGAGGCTTGATTTTTAGACAGGTTTTCTCTGTGGAATAGCCTTGGCTGTCCTGGAACTCTTTGTAGACCAGGCCTTGAACCACAGAGACCCACCTGCTCTGTCACCATGCCCTTGCTTGGTTTTAAAGGTTGAAATAGTTACTTGAAGGCTGAGCATGTAGTTCTGGCAGAATACAAGTGCCAAAATGTAGGTCTCATCCCCAAAACTGGAAAAAGTTGTTTTGTTGAACCTGGAACTTAACATATGTGCCCGCCTCTGTGACTCCCACCCACGCTGGGATCAAAGGCATGTGCCACCATGCCCAAGATGATAACTCAAGTGTTTTTTTGTTGTTGTTTTGAGGCATGGTCTGACCCTGTAGCCCAGGTTGGTTTTCTGCTGTTATTGATTGTAGTGATTATAAGCCTGAACCATCATACTTGACTTTTATGTGTATTTTATGACACCTTAATGGCTTGCACAGTTGTCAAGGCAGATTCTAGATGCCTATTACCATCAGGTTATGGTGACCCAAGGCAGGCCTGATTTTCCTGTTTTGGGCAGGGATAGCCCAGCCAGTCACTGGTTCGAGCAGTGTTAAGATAGTGGTTACAAACACTGGCTCTGAACTTCAAGGAAGCAGTTCCATTGCACAACTGTGGCCTTGGTTCAGGTACCTTGACACACTAAGTCTGTGATGATTTAAATTCTTGCTAGCTCTGCTCAGCTGTAGGCTGGAACCTTGAGTCAGTGATCCAGGGAAACCGAGCCAGAGAGCTGTTTACTTGGGTAGGGCTTCTGGCAGGGCCTCTGCAGTTACTTAGGTGCTAGCCTAACAAAACCATAGCAACAGCAGGTCTCTCAGGTACAGGATGTTTTAAAAATGAAACACATTGCCGTACATGGAACAGTGAGCACTGTTTTTGGAGACTCCAGCCAAAGGTGGCTCAGCAAGCATGTTAGCACTTCTGACCCAGGGCTGGACAGCTGTGTTGGTTGGCTGTGTTCTCACATGTTATGGTCTGATGTAATTTAAAAGGGAACCCAGGCTTTTACTAGTAAAGTGGGCTGACTCCATTCTCTTCAGCCCTACTCCTAGGCTGTCTTAGAATTTCCTGGTGGTCCCATTCTTGTCCTTGGGGCTGACTTGACTCTGGGGTGCAGGGCAACAAATCTATACAGCAGTTACCTTAGTCTGCTTTTACATGGAGATCTAGCTATACACTGGCTCTGCAATGTGCAGGTAGTGACTGGTTTGATTATCAGAGACTTGAAGACTGTAGCCATAGCTGGGGCACATGTGTATGTCAGGCCTAATCATTGCTGGACTCTGTTCTTTGCCACTCCTCTGAGCCTCCACTAGAATCTGTCAGTAGAACTTGCAAGGCCATTTACCTCCCCCACAACCCTTCTCACTCTATTAGCCACTACTCCTTGTTGCAGCTTGTGTGGCTTGTCTTGTCTTGGTACTCTATGTCCTGCAGGTAGAGTGGTGAGTACATGCGATGTAAGGGGAGAGAAAGCTGGCAGCACAGCCCACCAGTAAGGGAGATTTTACAAGGGTTCGTGTACATTGCATCACTGTTCAGGCAGATGGTCCTGCCTTGGGAAACAATACAAGGAAAGCTCCAGGGAGCCAAGGCTGTTAGGTACTTGGTCAAGTCCCAAGACTCAAGCTACCCTGAGAGGCTTGGACTTTCTGAAATTCAAGCTCCACCCATGCCTCCTTATGAAGCCTGATGGTGGCCTGCTGCTGCTGCAGAGGTGGGGATGGTGGACTAGTCCAGACAATAGCTGGAAGAGGAAGCTGTAAAGTACAGAAAACTTTTATTGGAAATTTCTTGATTATATTTCCAAGTGTAGCTCTCATTTCCCAACAAAACACTGGAGGAGGGACCTCACAGTCATCTGGTCCCAGCCTGAGCCTGGCTGCAGAAGTTGGTCTAGAGCCCCATCTCTTCTTCCATTGTGCAGGGCTGACGGCACAGGCTATTTTGAAGGATGCTCTGCTCATCGTCCCTGGCCTCTTCCCTAATAGGGTCAGGGACACAAGGCTGCTGCCTGCAGAGGCCACTGGCTAAGCCCTGCCAAAAAAATCTGTGCCCTCACTCTGACAGTGTTGATTCTGCGAGGCAAATCTGGTTCATGAATGTGCCGTGAATATGCCCCTGATCCAAAGGCTGCAGTGCCATTTGGCCACCACTGCTGGGCACGTTTCTCTGTGGCAGCAAAAGCATGCACAGGGGAAAGACTCCAGTGTTACATGCAAGTTACTAACAAGCAGTTGAGAGCCACCTGCTCCAATGAGTAACAGCTGCTGCCAGTGAGGATTCAGGGACCCGAGGAACAGGGCAGGCTGCCAGAGGCACTTGACTACTCAAGCAACAATACCTGAAGGTTAAAGTCAACCATAAGCTCAGCTTTGGCTTCTTAAAAGGGAACCAATCCAGCTTGCAACCCAGGGCCACGTATAGACTCTGGAATTAGGGGGTGGGAGAAACAGCACCCCAGTCCTGCTCCAGGCTCAGGGACTGGAGCAGCAGGACACACGGGGTTAACACAACTGAGGAGTCATCATACTGAACACACCGGACACTTCCCAGGCCACTAGAACAACTAGTCACTCTGCAGACACTGTCAAGAAAGCATGCTCAGCAGGAGCACGGAGTGCACCGGGAAGCCTGACGTCAGTGCAGTTCCACACGCGCAGCTAGAGGGGGCTACTTAGCCCTTGCCAGCCCCATTCCTACTATCTCCTTAGATGCAAGGGGGAGATCCTCAGAGCAGCAGCACAGGTTTGCAGGAATCTTCACAGGAGGCTTCCATCCCAGAGAGACCCTCTTCCTTCCCCAGTGGAACTGCTAACCCCAAACATATTTCTTCTATAAAATATCTGATTTCTCTGAAAGTAATAAATATTTACCAAGTCCTATATCCAAGCAGCAGCAACTGAGGGAAAGATGAGGAGGAAAGAACCTGTCTGTGACTCAATAATAAACCCTAAAAACAGGCTGGCATAGCCTTTGGGAGACGGTGGATGGCTTCGGAATACCTGTCATTTTAGGTGGGTGGGCTTGTCATACTGTCAAAAGTACAGGCCCAGGAGGACATGGGATGGAGGGTAGAGGATGGAGAGGAAAGAAAAGATGGGAGAGGGAGTGAGTAAAGATAGAGGGAAGAGGAGAAAGGAGGGAGAGTGGGGTAGTCCAGGAAGTACTGGTGACACAGAGCCCTCCTTCGCCCTGCTTGGTCTCCTTCCTCTTTCTGCCTTGTTCAGTGTCCCAGCCACCAGCTGGAATGTCAGGTGCTTGATGGTAAGGACACACAGGCAGGGACCAGCTGCAGGATGGACCCAGGCAGGAGGCTGGCAGCAGACGTAACAATGACACCCTTTGTGAAGCAGCTGAGGCCAGTCCCCATTAAGGCTCCATTACAGCCAGCTTCCATCTCCATAGGCAGAGTCCACCCCAAGTCTGGGCCTGACTGCTGCCATGAGTCTCCAGGTCCAAGAGCAGGGACTTCGAGGTTCCACAGGGGAAACACTCTGCTTTTCACATGGCCAGAAAACAGTCTGAAGGCTGGGAGTGGCTGAGTAGGAGGTTCTTTGCTAGGTCCACAGAAAGGGGGTGCTGCAGACACTTGGAACACTTTCACTGCAAGGTTTCAACAAAGGCATCAAACTCTCGGACGTTCTTCTCATGCACAGCCAGCTTCTCTGGCAAGGAGTCCTGTAGCAAGCAGAGGAGAGGGCCTTATTCCAGGAGGCTGCAGAGAGGCAGCCAGCCAAGTCACCAGAGCAGACAAAGCAAGACAAAGTACTGGGCCATGCCAGGCTGCCTGAAAGGAAGGGCAGCTGAGCTGACATTGGGATGAGAGCAGGGTGTGTGTGGGGAGGCATGTGTCACAGGGTTGCTGGATGAATCTAAGTGAACCACAACTCATGAGATAGGTAAACAAAGCCAAAAACATGACAATGAGAAAATAAACCTGAACTATCCTTTGCATGTTTTATGTATATATAGTAGACACTAGAATCAAACTGCATGTTTTTGTGGTTGCTTTTTGAGACAGGCTTTCTCTGTGCAGCCCTGGCTGTCTTGGAACTCATTCTTTAAACCAGGCTGGCCTCAAACTCAGAGATCCAGAAGGCTTACCCTACCCCCACCTCAGAACTGCATTTTAACACTCCGTGAACCCAGAAATTTTAAATGGGGATTTCCACCTCCTGCACTTTATAGTGTCGAATGGCCCTGGGAAAACAGTGACAAGGCAGCCACTGAACTTTTAAGACTGACACAGGTCTGTAGGAAGTCTGGACACCTATATCTTTAGACTGGCTGGGGGTGTGGGGTTGCTGAATTAAAAAAAAAAAAAAAAAAAAAAAAGACAACCATACACTACCAGCCTGTCATGCAGAGCCAGCTATTAATGAAGACTAGTCCTCCCTAGAGGCTCCTCTATCAGGGCTCAAAAAGACAAAAACAAAACAAAACAACAAAAAAACACTAAAACCAAAAACCAAACCAAACCAAACCACTACAGAATCAGACTTTAAACTGCAGGGTAACCTCCCACAATGGGCTGAAGCATAAGGGCCTGGGAAGAGTTGGTGGCTTTAAGACACTAAAATGTCTTGGACAAGCCTAACAATTGGGAGAAGTCTGGGGGCCACTGCCCAGACTTGACTGGCTAAGGGATCATAAGTGGAGGCCACGGAGCTTGTTTTTTCTGACTACAAGGCAGTTATCAGAGAGCTAAGCTCCATAGCTTCCTACTTCAGGACCCAAACTTTCTGACTGTTGCTACAGGCGAGCCACTCAAGCAAAGGTGCTCCCTTCTGTAAAATGGGTATGAGCACCTATTTTATAAGACTCATGCTAAAGCACGTAGCTTTAGCTGTTTTGCAGGATGGGGTTTGGGATTTGTGTGAAGTTCAGTGACAGAGCAGTTGCCTTATATAGGCAAGGCCCAGGGTTTGTTCCCAGTTAGACAGACAGACAGACAGACAGACAGACAGACAGGATATGTGGTAGTTTGATGCTTAGACAGTCCAATGTAAGGCTACTTAGAGCAAGGTGGGAACACACCTTGAATCCCAGCAGAGGCAGGTTTACACTGCAAGTTTACAGACATACACAGCCAGAGCTACATATAGAAAATTTGTGACAAAAACAATAAAACCCCACTAGTACTCAGTGCTCTTTCCACCTGAGGCCTCAAATTTCTGCAGGGGCACAGTGCTTTCTCAGACGGGGAGATGTTCCCATTTTACAGCATCAGTGCCCCAAGTCTGCAGTTTGTCAGGGCACCGTTTTGCTTTCAGATGCAGTAAGTAGGAAACACCTCACGCAGAGGTGCGATGATCATCGTCATCTCAGGACACCTGGCCTAGCATACAGAAGGGCTGAATGCAGAAGGAAGCCAACAGTGACCCTTCTGTCCAGTCCATGGGTTTCGCCTGGCAGTAAACAGCAGTGGGTGAGCAACAGCAAGAGAGTGCAGAAAAGGCTAGTGAGATAGATTCAATGAGTAAAAGGACTTATTGTGTGATCCTAATAACAGGAGTTTGGTCCTTGGAAGCCAGGTAAAGGCAGAAGTGGAAGCAGCTCTACACGGTAGTCCTCTGATCTGAGCTCCACACATATGCTGTGACATGTACACAGCCCCTTCCTGCCACATCATGTGCACAAACACACAGTAAGTAAATATTTTTAAAGCGCTGTGAGAAAGAATACTGAGCTCAAGGCAATTCAGGACAGGTGCCAGCACTGTGCACATGCCAAGTGTGACTGAAAGGTGGCAACCAGCTAAAGCTACTTCTTTCCTTTTTCAGCAAAGGGGCAGGGTAAAGCAAGGGGAAGAAAGTTCTTGGCCTGTGGCATACGAGTAGCCATTAGATGAGGATAGGCTAAAGGAGAAGGCCTGGGAGGGAAGGGGTTTCCATACCAAGTCTTCCGCCATAGACTGGGCTCCGATATCTATGGAGAGGCTGCTTAGCTGAGGAGGATTCTGAAACTCACGGTAAAAGGTTCCCAAGTCCATTGGAAGAACGTCGTCTTTAGAAAATGCCGGTTTCTTTAAAAACAACAAAAACACAGCTTAGCTCATCTTTGAACCATAAAGGAAAAAAAAAAAAAAAAGAGAGATAATCCATGTGTAGGACTCCTTTCCAGGAATTAGCCAAGCAAAGTGTCTTCTGGGCTCAGCTAGGGAGAGGATGAGTCTTTATACCTTGCTTGTCTGGACTACACCCTAATCCTCACAATGCCATTTCTCCTCCTGGTTAGCTTTAGGTCCTAGACCCCTAGAGCCTTCAAACTCCTAAGTAAGGGGCTTTTGGAATACCCAATAAATGCTGAATTTCAAGCAAAGACATGTCATTAAAAGCCTTGCTGTTCACAGGCCTAAGTGTTTCCCCAGCAAGTGTCCTTGCTGCCCGCACACCAGCCCATCCCTAAGATGAAAATCTTGTTCACAGGCAACAGATGCTTCTAGGTTTACTCTCCAGAGAACAGCAAAGACCAAGGGTGATGATGGCAACTTACAAAGTCAATCATAACAAAGTCGTCATGTGTGTGGCCACTGCTGGCCCCGCTGGAGCCATCTGAGTGCAGGCTTCCATGGAGGGGAGATGTGGTCTCTGGGGAGTCTGGGGGATTCACCTAATTCAGAATAAGGCTGAGTCAGTACAGACTCCACAAGTAGGTTATGGATCACTATAAGCTGTCTGACAGTTATGAGAGAAATATACTGCTGAAGTGGGCATGGAGATGCATGCCTATAATCCCAGCACTCAGGAGGCTGAGGCAGGAGAATTTCAAGTTGGACTTTTTTCTGGGCTACACAGAGTTCCAGGCCAGCTTTGGCCTTGTACCAAGCCTCTATCTTAAAACAAGAGAGATCAAAAGGGAGGGGCAGACAATGCTGAATTCAAAACCATTAGCCAAGGAGCCTGGCTTAAGTCCTGTGACTGCCCAGGAAGGGTGACCACTGTACCACCTACTGGAAGCTTGTAATCACTGGGGGGCTCACCATAGGATCAGCATCCTCCAGCTCCAAATTCTTGGGAGCAAACATGGCAAAGGGTATGTCCAAACTTGTTAGGGTCACCTGAAGAGACAGAGGAGAAAAGCGTTCCTGTCCTTCCCCTAGCATAACATGTTCCTACAGGATGCCAGCCTGAAGCCTCGTTTCCCACAGCTAGGCCAATCACGCTGCCCTGGCCTCCTTGCCTCCCTGTTCCCAATCAAATATGTTCACAGTAGAGGATTATGGGACTATGAATGGGAATACTTAGTCACTGAGAAACAATGGGTCACAGTTCAGGCCCACTGGGCCTCTTAAAAGACAAACTTATACACATACAAATTTTGCAGCAGTATAGGACAGTTTCTGCAGTTGTATAGGACATTGTGCTGGGGACCTTACTCTGAGAACACAGACATCCACTTAGGCAATGGCAGAAGAATCACCTGGTTGACGGGTTTGTTGACAAATGCTCCCACTTTTCGGACAAAAATAGTCTCCAATACGTCATGGGGTGACGCCCGTCCTTCACTGCTGTTAGATACAGTCTCAGTGTCCTCACTAAAGAAGAAAGGGAAAGTGGGTGCTCACTGTTAAAGCACAGAACACCTGTAATAGTCACTGCCAGAGCCCCCCCCCCCTTCTGTAGAGCCACAGATGGGGCTGAGGTCTGGCTGCTACCACTGTCCTACGTGTTGGCTTCGAAGATGACGACCTGCTGGAACAACTAAAACATTCACATATGTGAGTGAGACTTCATGCCATAATAATGTGAGGCTCACATACAATCCTATCAGAAATACCAGCTCCAACCAGACATAGCAGCAACTCTCACACAGCTGCAGGTTAGCATTCATCAATACTATAACCATGTTTTAGCATGTTTTCTAAAAATACCATAAGGCCCTCTAGTTTAAAGCTGGGCTTGGTAAAAACAACTGAGTTCTTTTGTTTATTTGTTTCTCTGTGTAGCCATGGCTGTCCTGGACCTCACTTTGTAGACCAGGCTGGCCTTGAACTCACAAAGATCCACCTGCCTCTGCATCCTGAGTGACAGAATTAAAGGCATCGGCCACCACCACATGGATGGCTTCTGAGTTAAGACCCAATGATCAAAACCCTCACCACCCAGGGTCCACTATCTTCAGCTACTTCTCAACATCACCAGGAGCCCAGGATCAGAAAACTGGAGTGCCAAATGACTAATGGATCTTCCTTTGATCATGTGATTGGTGTTGCAGTGAAATATGATCAACATTTGAAAAGACAGGAATAGAATAAACTATTTTTCCTGAATGGCACACACAATTTTCCCCAAGATTTCCCCTCCCATTACCCCACTGTGCCAATGAAAAAGTACACCTGGCATTTCTCCAATGAGAAGGTCCCAGGGGGAGGTACATGTCATTTTCATTATCTTGGGACTGTCCAAAACCAAGAGAAGGGCAGGAAAGGGCAGCTTACAGTGCAGCTTTCCAGAGACAGTGCTTAGGTAGTAGAAAAGAACAGGCACTTTGCAGCAGGGTGCAAGTTACACTTGTATGTGCATGCATGCACGCACGCACACACACTGTTCAAATTTTAAAAGTAAAAAGGAAAGCCTTGCTATTCCTCCTAGCAGCTAAGCCCCACAGAGCTTCCTTACATACTAGCTGCAATATTAGACTCTCATCAAAGACCTTAAGGCTTTCTCTTTGAGAGCAAAAAAAGGTCAAGCGTAAGGCTGTATGCAGGTATCCAGGTCCCTGGATGGCCTCAGCAGTGGAGAGCCATGACGGGAACTCACCTGCTAGAGGGTGTGGCAGCGCAGTGGGCCCCATCAGAAGGCACGTGGGTCACCAGTCTCTCCTGATCAGCCTGGGTACCGTGAGCAGGCTGGTTGGGAGCAAGAGGTACCCCACCGTCCTTCCCAGGAACCATCAGCTTTGGAGGGAATGGAAAAACAAAGTGAACGATGGCAGTACCAAGCAGCAGGTGAACCTCATAAGCTTTCCCATCACCAATGCCTCCACCAGGTAGGCAGCCATCTTGGACCTTCATTTTCTTGGGATGTGGCTTTTGGAAGACATGCATGGTGATGACTACAAAGGGAGAAGGGAAGAGAGAGTGAAACCCTGAAATCCCTTCTGAAATCTGAGGAGCCACCCTCTCAGAAATCATTCCAGTCTTCCAAGTTACGGTGCTGCTCCTCAGAAGGGGAGGCAGCCCTGGGAAGCCCATGCTCCTCCCCATCTTGATAGGTACCTGGTGAGTGTGTGTAGTGTGTAAGCCAGCAGTAAACACTACTGGATAAGCCAGGTCAGCTGATCCAAGGCCCAGCACAGCAGGCTGATAGGAAAGGCGAGAGCTTGAGAGCTGAGCAAGAGAAAAACAGGGGCAGAGGAAAGGCAGGAGAAAAGGCAACCCTAGCATGTGACCCATGCTGGAGCTCAGCAAAAAGACAGGAGCACATCCCCGTGGAATGAGGGAAAGGGCAGGCCAGGCCTTTCTCAATAAGGAACCAGACTTGTTTGATCTGGAATTAGGATTCCAGCTCTAGAGCCCCTGAAAGGCCTCTAGTGAGCTCCTAGCTCCCCAGTCACCTGTGTTTCCAGCCCAGCTGATCCCCTGGGCACAATCCCAAGATGAATTTCCCAAATCATCCTATTTTCTTCCTTGTCCTTGAGATCATTTGAAACTCAAACCATCCTTCTCTAATCACACCTCCATCACCCCTGGGTATAGACAGCTCCTATTTATATTGAAAATAAAAGATTACCAGTCATGGACCGTTTACTTGGAAATCTGATATAAATAACTCCATGTACTTTTCACATCAACAGAAGGAGGGGCAAATAAAAGCCACTATTTTGGATTGCTGGGCTGTCTCTGTGCCCTGTTAAAATCAATTACCAAGCCTTAAAATAATCCCACAAAATACTAAATAACTGTATCCTGAACTCTGTTTTCTTTTTCTTTTTCTTTTTTAAGTAGAAAGAAGCCAACTGATCATATCCCCTTCTTCCCATTATGAACTCACTTGATGGGAAAAGGCCAGTCCTGCCAGGGGGACCCTCAGAGTGTCCTTCACCACAGGAGTAGGGGTCTGAAAATGTGCCTTTGTGACAGTAAACACACACTGTGCACAGACACACAGAGAGACAGGAGAAACAAGAAAAAAGAAAAGGGACTTGAGAAAGAAGTGGAAAAAAAAAACAAACAAGAAAACAAAAACAAAAACAAAAACCCTCCAGGCGGGGCAGCACTGAGAAGCTGGACAGAGAGTGGCGAGAGGCAGGAGGACAGTGCATGCTGGCTTTCCAAAGCAGCAATCAGGAGGGTGCCGAGAAGTGACGTTTGTCTCAGGCATGCCCTGTAAGCCTGTCTCCTTGACAGGCAGCTGGAAAACGAGCTGACTCAAGAGGGAATGACATGGCAAAACAGAAACCTGAACCAAGCATTAGTCTGTCAGTAGCTGAAAAGGTGTGGGCAGAAGTGAGGGAACAGCTCACTCAGGAGGGCAGATGAAGGTAGGCCTCAGAACTGAGGATGCTGGTCTTGATCAGGAAGCCCTCAGTCTGCAGGGACAGTGGTAAAGAGCTGACATTTGTTGGCCATATTGTTAGCAACCTTAGGTTCACTTCCCTCTGTCATCCTGGGAGTGCAGTATGTGAATGAGTGAGTGAGTATGAGTGTGTGTGTGTGTGTGTGTGTGTGTGTGTGTGTGTGTGTGTGTATGTATGTGTGTCTGTCTGTCTGTGATTGTATTTATATAGTCTTGCAGTTGGTTGGGAGAGCTTGAGAATAAAAGCTTGGGCACTCCCAATACTTTAGGATTCCAAAGCTACATACATACATGCTGACTATTTGGGGCTCTGCTGTTTCAGCTTTAAATCTGACTGCCACATGTATAGCATGGCACATATGACATACCGCTAGCCTCACAAAATAAATAAGTATAGTAAAAAAAGTTTAATGTAAACCAGGTATGGTGACACACACCTTCTGATCCTAGCACTCAAGGAGTCAGAGGCAGGCAGATCACTGTGAGTCCAAGGCCAGCCTGGTCTATGGAGTGAGTCTAGAGTCCAGGAGAGCCAAGGCTACACAGAGAAACCCTGCCTCTTCGGGAAAAACAGAAAAACCAAAAACAAAACAAAAAAACCCAAATTGATAGGTAAGCATGGTGACACATCTCCATCCTAGCACTTTAGAAGAAAGAAATATTAGGCATTCAAAATGGGTCTTGGCTGCACCTTGTTTTCAACAAACAAAAAAAGGCATAGTGCCCAAGCTTGTAATCCGAGTACTAAGGAGGCAGAGGGAAAAAGAATGGTGACAAGTCCAAGGCTAGTGTGGTCTACATAGTATGTTTTAGGTCAGCCAAGAATATATAACAAACACTATTTCAAAAACAAGAGTCTAAAAAAGTCAAAACAGAAGAGGATGAAACAATGAGGTAGAAGGTGCAAGAATCTGAGGAATTTGGGATAATAATTAAGTGCTTAATTCAGTCAACCAGAAGATGACTGCCTGTCATAGTCTCAATCCATGCCCATCACACAAGACTGTGGCAATGCCTAATCTGCGGATGCCAGCTCTACGGATGCCAGCGTCAGACTTCAGAACCCATGTTCTACTCAAACTGGGTTTGCCACTCAAGACTCACACAGTGGAAAAATTAGTGGCTGAAATACTTGGATTGAAAATCTGGACAGAAGGATAGATAACTGTGTCAGCTAGTAAGAAAAGCAGCACTTCTGATTGTTGTTTTAATTTTATATTAAATAATAACTGGCTCTTTGAGACATAATCCACAATTATGAAACCAAATTTATTACTTATTAAGAAAGTAAGCCAGGCATGGTAGTGCACACCTTTAATCCCAGGTGGCAGAGGCAGGTGGATTTTTGAGTTTGAGGCCAGCCTGATCTATAGTGTGTGTTCCAGGACAGCAAAGGCTACACAGAGAGACCCTATTTTGAAAAACCAAACCAAAAAAAAAAAAAAGAAAGAAAAAAAGAAACAATTAAGTCAACAAATAATAAATGTAAGTTAGAATGCTTTTCTCGGGTGAGAATTCTGTGACTGATTTTTAGGGATTCGAGGATGACGGCAGAATGGTTAGACTGCAGACAAGCACTGTTACTGCTAGAGAGGGCCTATTACACCTCAAGAGAAGTTCCTTAAAATAACTGCAGTAACCAAAGGGGACATAGCTAAGTTTGGACAACACTCCCTAAGGCCCACAGGAATACACACAGCCCGCAGCCTTTCCTACCTGGGAGGGAGGGGATGTAGAGAAAGACGTAGTACACACTTCCTGAGAGTCTTCCACTGATGGGTATGTGACTCCAGCGTCCTCACCAGTTCTAGAGTGGGAGAGAAAGAAAGGATGAATTTTATGCCCCTCAAACTCAGAGATCTACCTGCCTCTGCTGGGATTACAGGCATGTGCCACTGCACCTGACTCAGAAAACCATTTCTCATAGTCCACAAATTACTGTCATTCTTGCAGTCCCCAAATAACTCGAAGAAAGTGACATCACTGCGTGATCCTAAATACCCAGTCACTACCTAGACACTGTGGGCTCAAGCCTTGGTGAACCTAACAGGCAGCAGCAAGACTAGAACTAGCCTTTTCATTTCTACCTACATAGTCAGTGGATGCTTTTGCTTAGCTGCCCCTTTGGGAAGCGTCTCTCCATCCTTACCTGTAATTGCACGGGTGCATAGGAGAGGAGCTAGGATAGGGACGGTCAACAAAGTGATCAATGATAATCCCCATGATAGGTGGGGTCCTCTCAAATTGCCTGTAATGCAATAAGCACATTGCAGTATTTGTTAGAATTTCTTCTCAGTCACCTTCAAGTTCACAGGGGCACCTCACTTCATAGCTACTTTAGACCTACCAGTCCTAACACTGCAATCTCTAAATATAAACCACAGACTCTACTTCTGGATAGGCTGGCTCAGGAACACTTAAAATCTCCAATGTGACAGTGATCCTCCCTCCCTCTCTCAACTGCATTCTTCTGGAAAGAGCGGCTTTCAGCTTTCATCAGCATGAATGTAGTTTTAGCCTTGAAGCTTTGGGGAAGCAGGAGCTTTAACATCATTGGGAGGGCTCTTATGGACTCCAAGCTATTTCCTAACCTGGTAGACATGAATGCCAAATTAATTCTATAAGCACAGGAAAGAGTGATGGTGCCAACAGGGGTGCCCACTGTTCCAACTCGAACTGTCTGGAAGCCTAGGAGGAGAAAAAAAAAAATCAACTTTTTTACAGAGAATGCTGACACAACTCCTAGGCAGCATGTTGTACAGACACTGGCATTATTTACTGAGCATATGAGCAAGGCCATCTCAGTTTCTTGGGTTTCCTACTTGCAATGTATTCTCTATTGCCCCAGTATCAGCAAAGGAAAGACACCGTCTTCACTAACTATATATATAAAAAATAAAGGACAAACCATAAGAAAATCACTGTGTCAATGGCACAGTTCTTAATGAGCATGCATGAGGGGAAGGAGAGAGAGTAAGGAGGAGGAGGAGGAGGAGGAGGAGGAGGAGGAGGAGAGGGAGAAACCCCAAACACTGAGTTCCTGCTGAAGCTTCTGAAAAATTATTTTATCAACCTGGTAGCTCCTCAGAAAACTGATCCACCTCCTTACTGCTTCCTTACTGTGTTATACAGTTGAAAGTGAGGGTATGTGTTATACAAAGTTCATCTCTTATCCAAACAGCAACTGAGCCCATCTCTGAAGTTAGTGTACAGCTCTTAACACCATAACTGTTTCTGGCCTGCATGCATACATACCTTCTCCTAAGCCATTCAGCTGAACTTCCCCAAAGTAAATCCTGTAGGGAAGGAAGGAAAAGAAGTAAGAGCCCATTCTACATTCTCAAAGGACATCTATGGCTAACACTCAGAAGCAGCCTAAACAAACCCTGCTTTCTTCATCTGCATGGATACCTCAATTAAGCCTTGGGCAAACACACCCATATGGTGATGCCTGCATAGGAGATGAGGAGTCACATGCCTTTACTTTAATCCCTGCACTTGAGAGGCAGAGGCAGCAAATCTCTGAGGTCAAGGCTAGCCTGGTCTAAAGAGTGAGTTCTACAATAACCAGGGCTATACAGAGAAATCCTGTCTAGAATATGAGAAAGGGAGAGAAACAAACAGAGAGAGAAAGAGAGGGAGGGTGGGTGGAAGGGAAGAGTCTGACATGCAGAAATCACCAACATCTCCATAAACACCCAAGCTTGTGAGGAAAGTCTTAACTGCTGAGCCATCTCATCTGCCCTTAAGTTGCTTCTTGTAAGGATTTTTGCCACAGCAATGAGCAAAGTAAGAAATGAGTAAAGATTGAAAAGAAATCTATTAGCAGGACATGGTGGCACAAGCCTATAATCCCAGGACTTTGGGAGGCAGAAGCAGATAGATCACTGAGTTCAAGGCCAGCCAGATCTACAAAATGAGTCCAGGTTAGCCAAGGTTACACAGAGAAACCCTGTCTCAAAAAAACATTAAAGAAAAGAAAAGAAAAGAAAAGAAAAGAAAAGAAAAAAGAAAGAAAGAAAGAAAGAAAGAAAGAAAGAAAGAAAGAAAGAAA
>NW_026585504.1:41682908-41739457 GCF_907164565.1 Psammomys obesus | reverse complement strand
AAAGAAAGAAAGAAAGAAAGAAAGAAAGAAAGAAAGAAAGAAAGAAAGAAAGAAATCTATTATAGCCAAGTAAAAGTCTAGTAAGTTTCAACAAATACTCAAACTTGCTATCTGAGAAAGAAATATACATAGGTCCTTAAGGTATTGTCAAAAACTATTAACAATGTCTTGGTAAATATTCTCAATAGGTTTGTTTCAGTATAACTAGCAAATCTTTCTTTGGTCCCTCCATATTAATATTCAGAGGATCAGGCCTGACCCTCCCCAAAGTATCAGTCCCAGGAATTAGGACATAGGGCTCCAATTCCAGGAACAGGATCATAAAATTCCCGCCCAAGAAACAGCCTAGAGATAACCACAAAAATGGGAAGGGACAGTTGTTCTGGGCAACCTTATCTTATCTTGTAGTAGAGCATTCTCAACACAAGAATGCAGCCCACTGACCACCTGGATGCAAGCCAGTCAGGAATTAACCCTTGTGACTTCCCCACCACCCACTAGTTTGGTCAGGTTTGGACCAGTTTAGAGAGCCTCCCAACCCCTAATCAAGCTCTAGCTAGCCCTGGCCAATCATAAATGCAGTTGATTTGGACTTGTGCCACTCACAACAAAGATGCCCTACCTGTCCCTGAAATTCCCCTAATTTCCTTTAAAAAGACCTGTGATCTCTGCCTAGGATTGTCATTTTTCCTGGATGGTGCTCCCAGGATGCTGGTCTTCTGCAGAATAAACGCCTTTTGTTGACTGCATGCTACTTGAATCTGGGGTCGTTCTTTCAGTGCCTTTTGGACCCTAACAAGATGTTGTTCTCTGTTTGGTGGAAGCCTGTATCTCAGCTGTTGTCCTGGAACTCAGCTTTTGGACAGAGAACGGGGGTTTTTCTCAGGGGCAGCTAGAGTGCCTTAGGGTGAGTAAGGTCCAAGGGCTCTATGCCTAGGTGATACCAGAGTGTTGCAGCTCTTAGTCAAGCTGTTGTGCTAAGCATGGCAGAGGTGCAGGACAAGGCCCATGCTTGGTTGGCATGCAGCCAAGACACAGGCCCAGTGAAGCCATGGCCCGGTAGGGTCCAGGCACAGGATGGAGGATAAATGAGGAATCTCAGGCAGTCTTGGAGTGAGAAAAAGTGAACCTGCATACCCTCCCTAATCATGTGAAATCAAGGGCAATATAAACCCTGGGCAGAGGGAGGGATTAAGGGTGAATGTGTTTGATTCACTAGGGTCAGGGATACTTAATGATCCTATCACAAGACAGAAAATACAGGCTTTAATTATCTGATGGGGGAGGGGCACAGAATCTCCAGGTACAATGGAAGGCCACTGCTGGACTAAGCTCCTTAGCACAGTTTATCTTTGGGTAGCCCTGGATATCTTGGAACTTACTCTGCAAGAAGGATGGCCTCAAACTCAGAGATAAGTCTGCCTCATCCTTCTGAATGCTGGGATTAAAGGCACATGGCACCACTGACCAGCTAATTAATTACTTTCAGAAAGGGTCTCACTGTGTATCCTGCTGGTCCTGAACTCAAGAGATCTGTCTGCCTTTATTTCACAAGTGCTGTGATTAAAGCTGTGTGCCACCATGCCTGGAAAATCTATTTTTCTTTCCTTTTCTATGTTGCTGAGGAGCACACTCAGGGCCTTTTGCATGCTACACAAGTGTTTTACCACTGAGCTACATCTGCAGACCTGGAAAATTATTTCTGGAGTTGTTTATTTTTCTTTCTCTTAAGAGTATGTGGTATATAAGTGTTCCCAAGTGTGTAGGTACTTGTGTGTATGGTCGCACAAATGCAGAGACCTAAGGTTAACGTCAGGGATCATCCTCCATTGCGTTCCACCTTATTAATCGAGGAAGCAAGCGTCTTTCAAATGAACTCAGAGCTCACTGATTGGCTAGCCAGCTTACATCAGAATCGCATTTCCACCTTCCCAGTGCTGGCCTTACCTTACAGTGGGGCCCTTTGTCCACTTGGCATTTATGGGGGTTCTGAGGATCTGAACTCTGATCCTCAATGCTTTCATGCCGAGCACTTGTACACTAAGTCATCTCCCACTGCCAAAGCTTGTTTGTAAAATTCTTAAGCCCCCTTTCCAGCTTTGAAATATGTGTGTGCAGGAATTCCATATCCATTCTACAGGAGCTGTAACTGCACAGAGACAAAAGGACAGGGGGCCTGGTGGTTCTGAAAAGCTGAGGTTCATGAGGGCGTGAGCAAAACTACAGAACTAATACTATACTCAACTGTCTGTACTAAAACATAATCCTAGAACACTCAAGTGCCACACAGACAATGCACACTGCACGGAGGCTGGTGAGCGAACCAAAGTCCTTGATACTGACCTGTACAATATTACATACTCATGCCCTTGTTTCCTGGAGAGTCTGTAGGCTGGCGTCACCCTCGTGATAGCGAGAAGAGATTTCAGCAGCAGTGACAGTCTGTTGTATACAGTGTAGGAAACTTTGATTTCTTTGTCACACCTGAGGAGCACAAAGACACTGCCAGTCTATGCTATGAAATGCTACAACTCTGCAAAACAGATTCTGAACTAAATATGTATGTAGAGCTCTACCAACACCCTGCTGAAGTAAGCAAGCCTGCACATGCGTCCTTTTGCATTAGACGTAGGTAAGCACCAGGAAAGAACCCACTATGTTTTTATCTATTTAAAAAAGGCCGTACGCTTAAAAACAACCGAACAATATTCCAAATTATACTCAACCTGCTGCTTATGTTCAAAGTCCTGTCGTAAGAGCTATTTAATTCTATACAGAAAATCTGTAAAAAAAAAAAAAATCTATCTGGTACAAAAATTTTAGATAATAACCTGTCAACTGCTTTCTACTCAAGAAAAACAAATGTTCTTTTTGAAAACTCAAGCTTCAGTCAGGTGGGGTGCTAATCCATTTTATCTTGAAAGATAAAAACGGGAAAGAGGCAACATGTTCCAACCCATCAATGTGTAAAAAGCAGTGCAGGAGCCCTTGCTGGATGGCCCCCTTAAAGAACACAGACAACACAGAATGGCCATATTGTAGGCGCTCATAGGGGACTTAATCAGAGACCAAGCTGTACTCTGAGAAAACAACAAATCCTTTGCAGCGTCCTTTCCCCATGGTGAGTGAGTTGCTCTGAACCCAGACTCCCTCTGAAGGTCATGGCTGTGCTAGGCGGGAAGCCAAGCATGAAGCAAATCCCAGCAAAGCCTGCTGGCTCTGCTGAACAGTCAGAATGCCTCTCTGTGGCTGACAACAAAGCCTGCTTTCACATGATGTCATCACTTATCCTCAGCTACCAGAAAGGAATCTGACACTTACTTTTCGTTCATTTCAAGACACCAAATTTCCAACTCCATGGAATCTCCCTACAGATGGGACCAAACAAATACATTTCAATTATTAAAAATTACTTGAATTGTCCCTGTAAAGCATCATACAATCACAAGAAATATTAGAGACTACAAATAAACAAAAGAGAGAAAAAAAAAACCAACTTATTAAAAAAAAAATAGCAACTTTCTAAAAATTTGGGTCATGCTATATGTACTGTTTTTATCTTATTTTTCAACAAACATCATGAAATTTTCCTTCTAAATAAAAATTACAGAAGACAGGGGGACAGAGAAAGAAAGACTGAGAGACTGACTTTAATTTTCTTTTGTGGTACTGGGGATCAACTCTAGGCTTCATGTTCACCATGAGTCTACTCCTCAGGTACATCTGTGAAATCTCCACATTATATGCCCCTATTCATGGTTACCGTGTATGCTATGACTTCACTTTATCCAACCGAGTCTCATATTTTTTGAGATATTTTTTTAAGATATTTCTAATTTTTTACCACTACAAGAAAAATTATAATAAATAATATTGAGGCAAGGCACAGTGGGCCCACATCTGCAATACCAGCACTTATGAGGTAGAGGCAGGAGGATCAGGAGTTCAAGATTACTGTTGGCTGTGAAGCAAGATTAAGGCAAGTCTGGAATACCTGAGACTCTATCAGAAACAAACAAACAGGGCTAGAGAAAACAAAACACAACACAACCATTGACTTTGTATTCATCTTCAATCCCTTTTAAGCAAGTTTCTAGAATGAAAGCAGCTGGACTGGAAAATATCTGGGCTTTGGCGCACCCAAATTTAGTTGTATGTGTCTATCTGTTTATTGTGGGGATGGGGCCACAGCACACATGTGGAGAGCACTGTACTCTATGGTTCCTGCTGTTGGTTCTCTTCTTTATACAGGATTCAGAGAGCAAACTCAGGTCACAGGCTTGGTGACAAGCACCTCACCCGCTGAACCACACCAACCCTAGGCTCTGATTTTTGAGACAGTCTCGTGTTCACTTAAAATTGGAACAAGAGAGTCTCATTATGTAAGACAGACTGCTCCTGCCTTAATTTCCCAAGTGCTGCTATTGGGGGAAAGGGGTGCCACCACACCCCACAAGAATATATGGCCTTAAAACATTAGGTTTTGTACATGCTAGCCAAGTTGCAGTTCTAGTCTCCATCTCTTTTCCAAACTGCCCTTTAAAAAAGGGTGACATTTTCACGTGATGGAGAGCCTTTCACTTCAGTTCTTCAGGCACTATTTTTTAAGTAACATCACCTGTTTAGGAAAGATTATTACCTTAACTTAAAAGTCTTTTAGCTGATTTCATTAGCCAAACTATCTATCCCTCTGTATATTACTCTGAACAAGTGAGCAAGAAAAGACTAAATGTAACATTCCTGTATTATATAAGCATGGGCAACACTTAGGTTTAATCCCCAGCACCACCAAAAATATAAATAAAAATCCCCAATTAAAAAATGATTAGAAAGTCAGAGAAAAGGAACACAAATAAAGCAAAAAATGACTTGGAAAAAGAGGAAGAAGATCCTTGCATGCCAAGCAGGACTACCAAGTCCAGCCATGGCCTTACCTCAGAAGTCTTGAGTGAGATCTCCACGCACATAGATCGCCCCACAGCAGGCAGCTGTCCCGACAGGGACTTCTTTGCTTCATGTGTGACTTCTGGGATGTCTTTGATTGCTAAATTGAACTATAAAAACCAAGAGAGATTTCTGTGTGAAACCCTCTCAAGGAGTATTGTGGGAAACAGAGTAGTGCATGCATGCTTTAGTATTAAGAACCTTAAGCCACTTCTTACCTCCCTATGGGAAGCAGTTTGTACCAAAGCCCCATGTCTCAGGCTTAAAAGGTTACTAACCTATTACAGATATTAGCTACTAAGATATTATTTTATCTCCTAAGTACTTTACTTTATTCTTTCTTTCTTCGTTTTTTTTGTTGTTGTTGTTGTTGTTTTGTTTTTCGAGACAGGGTTTTTCTGTGTAGCTTTGGCTCCCCTGGACTCGCTTTGTAGACCAGGCTGGCCTTGAACTCACAGAGATCCTCCTGCCTGTCTCCCTGAGTGCTGGCATTACAGGCATCCTAGTTACCATGCCCAGCTCTAAGTACTAAATTTTACTATCTGTCAAAAAGACTAACTTTCATAAAGAACATACATATTTTCTATACAAATGGGTCAAACGATTTAGCAACTAAAGCTGTATGCTTTACATGGCAGTAGGGCATTTTATATTTATCCTTTTGGCACCATAGTATATACACCCATTAGCAAAGAATAGGAATTTACCCAATCTGAACCCGTTGGGGAAGAAGATGAACGGGTGCAAATCTTTTCACCAAGTCGAGCCTGAACAATCACTTGGACAGTCTGAAAACAGAACACAAAATAAAAAATGGCTTGAGGTTAGAGACTAAGCACTGCCAAAAACAAAAAACAAAAACCACAACCAAACAGGATATGGAAAAGAAAAACAAAGGAAAAGAAAATGATTTAACTTTAGCATCTTATGGGTTTAAAATTCTGCCAAAGCAGGGTTAAAATGAGGCTAGCTAATTCTATTAAATCATAACTTTATTCCAGGAAAATATAGAAGCATAAGAGTAGACAGAAAGACAGTGTACACAAAATAATATTCTAAGCATTCCTGAGGGTGGCGTCAGGCAGTAAAAAGAAAAGTTTGAGGCTTGTGCTCCAGAATGATCTCACATTGCAGAGGGAAAGCTGCATGTGGTAGGCATGACTGTCATAAACATTAACTGACAGACATTTGGGTCATCACAGAGATTTAAACAAGAATTGCACAATTATCCATATAGCTTTGCTCATGTAGCATATGTCTCTTAGATAACTTTGCCATCAGAACTGATAGTATGACTTATATAGTAATTATTGCAAGTAAGGAGTCATACAGGTAGAAATAACTTTTAGATTTAAAAAAAAAAAACAACCCCACAATATTTAAATTACAACTGGAATTTTCCACTTACTATGAAGAGAAAAATAAATAATTGGTGGGATAATTAATTCTGATTGCATTAAAAATTTATATAGTAAACTGGGTGTGGTGGTACATGCCTTTAATCCCAGAACTCAGAAAGGCAGAGGAAGGTGGATTGATGTGAGTTCAAGGCCACCCTGGTCTACACAGAGACAGCCAAAGAAACTCTGTCTCAAAAAAAACCAAAACAACAACAAAAAACACATCTTTGAGTGTGTCTGCGAGGGTGAATGTGGGCAGAAAGCATCCTGCTGTATGGGCTGGAGTACTGGAATATAATAAGAAGGGAGGGGAAGCTGCAGAGAGGCAGGTGGAGAGTGCTGGCGCACACTCACGAGGACTGGAGGAAGAGCCTGCACCCTCAGAAAGAGCCAGACACACTGCCAATGCCTGTAATTCCAGCTCCGAGGGATTTGACGTGCTCTTCACCTCCATCTAAGCAAAAGTGCAAATGTATACACACACAGACACACACACACAAAATGTAATAAAAATGGAAAAAGGAGTATGGAACAGTACTCATACATGTAATCCCCGCACTTGGAAGGCTGAGGTAGGACTGCCATGGTTTTGAGGCCTGCCTGGATTACAAAGTGAAACCTCATCTCAAAAACAAGCCTCAGCCAGAAGAGAACTAGAATTTTCTTTTCTTTACCTCCTGATCCAACATGTGAGCAAGCAGCCTCCATGATGGACTATATCCTCTGAACTATGAAACAAAACAGATCCTTCTTCCCTCCAGTTGCTTTAAGAATTTGGTCACAGCAAAGAGAAAAATAACTAGTGCAATGGACATCTCAGTGTTACTCGAAGTGAACCAGATCCCCAAAGGCTGCAGCTGCAGTTCACGGCCTTTGTTCCCACCCAACACGCTGTGCCAATAACCTCGCAGAACAGTTTGACATTTCTACAGTCTTATAAAAATTTTTTTTGAAGAAGTAGCTGTGAAAAATTGGAAGCTACTTTTTAGTTATACCTCCCCATTCCACCCCCACACTTCACAGTTTGGTTTACAACAGACAGAAGTATCCCTGAAAAATGGGCAAGCTGCAAGCTGTTATGCTACGTTTCCAAGAGTAGCTCTCTAAGGGAGAAATATAGAAAATATCTCTAGCTGTTCCCAGCTCAAGAGAATGGACATATTACCTTGAGGGCAAAAAACTTAATAAACTTGTCCAGGTCCTTTCTGTCCTGGGAATTGAGATCAGTTTCCATTGCCTATCGGAACCTGTAATAGAACACAAGAGAAATGATGACAAATGTGACTAATTCGTTTAAAAACAGATCACTACGTCAGAGCACAGACGGGAGCCTACTAGCTGTGAGAGAAGAAATTTCTTTCAGTTAAAGATACCAAATTAGAAAACATTAAAATACTACCTCTTGTGGAAAATAATCCCACACAAACAGCCATATCTAGGCACCTATGAAATATACAAAGTCGACTCAACTCATTCTGAAGTTCTGAGTGTGATGTGTGTGGCAGGGGTACATCGTGCCAGAGCACATGTAGAGGTCAGTGCTGGTTCCTACCCTCTACTTGCTCTTTGTTGTCTGAGACAAGCAATATTAAAAACTGAGCAATTATTGTCCTTGACTAGGAAGGTGTGTTGAGAGTGGAACTAAATCTTGAATGCACCTGAGATTCTCCATTCGACATATGGGCAGCTGGAAAAACAGACTTCCAATTTGAAACCCGACTTCACTGCACAGACAAGCAACAGGAAATTAGGGAAAATTTTGCATGTGGAAGCTAGAGGACCATGTTGAATGTCATTCCTCAGGAACACTCCAGCTTGTTTTTGAGATAGCATCTCTCACTGGCCTTGAACTCACAAGGTACACTAGGCTGGCTGGCCATCAAGCCTCAGGGATTCACATGTCTCTGCTCTAGCAGTACTGAGACTATGAAGTACCAGACCCCATGCCCAGCTATATTTATATTGGGATTGGACCTCAAGCACTTTAACAACTGAGCCATCTCCTCTAGCCACCCTCCAAATGGTCATTTTAGTAGCCTCTCTTGGAGAGAAAATGGAGCTAATGAATAAAAGACAGGAGGCGGTCAAAGACAGAAAGACATTTTGCTTCCTAATGCCTGTGTCTGAAGCCTTGTGCCCAACATTATTCCAGTAATTCAAGGACTAACAAGGCCTATAAGAGCAATCATCCACAGGGCTAGAGAGATAGCTCAACATACATGTGCGCCCACACATGCACAGAAACATAAAAAAAAAAAAAAAAAGGAAATGAACTCAAAAAGGCAAAGAAGAAGTTAAGAGTATAATAACATGCACCTATGAATCTAGTACTTGGGAGGCAGAGGCAGGAGGATTGTTTTGAGGCTTGCCTGGGCACTCATCTATCTCAAAAAAAAAAAAAAAAAAAAAAGAGTAAAAGAAGGGCTAGGTGTATAGCTTAGTAGTAGACGGCTTACCTATCATGCATGAGTCCCTAGATTCAATCCCTCCTACCCAAAAAACAAAACAAAACTCAAGAAGCTAAACAACTCCTGTTTGCAAGAGAACAAGGTTTACAAGTTAAAAATAGAAATAAAAAAATCTGAGCTTGTGGCACATGCCTTTAATCCCCAGTACTTGGGAGGCAGAGGCAGGAGGATCTCTGTGAATTCAAGGGCAGCCTGGTCCATATAGGGAGTTTCAGAGCAGCCAGAGCTCTGTAGAGAAACTGTCTCAAAAACAAACAAAACCAAACAAAGGTGGTAATGCATATCTTTAGTCTCAGCACTGGTCTACAGAACTGAGCTCAAACCAAACCAAACTAAACCAAACACCCTTTAATCCTAGCTCTCAGGAGGCAGAGGTAGGTGGATCTTTGTGAGTTAGAGGTCAGCCTGGCCAGAGAAAGTCTGTTTTGAAAAATACAACAAAAACAAACAAACAAACAAAAAACAAAAAGAAAGAAACCATTGAATCTAGTACAATTTCAAGATATACATCAACATACAAAAATCAGCATTTTATATGCCAACAACAAACTATGTAAACAGAAAAAGTAAAAAAAAAAAAAAAAAAAAAAGCCCCCTTCAACAGAATCAAGAACTCGGGGCAAAGGGGTCTTTTCTGAGACTGATACTCCAATCAAGGACCATTCATGGAGATAACCTAGAACCCCTGCACAGATGTAGCCCATGGCAGCTCAGTCTCCAAGTGGGTTCCCTAGTAAAGGAAACAGGAGCTGTCTCTGAAATGAACTCTGTGGCTGGCTCTTTGATCACCTTTCCCTGGAGGAGGACCTCCCCTATCAGTGGACTGGGGAGGGACATGGGAAAAGAAGGAGGGAGGGCAAGACTGCAGCCTATGGAGGAGGCTACATCTGAGATACAAAGTGAATAAATTGTAATAAATAAAAAGTAAACTTAAAAAAACTCTCTCATTAAGCTACAAAGACTATTTATGAATTAGTTTAATCAAAGCCGTGAAAGATCTTGGCACTGAAAACTATAAAATAATAAAAAAGACATAAGTAAACAGATATCCCATGTTTATGGAGTAATATTAAACATGCCTTACTCAAAGTGATCTACAGGGTCAGCCCAATTCCTTTCAAAATACCAGTGACATTCACCACAGGAAAAACAAACAAACCCTAAAACATGTATGGAATCAGAAAAACTCCCCAAGGAGCCACAGCAATCCTGAACAAAAAGAATAAAGCCAGAGATTGTCATACCACCTGACTTCAAAATACACAAAGAAAGAGTGACCAAAACAGCAGGGTACTGGCCTAAATATAGACACAGACCAAAAGGACAGAATAGAAAGCTGAGAAATATACCCATACATTTTCTGTCAAATGACTTTTGACGAAGGTGCAAAAAGTATATAAAAGAAAAACATGGTCTCTTCAATATACAGTGTTGGGAAAATTGGATGTTCCTATATAGAATTAAGCCGGAACCTTATGCCTCACTAAAATTAAAAAAAAAAAAAAATTAATTCAAAATAGGTTAAAGACTTAATGCTTAAGATCTGAAACTATGAAAAGTGCTAAAAGAAACAGAACAACTCCATGACATTGGTCTGGGCAAAGATATTTCTGGATATGACTTCAAACACACGGAGCTGGAAATGAAACTACAGATCTTTTGTGTTTGTGTCTGCCTGCTTTCTTGAGCCCTTTTCTGTCTATAAACACTCTTTTGCTCAGCTCATCAGAACATTTATTTCCTAGCATGAACTGCTGTCCAATTCTAGGAGCTAAAATAAAACCAATCAGGAACTGTAAATGACTGTAATGTCCTTTAACAGGGTTCACTACCCCAAGGTCCTGAAGCAGTACAGAAATGAATGGGAGATAAAAAATGTGCTGCAGACTCACACTGACCCTATTTTCACACCCAAAGAGAGGGTTATTCTTATCATAATGACTACCAGTACATGTGTTTCGGGACTTTCTGTACAACTAGCTGCCCTGAAAGAATTTGGTAGCTACAATTATGGAAGGCGAAAAGGTGCTGATCCTCTATGGGGAAAAAGCTATCTCTCAGGAACACTGTCTGCTGGTCCCTTACACCTGGCTCACCCTAACACTCAGTTTGCCTTTGCAATGTGAACAAACAGCAGCTTTGCTTTTTGTCTTGCTCTTTTTGGTAACCTAAGAATACGAAGGGAAATGTGTGTGAACATTAGAAAGAGATCTACAGGGCCGGGGAGGTGGTTCAAAGGCCAAGAGTGAGGACTTGAGTTTAAATTCCACGAGCTCTTGGAAATCTAGGGGTGGTAGTGTCTATCGGTAATCCCGCTGCTCCTACAGCAAGATGGGAGGCAAACAGAAGATTCCCTGGAAATCAAAGGGCTAACCAGTCTGAAGAATGCAGTAGTGTCAAGAGGCCCTGTCTCAAAAAAGGTGGAAGTTGAAGGGTCAACACAAGGTTGTTTTCTGATCTTCCCACACGTGCCACAAACCCACACTCTTGCCCACAGAACAAAAAATAAGATCTACAACTGAATTTTCCCTATTCTGTACCATTATGGTCAGTTATTAAATAATGTTGTGGAGAATCTATTTGCTGGGGCTTCTTCTACACAGCCATCATAGCAATGTAGCCTGTATTCCTTGTTTGAAAGACAATCATTTGGCTAGTTACTTCGCCTCTGCAAGCTTAGGCTGTAAAGCTCAGGCACAGCACTGGGGAACTACTCAGAGTAAAGCATTGTCATCAGACTATTTTCATGACCCAGAAGCTCTGGGGAACTCTTCAGAGTGACTTCCAGTTATCCCCACGCAAAGTCAGAAGAGAAAATTGGTGGGGTGATTCTGAAAAAGGTAATGGGCACCTTCAAAACAGTGAGGAGGGTTAAAAGCAGAAACACACATGGACAAGAACAGGCAAAGAGGCAACCATAAAAGTTCTAGAAGTTGCTGGGTGGTGGCGGCACACACCTTTAATCCCAATATTTGAGAGGCAGATCTCAAGAGTTCGAAGCCAGCCTGGTGTATAGAGCAAGATTCAGGACAGCCAGGACCACTCAGAGAAGCCCTCCCTCAAGGGATTGGGGTGAAGGGAAGCATTTATGTTTTTTAAAAAATAACTTTTAATTATTATAATTGTGTGTGTGTGCGCGCTACAGTGCATGTGTGGCAGTCAGAGAACAACTTGTAGATGTTTTCTCCTACCATGTGTTCTGGTGAACAAACTCAAGTCCTCAGGCTTGTTAGCAAGTACTTTTAGTTGCCATCTCACTGGCCCAGAGTCAGGCTTTTCTGTAGCTGGTGGCCTTAAACTCATTATGGTGACCCAGGACAAGAAAGTATACTACCACTGAGCTATATCTTCTGGTCAGTTTGTCTCAGTTGGAAAAAAATAAATAGACTGGTATGGTAGCACATGCCTTTAGTCTGGTGTGGTGAACTGGTTTGTGATCACAGCATGTTAGGAGGACCAGAATTTGAAAGTAATCTTGGCTAAATAGTACGTTTGAGACTAGGCTGGGTGACATTAGGAGTAGACATCATGGTGAACAATTTCACATCACAGCAATCGATCTCTGTGAGTTAGAAGCCACCCTGGTCTAAACAGAGGGCTTCAGGATAGCCAGAGCTACATGTAAGCTACAGGTAAAGATGATGTCTCAAGAAGGGGGGGGGGCAATATTTCATGTTGTACTTCCAGTTCAACACTGAAGGAAGTCAAAGAAGAAACTTGAAGCTGTAGCCTGAAGTTCTGATTGCTTGCTATTTTGTGCAGTAATTGTCTCTGACCAGGGAACTCACAGGCAAAGGAATACAATAGGAACCATGGGAGATGCTGCTTGCTAGCTAATTCACACACAAGTTCAGGTTTAGCTTTCTTATACAGCCTAGAAGTATTTGACTAGAGATAGTGCAGTCCACAGCCTTCCTATGCAATTGCAAAACAACCCTCCCACAGACCAATCTGATGGAGACTCCAGCTGATGACCACTCAACTGAGCTTCCTCTTCCAGGTGACCCTAGGCCAAGGCAAGTTAACAATTAATGCTAACCAGGTCAGCATAGTTCAGAATTTTCTTCTTTTGGAAGATGAAGTAACACTGCATATGAATTTTTTAAAATCCATTTACCCACTAATGTACTTGCCTGAGTTACTTCTATGTTTTAGCTCTGATTAGCAATGCTGACTGCTACAAACACAGGCGTCAAATTTCATAAGTATAAACTCAGGAGTAAAGTTGCTAGACCATATAAGTCTACATTTCATTTCTCTCTCTTTCTTCTGGTTTTTTGAGACAGGGTTTCTCTGTGTACCCCTGGCTGTCCTGAACTCACTCTGTAGTCCAGGCTGGTCTTGAACACAGAGCTTCATGCACTACCACTACCTGGCTTTAAATTTCATTTAAGGAACTGTATGATTGCTCACTCCCACTAACTGTTCATAGGATCCCTTTTCAACTCTTTTCATCATCTTGATTTTTCTTTGTTTGTTGTTGTTTACCCCTTCTGTCTTGGTTTATTCCCACGGTGGCCAGGGACTGAGGGTAAACAGCTGAGGATGGCCTTCAACTCCAGATTTGTATCAAAATCTTATTTTACAAAGAGATGGGTTTCACCCACATTTGTTTTGTTTTGTGTAATATTTGTTTCTATTCTATGTGTATGGGTGTTTTGCCTGTGCACCAAGCCTGTGCATTTGGCGCCTATAAAGAGGGTATTGGAGCCCCTGAAACTGGAATTACATACAGCTAACTTGTGGAATCAAACCTGGGCTTCCCAGAAGAGCAGCCAGTGCTTTTAAACTACTAAACCATTTTCAGCGACCATACATTTTTCTCCAACCAGATTTGTTTGTTGAGGAACTGTCTCACTATATTGCTCAAGCTGGCCAAAACTTTAGCTACCAGCCTTCCAAGTGCTAGGATTACAATGTTTTGTTTGTTTGTTTGAACACTTAAGCTATTATAGAATAAGGAATATGCGGTGTTTGTCTCCAGAATCTGTCACTGAGCTTGAAACATCTTAGAAATTTTGAGTGAAAAAAAAAAAATTTTTTTTTCTTTTCTTTTTTCTGATTATTTTGAGACAGTATTTCTGTGTAGCCCTAAAGACCTGGAACTCACTCTGTAGACCAGGCTGGCCTTGAACTCAGAGATTCTCCAGCCTCTGCCTCCAGAGTGCTAAGATATGTGCTCCACCTCCCCAGTGAGAAGTCTTGTTTTTCAAATAACACTAGGTTTATACTAATGAGGCACTTAGTCTGGGGCCCTACACGGCACCAAAGACCAAGTATTTAACCACTGGAAAGCTCAACCACACCCTTATAAGAGAGATGGTAGTTAAAAGAATAAGTTCCATAAAAACTGTAAAAAATTTTTAATTCCATTTATTTGTTCATCTCCTTGGCGTGAGATACTTGTGTGGGGTGTATCAGAGGATAACTTATGGGATTCAGTTCTTTCGTTCTACCATGTGGGTCCCCCAGGATCAAATTCAGGTCATCAGGCTTGGCAGTAAGTGCCAGCCAGCCATGAAAACTCTTAAATCAGATTTGGTAACTTTCCAAGTTATTCAACACCAATGGAAGCACTAAGGTCAAAACGGAGGGAATGGCAACACGGCTCAGTGAGTAATCGACAATTGCTGTGCAAATCTAGAGACCTTAGGGAAGACAGGACTGATTCCACAAAGGTGTCTTCTGACCTCCACATACTCACTATGACACAAATCTACCCCCAAAAATTAATTTTTAAAAGAAAGACAAGAAGGCAACAATGAAAAAGAATGAAAACGTGATACTATAATAAATTCTGGGCTGAGAAATGGCTCAATGTATGAAATGTTTACTACATAAGTATGAGGACCCAACTTCACATTGCTAGCATCCATGTAAAAGCCAGGCAACACAGAAAGCACCCCCAGCCCTTCACGGGTGGAGGCACACACAGGTGAAATGCAGGAAGCTTTCTGACCAGCCAGTCTAGCCAAAGCAGCAAGCTTCAGGTTTGGTGAGACACCCTGTCTCAAAATATAAAATGTTGCACTTGGGCAAGGTGGTGTAGGCTGCAATCCCAGCACTTGGGGAGGCAGAGGCAGGCGAATCTCTGTGAGTTCAAGGCCAGCCTGGCCTACAAAGCTGTCCAGGACAGCCAATGCTACACAGAGAAACGCTGTTTTGAAAGAAGAAAAAAAAAAAAAAAAAAAAAAAGAGAGAATCTACTCACACAAGTTCTCTGACCCCCTGGCACACATGTGCCCAGTCACAAATAAACACACATACTCATGCACAAATGTACTATTTTTTTTTTTATGCTGCATGGTGTGGTAGTGAATACTTAGGAGTCAAGAACAATGATGAGGCATGATGAGGCAGGAGGATAACCTCAACTCCCAGGCCAGCCAAGAGCACAAAGAAAACAAACAAAATCCAAAACATAAACAAGACCAAGAGAGGATGGGGGAAAAAAAAATCCAAGAGATTAAAGGTGGTAATAATAATAATAATAATTTCTTAAGGTTATTTAAAACAGAGTTTCTAATCTGCCCTACCTCAGAATATCTGATCTTAATACCATCTTAGGTTAATTTTTAATGACTTTAGAGCTACTGGCAATACTAAAAATTAGAAAGACTGTAAAATATCTTTGAACTGGGCATTTTATTCATATATGTGAACCAAAAGTGAAAGCACCATTTTCCAAAACTGTAATTCTGTTATGACTTCTATTAAGTATTAGGCATTTACTTTTACTAACAATCAACTGTTCATGGCATTGAGCTGTTTTTCTAAGTAGTCGTGATTCACACTCTCAGTTCTTCCCTTGTGACTGAGGACATAGGGACACTATTAGAAGAAATTGCCTGTGTAGCTTATACTGGCCTTCAGAAGACTTTTCTAATAAATCAGTTTACATGTACTCTACAATTAAAAGTAGGTTGGTATTTAAAATGAACTTGAAATAATTTTAATGACTTACAAGCCTTTAAAAGATTTAAACTCAGGCTTTAGTGTTGGGTATGGTGGTACACACTTACAACTCCAGTATTCGGAAATAAGAGGTTCAAGAGTTCAAGGTCACCCCAGCTATGTAGAGTGAAGGCCAGCATGGGCCTATCTCGAACACCCTATCGTAAAAGCAACAGCAGATACAGATTAGATAATAGATAATGAGGTTTGTCTGAGCAAGGTGAGCATGCCTACAGCCTAGCCCAGAGGTGGCAGAGGCAAGAGGGCTGCTCACAAGTTCAATGCTAGCCTAGTCTACAGTGAATTCCAGGTCAGCGAGATATAATACACAAGGAGACCTTGTCTCAAAATGTACAGACACAGAGGTATTATTGGTTGTGGATATAGCTCTGTAAAGACTGAGCAAAGTGCTAGTTTATGCTCAAGTAAGAACACATACTACATGTGTGTGTATAAATACATACATGTAGTGTATACACATAAACATACACATAGCTAAAAGGATTTCAAAAGCCAGACATGGTGGCATATGCTTGATAATCTCAGCACTTATAATGCTAAGGAAAGAGGACTAGTAATTCAAGGCCAACCTAGGCTACATGGCCGGACTGTTTCATCTCTCCCAACCTAGAGGCCTGGTGAAAGCCTGGGTCAGTACTCCCAGCTACTCAAGAGGCTTTGTCTAGAGAATAACTGAAGCACAGTTTAAGGCTAACCTGGGCAACGTGATAGACTGTCCACTGCGGGAGATCAAGGGGGGCAAAAAGCAATGTTATCTTGAGGTTGGACTGAACAGATTAGGTGGGAAATTTAAAACTGAAATGTGTTAGTGATGAGCGCAGGAAGGTGCTTAGCCGCTTACCCAGAGATTATTTAATGAGAATGGGTCGCAGGTTTCCACAGGTCGTTCCACTGCTCGTAAGAAGATGTCGTGAACCCTCGGTCCCTTTTTTTCACTAGCCAACAGTCACCCTCACCTACATGCGGAGCACATATTTGGCACTCAATTTTTTTTTTTTTTTGGTTTAATGAAAACCTACCTTACTCTTCTTGGTACCCAACCCCAGAGTTATGGCCCTAAAATTATCTCTAATAGAGCTTTTTTTTTTTTTTAATTAATACAAATAGCTAAGAAAGTAGCGAGGAAATTTCGGGGGGCACCTGTAACGGTGGGACCTCTCAAGAGCCCACAGGGTCGCCAGCAACGCAACTTCCCGCAGAAAACCTAACGAAGGGGTTAGGGAGTGGAGCCTCGGCTGGCCGGCTTGTGTGTCCCCAAGAAGCTGGCCAAGGGGAAGCAGATTAGTGACCTTCCACTCGGGGGCGCTGGAAGACCCGGGGGGCATTAACCCCCCCAAAGGGAGTACCTGCGAAACTACGGCACAGAGAGGGGCTCCGGGCTCCCATTCCGGAGGCCGGGGCCTGGGGCCGGCTAACCGCGCCTCCCGGCTGAGAGCTCCGCGCTCCCGGGCAGTAGTGACAGCACAGGTCGCTGAGAGATACCTCACGTTCACGAGGCTCCTGGCTCCCGAAACCGAGCAAGTTGTCGGACTGGTGTCGGCCGGTTTCCCTCGGCGCTTCCCCTTCACGCGTCAAGCGATCTGTGCCGCCCTAAGCCCGCAAGCAGTGGCTCCCCGGCGCCGCCATCGTTCGTGTTTGTTTTCATCCGCTTCGGTGCAGGCTGCGGGGCGCTAGAGCGCTCTGGGGGAAATGCAGCTGCCTGATTTGAGCCGCACTTTCGCCACGCCACAGACGCCCCGTTAGGCAGTGCTGCACCGCGGAGTCTTTGTCAAAGTTGGTTTGCTTCTTTCCAGAGATAAGTCACTTGCCTCTCAGGAGCAATGAAAAGTGCACGGGAAGGAACTTTGGGAGCGAGAGACTGGCTGGACTCCGTGTGGAATGTTCGGCGGCGAAGCGCGGGCCGCCGCGGCCGCGGTGCTGATGACGCGGCGTGGGGCGGGCCCCGGCCGGAAGAGGCGGTGCCGTGCTGCGCACCGTGGCGGGCTGTGTGCGGCAGCGGGTTCCGGAGGAGGGCCTTCTCCGGCCAGGAGGGTGGAGTGTGGCCCGGTTGACGCGGTAGCTGCGGAGAGGTGGTGACCAGCCTTCGCTGACTCTGGGTGGCCGAGCAGTCACACTTTGGTATCTTGCTATTTTGAGGCAGGGTCTCCCCGGTGTGATTCACGCTAGCCTAGAACGTGCTGGAGCTCAAGCTAGCCTGGAACCCGCGGCGTTGCTAGCGTCCCAGGCTTTTTTTGTTTTGTTTTCTTTTAAACTAGCGCTCCTGTACTAAACGCTTGCCTTGAACTCATGATCCTCTTGCTTCCCCCTTCTAAGTACTGGAATTACAGTGAGGCACCATTCCTGTCTTGGGCATCCTTTTATTTACACAACTTTTAAAGGAATAAACTTAAAAAAAAAATCCATATTATGTTTTGGGAGAGGAGCGTTTTATGGCAAGGATGTGGAGGTTGGAGGACAAGTTTCGTCAGACGATTCCTCAGGAATCCAGCTCCTTTCACCAGGATTTGCAACCATACCCTGTACCCTTGGAACCATCTTTTTGTCCCTTCATAGTATTTTAAGGAGGGCTGTAAAAGTTGCCCCGTCGTGCCAAACCTGGTTCTCTCAGCCTCTTCCTCCTTTCCTTCCTTTCAGACTGGCTAGTCTTCCTTCCTTTCTGGCCTAAAGGAAAGCCTGTTACAGCAGAATAGATTCCCAGGCATTAGGGTCATGGACTGACTCGCGTTTGCGCTTGTTCTCTCTTTGTCTCTCTGTCTCTCCCTACCTCTCTCTTTCTCTTTCTCTCCTAGCTCCCTAGTTAGACTGGTTTGTACACTCCCAGATCTGTCTTGTACTTATAAGGTAGAGCCATAGGGCTTTGGAAAACAAGCCTCTCTTAGTAATCCTTAAGGTGTTTATGGCTTGTGAGCTGTTTCATGGCTGCCATAGACCTCTTTTATCTCCATTAATCTTTTGTTGTTCTCAGTTGAAATGCCAGTCATTAAATGAGCCACTGAGATTGAACTCCCATTGTCCTCAAATCAGATTAAGTTTGTCATACAGTGGTGAGTCAGTGGAGAAAAATCCAGAGTTAAAAAGTGAATTGCTGAAAAGGTATTGCAGGTATTTGAGTCATTTGGTATGGTTCTGGTAGATTTCTAATTATTTTATTTTAATTAAGGTTTACAGAAAGAAGATCATAAATGTCAGCGCCACTTAACCAGGGTTAGCTGTTAAATCCTGACACTTTTTGTGCCAACCTCTTCATTGGGAAAAACTTAGGAAAAGATAGAAGACTCTGTCCACATTGGCAATGGCTATACCAATAACAGTGCTTGACTGTGATCTCTTGCTGTATGGCCGAGGCCACCGGACCTTGGACCGTTTTAAGCTGGATGATGTGACTGATGACTACTTGATGTCCATGTATGGATTTCCCCGACAGTTCATTTACTACTTAGTGGAACTCTTGGGGGCAAGTCTTTCTCGACCTACTCAGCGATCTAGGGCTATTAGCCCAGAGACACAAATCCTGGCGGCTTTAGGCTTCTATACCTCAGGTTCCTTCCAGACTCGGATGGGAGACGCAATTGGAATTAGTCAAGCCTCTATGAGTCGCTGTGTTACCAATGTCACTGAAGCCCTTGTGGAAAGGGCCTCACAGTTCATTCACTTTCCAGCTGATGAAGCTGCTATACAGTCTCTAAAGGATGAATTCTATGGATTGGCAGGGATGCCTGGGGTGATAGGGGTGGTTGACTGTATCCACGTGGCAATCAAGGCACCAAATGCTGAAGACCTCTCTTATGTGAACCGCAAGGGTCTGCATTCTTTGAACTGCCTGGTGGTGTGTGACATCAGAGGAACACTAATGACCGTGGAGACAAACTGGCCAGGTAGCCTCCAGGACTGTGCTGTATTACAGCAGTCTTCTCTAAGCAGTCAGTTTGAAACTGGGATGCCCAAAAATAGCTGGCTTCTTGGTAAGTTCGCAAGTATACATCTTCAATTTATACCCATAAAAAAGTTACGCGGTAGAGTGGGTGAAATCTGAGATGCTATAGTTGTACTCTTCACTCTGGTGAGAAATCATTGAGCCTTAATTTTTTTTTCTTTCATTTTTATTACTTTTTAGATACTTTTGAGACAGGTGACTTGTTATATTGCCCTGACTAGCCTGGAAACTTTGATGTAGACCAGGCTAGCCTTGAACTTAGAGGTTCACTTGCCTTTGCCGCCCAAGTGCTGAAAATTAAAGGTGTTCACCACCACACTCTTATTATTATTGTTGTTGTTGCTGTTGTTATTATTATTATTATTATTATTATTATTATTATTATTATTATTGGTTTTTCGAGATAGGGTTTCTCTGTGTAACAGAGCTTTGACTGTCCTGGACTCACATTGTAGACCAGGCTGGTCTTGAACTCACAGAGATCTGCCTGCCTCTGCCTCCCTGAGTGCTAGGACTAAAAGCGTGCACTACCACACTTGGCTCATAATTGTTTTTATTATTCTTGTACTAGGGATCAAACCCAAGGCTTGGGAATGCCAGGCAAAGATTCTACTTGTGAACCTTCAACCTTTTCACCTTGTTTATTATTATTATTATTATTATTATTATTATTATTATTATTATTATTATTATTATTAAATCAGCATTTAAGGGATAGAGAAGTGGCTTGGTTATAAAGAATATGTGGGGCCTAGGTTTGCTAATTGTGAGCATCCACATGGAGGCTCACTACCCATAACTCCAGTTCCAAGGAATCTAATGCTTTCTTCTGAGCTCAACAGCATAAAGCATGCACCTGGTACACAGATACACATGCAGGCATAACACCCATACACATAAAATAAATCTAAAAAATTTTTAAACAAAAACAATATTTAAGCTGGGTATTGTTTTATATGTTTGTAATCCCAGGACTTGGGAGACTGAGACAAAAAGCTTCCAAGTTCCAGGTATAGCTGGGCTATATAAAGTGTTCCAGGCCAACTTGGGTAGTGGGAGACCCTGTCTCAAAAATAAAGTACTAGGGATGTAAAGTAGGAGGTCCTGAGTTCAGTCCTCAGCACTACATAACTGTGCTGGTGCAAATTGTATTCCCAGTACACAAATGGCAGAGGCAGGAGGATCAGAAGTTCAGGATGATCCTCAGCTACATAGGGAGTTTGAAACCAGCCTGTGATACATGGCCCCCTATCTCAGAAACTAAACAAGAGGGCTTAAGAGATGGCTTAGAGATTAAGAGCTCATCCTGCTCTTCCAAATGCAGTTCTCAACACCCACAGTTCACAACCGCCTATAGCTCCAGCTCTAGGGGAGGTCATGCCCTCTTCTGGCCCATAAAGATACTTGAACCTCCACGGCATGCTCACCATACACATACTATTTTATTGAGCTAAGAGTAATAATTACAGTAAAATAAAGCTCATTCATGGGACCTTACAAACATTTCACCTCGTTCTTCTACTTCTAAGAATTTATCTTGGGGGCTCCTGGTGGTGTCTAAAATCCCAGCACTCTGGAAGCAGAGGACAGCCAAGGCTACACAGAGAAACCCTGTCTCCAAAACAAAACAAAGACACCTGGTGACAGAAGCTTGCAATTCCCGAATTTGGGAAGGGTCCGGAGGATGAGGGATTCAAGGTCATCCCTTGGTTTACATACTAAGTTTAAGGCCAGCGCAGGCTATATGAAACCGTGCATCAAAAGACAAAACTCAAAAACAGAGAACCAAGATTACAAAAATTTGCATTGCAAACTATAGCTACAGAAACAACTGTGGAGAGCAGTGGTTCTCAGCCTTCCTAAGGCTTCATCCCTTTAAGACAGTTTCCCACTTTGTGGTGATCCTCACCGTAAAATTACTTTCAATGCTACTTTATAACTAGAATTTTGCCACTGTTATGAATCGGAATGTAAATATCTGATTTTCCAATGGTTTTAGGCAACTTCTGTGTAAAGGTCATTCAACCCCTCTCCCCCCAAGAACCCTCAAGTTGAGAACCGCTGCTGTAGAGACTCAATGGTACAGTGCTTTCTTTCAAGTCTGGGGACCTGAGTATGATACTGTTCAACTATGGGGTCTCAGGAATTGAACCCATATAATAAAAAGCCATGCATGGTAGCATACACTTACAGTTTTACTACTAGGGAGGCAGAGATTGGCAGATCTCTGGAATGAACTCCAGCCATGAAGAAACCCCATCTCAAACAACACAGTAGACAATACCCAAGACAGCTTAGGTTAATTTCTGGCCTCAAAACATGGAAACACACACACACACACATCCTGTAAACCGCCCCCCCCCAAAAAAAAAATCAGCCAAAGTACTTACCAGTGCAGAGTTTATTAGTTGTAGTACATCCAGTAGGGGCAATAATTGTTATCATCTGTAAAATGATGACTATAAAACCAGCTGTAACTGGGTGTGATGGTGCATGCTTTAATCCTAGCACTTGGGAGGCAGAGACGGGGATGTCTGAGTTCAAGGCCAGTTTGGTCTACAAAGTGAGTTCCATTATAGCCATGGCTAACAGAGAAACTCTTGTCTTGAAAAACTGAAAGGGAGTGGGGACGGAGGGAGGGAGGAAAACCCATGGGGGGTGGCTGGAGAGATGGTTCAGAGGTTAAGAGCACTGGCTGCTCTTCCAAAGGGTTCTGAATTCAATTCCCACAACCACATGGTGGCTGACAACCATCTGTAACGAGATCTGGTGCCCTCTTCTGGCCTGCAAGCACACATGCAGGCAGAACACTATACATAATAAATAAACAAATCTGAGAGAGAAAGAAAAAAAAAAAGCAAGCAAGCAAGCTATAGCTGGGTAGTGCTGGCACACACCTTTAATCCCAGCACTTGGGAGGCAGAAGCAGGCAGATCTCTTGAGTTGGAGGCCGGTCTATAGAATGAGTTTTAAGACAGCCAGGGCTACACAGAGAAACTCTGTAAAAACAAAAACAAAAGAGCTTGCTTCTCCAGTCTGCTCCTATCAGCTGAGTCTCATTAAAAGGCTGATTCAGTGATTTGAGCCAGACAAGAATCTGTTCACGATTAAGCAGTATAAACCAAAGTGACTGTTCAGCTCTGACAAGTATTGTTAGTAACAATGAAACTGTTGAGCCTGGAAGCTTTGTTTGAGCTTTACCTCTTTTATTTATATTTTAAATTTTATCTCTATGGGTGTTTTGTATATCCGTGTACCTTGGGTGTGCCTGGTGCCTGCAGAGACCAGAAGAAGGTATTAGATATCCTGGAACTGGAGTTACAGATGGCTGTGAGCAACTCTGCTGGGACCAGAACTCAGGTCCTCTGGATAGCAACCAGTGCTCTTAACTGCTGAGCTCTCTTCCTAGTCCCTTGTCTTAGTTAGGGTTCCTATTGCTATGAAGAGACAGGAAGACCACAGCTACTCTTATAAAGGAAAATATTTAATTGGGGCTGGTTACAGGTTCAGAGGGTTTTTTTCCATTATTGTCATGGCGTTATGAAGGTAGACATGGTACTGATAAGGAACTCAGAGTTCTACGTCTTGATTTTCAGGCAGCAGAAAGAAACTGAAACACTGGCCAGACTTGAATTTATAAAATCTCAAAGGGGGCAGTGGTAGTGTACAACTTTTGTCCCAGCACTTGAGGCAGAGACAGGCAGATCTCTGAGTTCAAGGCCCACCTGGTCTACAGAGTGAGATCCAGGACAGCCATAGCTATACAGAGAAACATTGTCTTGAAAGAACAAAAAACAAACAAACAAACAAAAAACCAAAAATACTCAAAGTCTGACCCCTATGACACACATCCTTCAACAAGGTCACACTTTCTAATAGTGCCACTTCCTGTGGGCCAAGCCTTCCTACTAAAACCACCTTACACTTTAAGCTTTAAGCTAAGCTAACAGGGCAAGAGCTATGTTATGCACAACCTGCTGTGTTTTTTTTTTTTTTTTTTTGGGGGGGGGCAGGGTTTCTCACCATGGCTGTGCTGGAACTCACTCTGTAGACCAGGCCAGCTTTTAACTCAGAGCCTGCTCTGCCTCCTGAGTGCTGTGATTAAAGGTGAATCACCATGCCCGACACAACATTTGTTTAAGGGTGGAATGATTTATTAGAAGTGAGCATGGTGGCTCCTGGCTGTAGTGTCAGATTTAGCAGAGACTGAGGCAAAAGGGATCATTTGAGCAGAGGAGTTCTGATCTAGACAAAGGAAAGAGCGGGGCATGATGGCACATACCTGTAATAAGGCACGTGGAAGAGTAGGCAGAAACATGAAGAGTTCAAGACCAGTTTCTGCTACTTATTAAGGTCATGGCCAATCTAGGTATTCTGTAGGGTTCAGAGAATCATCTATAATAGCCATGTTTTCAGTTTTGAATGAGTAGGTTTAACTAAATATATAGCAAAAAAAAAAAAAAAAGTAAAAGAATAAGTAACAAGTGATAGATATGTTATAGGTTCAGGAATAGCTGCATAGTGACCACTCGGACACCAGACTCAGATTGATGGAAGTTTATTGAATGCTGAACAAAAACTGACCAATTAGGGCCATAATCTGGACTGGGGAGCCAGACTATGACTGTTTCTAAGGCAGGTTTTTGGGTTTTTTTTTAATATGAAAAACTGTAACCAGGTAACAACCAAGTAAGCAGGTATAGGAAGCAAGGTTGGGGGGCAGCATTGATGAGCTAAACAGAATCGACTTTGTTCCAAGTATATTGTGTTTTATCTAGGAAGCTAGACAAAGCGCTTTAAGCTGATTGGCTGGGATTTAGAGTAGGAGACCTCTTAGGGGCTTTCCAGCTTTCTGGGAGTAAGGAACATAGCAGAATGTAGTGATCTTACCTCTTATAGAACATACGTTTATCTTCAATTCAAGCAGAACATGAATTTGTCATCTATTATTTTATTCTAAGCAGCAAGCATTGAACTATTGAACTAAGAACTTGAGCTTAATTTTACCTCATACTCAAGATGAGAACTGGGGAGGTAAAATGGCTTCTGATATGCTAAAGGTGACAACCGGTGTTAACAGAGGAGCCATAGTTATGCTAAGAACTAAGTGGGTTTCAACAGAGGGGCTATAGAGTTTAAGCAGTTACAACAGATAGACAGCTAACCATCAAATTGGGGCTTACAGACAGCTAATAGAAAGTGACTGGGAAATTTGAGGCAGTCAGCTGGAGCTCCTGATTGAGTTTTCTCTCAGTGGATGAGCTTCTCATGGTCAACTTCCCCAGCTTGTCTTTCTCACGGTAGGTACTTTTATATCATGTATATAAAAGTAATTATCAAGTAATAATTACCAAGTTGACATGGTTCACCTTCTAGCTGTTCCAAAAACAAGACGTTTTTACTCCTGGACTGATTTGCTGTTCTCTTTTCATCACAAAATTTGTAGCAGATAGCCCATCTTTAGACAGGGAGCCTTGGAAGACATTGAAATGTGCTTGGGCCTGAACCTGGGGGAGGAACCGTTGATTCTAGAGTCAGTGAACTCAAACAGCACATGACAGTTTGCCAATACAATGTATGTTACACTAGGTTATGTGAGCTCCTGTCTCAAGAAAGAAAAGAAGGAAAGGAGGAAGAGGAGAAAAAGAAAAGTGAAGGATTAAGACATTGAGGCAGGGTTTTGAGTTTCAGGACAATATGAACTTCATAGTGAAAACTTCTATAGAAAAAGAAAAATTTATCAAAAGTGTTGGGATACCTCTGTATTAGCAGAAAACCACTAATCATATTTATACTGCGTGTGATCAAAGTGAGGCACTTAACATGCAGTAGATGCTCAGGAAATACCTGTTTGTAATGTTTAAATGCTTCTTTAGAGAGAAACCTACCCAGGCCCAAGTGCAGCCTACTGCTGCATTGATGGGTTTACAGCATCTGATTGTCCTCAGTTATACCATTTCCATGCAACATGTCGACAGGACTTCAGTTTGTCCTCCAGTCTGGCCTCAAACTGACTCCCAAGATGGTCTTAAGCTTAAGCTCATAATCCACCAGCCTTAGCCTCCTGAGTGCTAGTGTTACATGGAAATTCAAGGCCAGCCAGGGACCCCTGCTTTAAAAAAAAAAAAAGTCAAATAATATTATCAATTTTTTTTAAAGATGTATTTGATGTATTTATTTATGTATTAAATGTTTGGTCTGCAGGTACACCTGTGCGCCAGAAGAGAGCACCAGATCTCATTATAGATAGTTGTGAGCCACCATATGGTTGCTGGGAATTGAACTCAGGGTCTCTGGAAGAGCATCTGGTGCTCTTAACCTCTGAGCCACATATATATACACAGATATATATATGTACATACACACACACACACATATATGAGGAAACTGAGAGTCACACAGAATATTTAAATTCTTTTTTTTTTTTTTTTTAAATAGGCCTCTCACTGTTTCCCAGACTGGCTTCAGGAGCCTGATTCTCTTGGCTTCCCTTGGGATTTCAGGTGCACACCGTCACATTCCACTATAAGTTCCTTTTAAACCATCCCTTCCTGTTATCATTCTTAGTTGTCTCTAACGGTGTATTACCTAAACTCCCAGGCTCTGAATCCGCCACACAGTCAGCTTGAGTTATTATTTCTTTAGCTCTTAGGCTAGTGCTATTAAGCAGCCTTTGGGTAAGATCTCCCAAAATGTCTTAAGGGTGTCTGAGTGATCACATGGACATTTATAATCCATTCCCCATCTAATCCTAATCCCTACATGAGTATCTGTTTTCCAGTGATTCGTGAGTTATAAGCAGCTAGTGACTGTGGAACATGTGTTATTTATTTTCTCGTTATTTGTGTGTGTGTGTAAGTGTTGGGTGCATGTGTTCCAGCCTTTGTGTGAAGGTCAGAAAACTTAGTGGGATTAGTTTTCTCTTTCCACCTTTATGTGAGTTCCAGGGATTGGGTTCAAGTTGTCAGGCTCATGTGGCAAGTACTTTACCCACTGAGCCATCTTGCCCAGCTCCTGGTTTTTGTTTTGTTTTTTGATTTTGAGAAAGGGTCTTACTCTGAGCCCAAGTGCTTACCACCTATTATATACAGCCCCCGTGTTTAGTATGTCACAAGTGTCAATGTTCAGTCTGTCACATGTGTTATTTCATTATTGTTTATAATATCCTTTTAAAACATTTTGTTTAGTTTTTTGAGATAGGGTTTCTCCATGTAGCCCAGGCTGGCCTCAAACTCAGAGATCCGCTTTCCTCTGCCTTCCAAGTGCTTGGAATAAAGGCATGCACTACCACACTTAAAACACTTTTATATTTATGTTGAGTTCAGAGGACAATTTGCAGGAATTAGTTCTCTCTTTGGTTTCTAGGGATCAGTCATGGATCAATCAGGCTTTGTATTTGTATTAAGCACCTTTACACTGAGCCATCTAGGATCCAGTATCATTTTTCCCTTTTCTCTTCCCTCCTGGCTTTTTTGCCCTACCTGTCCTTAAACTTGCCTCACAAGCACTGCGTTACATGTGTATGTTATCATAGCCTCCTCTACATTCATTTTTTTTTAATTTAGTATTTGGAAAGAGTGAGTTGAGTTAAAGGGAGAGTAGGAATTGGTACACACCTATAATCCCAGCATTTGAGAGGTGGAGACAAGAGTATTAGAGTTCAGGGGCTTGAACTACTTGAGACCCTGGCTTCACACCAAACAAAAGTGGTGGAGGAAAGAGCCAGATGTGGTAGCTCATGCCTATAGTGCCAGCACTTAGGAGGTGGCGGCTGGAGGACTGCTGTCAATTTAAGGTCAGCTTGAGCTACATAGGGAGTGTTAGGTCTACAGCATGAGACTGTCTCAAAAAAGAAAACCAGCTAAATATAAACTTTAAATTTTTGTGAGACATCTCAGTTATTTTCAGCTAATCTAGTCTTAGAAACATAATCTCCTAAATGAAAGAAGGCTTTTATTATTTTTGGAACAGTGGCCATCTCTGTCATAAGAGTCGACTACTTGCTGAACTTGCTGGTGGGTCATGAGTACAGTGCTTACCTCGCTACTCAGGACCCAGTGGCAGATTGGGGTGGGTCAGGCCTCTGTGTGAGTGCGTTGTTTGCCAGGATATTAAACATTATAGAAACATTGTGCTCTTGGACTAGGACTTTGCTCCCCACTTGTGTTTGCTTTTCTTAGCACTTCCCAGGATCCTTTGATAAGGAACTCACTTAAAGGAAATGCCTCTGTGTATTATTTGAATCCGTTTCTGATTTCTTCTCATAATTACTGTTTTTTATCATCATATTCGTGTTCCTCCAACTCCTCTGTTACAAAAGTGTTATTATGTTTATGTGATTGCAGTATGCAAGAATGCAGTGCCACTGAAAACTGATGGCTACTGCAGACACAGGTCTTATTCTTTTCAGCACTGGGAGGATAAATTGTGAAATGGTATGAAATCCCTAGGTCATGCTTTCAGACATTAAAGTTAATAGTAAAATTAGAAAATTTCCTCATGGGTGTTTTTAGATCTTTTATTAGAATTCTCTTTTTCTGTTGAATTCTTACTATTTAGAGATTGTGTAAGGTTGGTGTCCTGTTTGGTTTTGGGGTGAGGGTTGGTTGGTTTGGTCTCACCATGTAGACCAGGCTGGCTTCATACTCACAGAGATCTACCTGACTCTCTCCTGAGTGCTGGGATTGAAGATATATGCTACCACATCTGACCCTTTATAATTTTATTAAGCCTTTAAAAAGAACAGTATCTCTGAATGTGAAAACTTACAGGGAATGGTGTCACACACATCTATAAGTCCAGCACTTGAAAAGTAAAGGGAGGAGGATCAGGAATTCAAGATTATTCTCAGCTGCCTAGCAAGAGCAGCTGGGATACATGAAACTCTGTCTCAAGAAAACGAAAAGTAAGGGGCTGGAGAGATAGCTCAGTGGTTAAGAACACTGATGGCTCTTCCAGAAGACCAGGGTTCAGTTCACAGCACCCACATGGTAGCTCACAGCTGTGTGTAACCCCAGTTCCATGGGATCTAATGCCCTCACACCAATGCATGTAAAATAAAGTTAAAAAAAAAAAAAAGGAAGAAGGAAAAAAAAAGTATATAAAAAAGACAGGGAAGCCAGTTGCTGTGGCACACGCTTGTAATCTCAGCACTTGGAGAGGCGGAGGCAGGTGGATCTCTCTCTGAGGCCAGCCAGTCTACAAAGTGAGTCCAGGACAGCCAAGACTGCGCAGAGAAACCTGTCTCAAAACAAAAACAAAACAAACAAACAAACAACAACAACAAAAAGACAGGGAATTCTTAGGGCTATTGCTATAGCAGAGGCAGAATGCTTCTCTAGCATGTGCAAGGCCCCAAGTTCTCCCTCAGCATGGTTAAATAAATAAAACACCTAAAAAGAAAAAGCCAAAAATGTGATTCCTGTGTTTCTGCTTCCTCCTTTTAGATGCTCTCGATTTGGATTTGTCACCTCTCAGCCTTTTCTCCATTGGTTTTAGTCAAGGATATTGCTAGCCACCACTGCTTATGCTTCTAACAGTGACACACTTTGTTGGCTTTTGGTGGTTTTTCACTGTAAAGACCAGGCTGGCCTCGCTGGTCGCCTTCCTGCCTCAGCCTCCCAAGTGCAGACATTACTGGCTTGTGCCATCTATACTGGGATTGGCCTGTGGCCTCGACTTTCATCACCTACCATCACCACCACCATGGAGAAAAGGGAGGAAGGGCTAAAGAACTGTGGGCAGAGAACAAGTTTCGGGAAGAGGGGAAAGGGTTCAATCAGTAGTAGTTCATGCTCTATTTAAAATTGTTCATTTTTATTTCATGTGTATGAGAGTTGGCCTGCATATATGTATATATATTATGTATGTGTGACCAGTATACTTGGAGGCCAAAAAAGTGTTGATTTCCCTGGAACTGGAGTTAAGGACTGTTGTAAGCCACATGTGGGTTACATGCTGGGAACTGAATGCAGGTCCTCTGTAAGAGCAGCACTTATTTTAACACCTGAGCCATCTCTCTACTCTCACTTTACTTTCTTTTTTTACAATTTATTTATTAATTATACAGTATTCTGCCTGCATGTATGCCTACACACCAGAAGAGGACACCAGATCTCACTTATAGATGGTCATGAGCCACCACTCTGGAAGAGCAAACAGGGCTCTTAATCGCTGAGGCATCTCTCCAGCTCCCCCGACCACCACTTTCTTATGACATTTTTATCTTGGTTATTATGCGATGGTATGCTTTGGCTCCAAAGGCTGTTGTATTTTCCTGTCCTTCCTCACTGTGTTTCCAAATGTCACTGTTTTTGTTCCATGACACAAGGTCTCACTGAGTAGCTCCAACTGGCCTGGAAGGTGAGGTATTCCTTCTGTCTCAGCATCTTGAGCACTGAGATTATAGTCTAGCCTGAGTTTCAGTTCTTGTTTGTCATCCATTCACAGTCATCTTCTCTTTGGCCTTTCATGCAGGCGACAGCTCCTTCTTTCTCCATACCTGGCTCATGACTCCAGTTCATGTTCCTGAAACTCCAGCAGAGTATCGCTATAATAGGGCCCATTCTGCAACACACAGTGTGATCGAGAAGACTTTGCGGACCCTCTGTTCTAGGTTCCGATGCCTGGATGGATCGAAGGGGGCGTTGCAGTATTCACCAGAGAAATCCAGCCACATCATCTTGGCTTGCTGTGTCCTGCACAACATTTCCTTGGAACATGGAATGGATGTTTGGTCCTCTCCAATGACTGGACCCATTGAACAGCCCCCTGGGGGCGAGTTTGAGCAAATGGAGTCTCTGGACTTAGAGGCTGACCGAATCCGGCAGGAGCTGATGCTCACTCATTTTAGTTAGTGTGGAACTCAGAAGGAGGAGGGACACTTTCTAGAATGAGCTGTAACAACCTTCCGCAAAGTTACCAGCCCATCACAAAATTCTGTGGTCCAGCGTGACTGAGTGTGCACACTTGTCATAGATTAGCATTTACTATTTTAGAAGGGCAGGGGGTGGGGGACACACGCCAGCCCTTGCAAATGTGTCAACTAGACCAAAACCAAGACAGTGTTTCCCTAGTGTACAGTGAATCCCAGGCTATGCACCACTTTTTTCAAAGTTCACTGATTACAATGGCAAAGTCACATAGTAAAGGAGAAAACAGCACATAACCAAAGCATTTTGTTGTTTCATTTATCTGGAGACCTCAAATGAAAATGTTTGTCCTTATTTATTCATTTATTGCTATTTTGTATGAGACATTTTTTTCTATGTAGCATGGACTTGCCTGGTGCTCACTGTGTAGCCCAGGTTGGCCTGGAACTTGTAGCAGCCCTCCTGCTTCAGCCTCCCAAATTTCCTGATTCTTTGTTTTTATCCTTTGCTGTCTACAGAGACAAATAGGAAGAAAGAATGAATTTAGTTGAGAAATGGTCCTCTTTTTTGTTTGTTTGTTTTTGGTTTCTCTGTATAGCCTTGGCTGTCCTGGACTTGCTTTGTAGACCAGGCTGTCCTTGAACGTACAGAGAATCCCCCGGCCTCTGCTCCTCGAGTGCTGGGATTACTGTGTGTGCCGCTACACCCTTCGAGAAATGGTCTTCTACTAAGAGTAGGTGAGCACTCATCCAGCATGTGTGACAGCTCGACCCCTAGAACTGAAGACAGACTAAATAGTAATAAGAGAAAGGAACTAGCAGTGTGCATTTGCAGGGTTGTTTAGAAGAGGACATTAGGGACTGTGGGAAGCACCATGCCGGCTCTAACTGGACTATGATTTGGATCTAGTTCTTAGAGGGAACATCTGAATTCCAGACCTTAGTCCACCCTTGAGTCAGTCAGAGCCTAAGCTTGAAGAAGGTAACTCAAATATAAATAAAATATTAAGTTTATACCTTACAGATGCTCTAAGACCCTGGCAGTTAAATGAACAAAAGAGTCCTACAAGTTTATAAAATTCCTATCTAACTAAACTACATTAAAAAAAAACACATTGATTTATTTTGTGTGTGGGTGGGATGCATGTGTAGAGGTCAGAATACCACTTGTGGGTCTCAGAGATGAAATTCATACCAGGCTTGGCAGCAAGCATCTTTACCTGCGGAGATATCTTGCTGGCCTGACATTTCTTTCTTCTTTCCTTTTCCCTGTTTAATGTGGCAATGAGATTGAACTTAAGAGTCTGCTTTCTAGCAGGGCTTGGTGGTGCACGCCCGTGATCCCAGGACTCAGGGAGGCAGAGGCAGGTAGATTGCTGTGAGTTCAAGATCAGCTTGGTCTACAAAGTGAGTACAGGACAGCCAAGGCTACACAGAGAAACCCTGTCTCAAAAAATAAATAAATAAAATAAAAATAAAAGGTCTGCTTTCTGTATGCTCGGCAAGTGTTCTACCTCTAAGCTATATCCTTAGATTGCTTTTTTTGTTTCCATTTTATTACTCTCTTGTCCAAGCTGTCCTGGAACTCACTAACTCAGGCCTTAAACTTGTGATCCTTCTGAGTCACCCTCCTTAGCAGTTGGAATTACAGACCTGTGTCATGTTGTGTTTGTTATGGCTGTGGTAAGAATATTTATATAGTATATTTTGGAATTCTTTATACAGAGGACAATTCTGGGGTAAGAAAAGAGGATCTTAGAGCTAGGCATAGTGGCTCATGCCTGTAATCCTAGCACTCAGGAGGCTGAAGTTCTGATTTCAAAGCCAACCTGTACCACAGTCTCAGGCCAGTCTGGGCTACTGTGGGAGCCCTGTCTTTGAAAAGCAGAAGTACAAAGCATGGCTTGAAATAAACTGTGGAGTTAGACCTTAGAAAATATTATATGCAGAGTGATAGACAGAACTTCCCAGGAAATAAATAACCCCCTAACAAGTCTTGTTCTAAAATTTCACTACTGTAAAAACAACCTGATAGGGATAATAGAAGTGTGAATTAGGTTCACACATCGGTGTCTTTGCTGGGACTAAAAAGATATTTTCCTGAGGATTGTCTTGTTCCCAGTTTCTCAGTCACTTATCATGTGACACCTCTGAATTGGCCTCTTGGATCATTTTCTACCTGCCTTTGGCAGTGTTAATCTGGTGATTTTCAAAGTAAAGAAGTGAACAGCTGATGACAGAAATGTGGAAATAAATTGAGGGTGACTCATCCTCAAGATTAAAAACAATTATGGATTATTATCTGCTGTTTATTTCCATTCCAAATGTTGCTTCTTATCCTTATCTTCCTCTGTGAAGAGTGGGTCGCTTGGCAGGAGAGTGAATTTAATGAGTACAAGGAGGTCCTAGAGGGGGGACGGACAGTGGATGGTTGATAGAAACTAGTTCTGAGCATTATACAATGAAGACTTTGTTATATTTTGTTCTTTGTACACTTTTTTTTCTATTTATTTTGAGATAATATCTCACTAGGCAGGCATGGCTGGCCTGGTACTGATTATTTAGCTCAGGGTGTCCTCATATTCAGCAGTCTTCCTGTCTTTGTTTCCTAGGTACTAGAATGACAGATACACCACAGTACTTAGCTCTGTTTTTGTTGTTTGGTTGGTTGGTTTTTATTTTATTAAGACAGAGTTTTACCATATAGCTTTATTTTACCTAAAACTCAATGAATAGACCAAGCTGACTTTGGAGTCATAGAAGTCCATCTGTTTATGGAGTGCTGGGATTAAAGGCCTTAATCAGCCACCTGTTTTTTGTTTTGTTTTTCTTTTTCCAGACAGGCTTTCTTTGTATAGTGTTGGCTGTCCCAGACTTGCTTTGTAGATCAGGCTAGCCTTGAACTCATAGCGATCCCCTTGCCTCTGCCTCCCTGAGTGCTGGAATTGAAGGTGTGTGCCACCAAGACTGGCTCAGCTACTTCTTCCTTCCTTCCTTCCTTCCTTCCTTCCTTCCTTCCTTCCTTCCTTCCTTCCTTCCTTCCTTCCTTCCTTCCCATCGAGACAGGGTTTCTTTTTGTAGCCCTGGCTGTCTTGGAACTCGCTCTATAGATCAGGCTGGCTTCAAACTCAGAGATCCACTTGCTTCTGCTCATAAGGGCTGGGATTAAAGACATGTGCCACCATTCCTGGCATTGTATGTATGTATGTATTTAGTTTGTTATTTATTGCTGGGGAATCAAATCCAGAGCCTAGCACACAATACTTAAGCATTCTATTCGGGGCTACAACTTCATAGTGTGCAAAACTTAACAATAGCTTGTTTTGTCTCCCTCATAAGGTATGTAGCCTCCTCAAACTTGCCACTCTCCTGGTTTAGCTTCCAGATGCTGAGAAAAAGAAGAAAACAAAATAAAACAAAACAAAACCAAAACTGAAAGCTTCTACCCCTGTGTGTGTCCTCATCCTTGGGTCTGTTTTATTGTCTAGATTTTACCAAGATTTTATAAAACTGTATGTATAAAAGATGATAGACTCAAAATTTAACATTCCCCAGTCCGCTTTTCTTTATTTAGTCTTTCTAAATTCTTTCCATGTGATTGACAGTGATAAGATCTATTCTTAGGGCGATGGACTATCCTGGTCTGCTCAGGGTTGTCACAATTTTAGCACTGAAAGGCCTCTGTCCAACTGATCGTTATAACAGAGACTCAGGGAGGATTGTCGCCTAAAATTCAAGGGTATAGCTCCACAAGAAAAACCTACTAGAACACAGCCATCAACAACCAGCACAGCAGTGAGCTATGGAGTGTCCATGCCAGAGTGTAGAAGGACATCAACCCAGGCTGATTGCAATTTCTGCCCACCTGGTTTCTAGTTATGAGTTCTCTGGTGTGAGAAGAATCCTAGTATTTCTGAGTATTTCAACTCTGCATCTCTGTTGTTCAGTCTGATCCAGATCATCTTAAGAACAAGCAAGTCATTTACTAACAAGTTGAAGCTTAATTCCATATTCAGAAGAACTTTTCCAGAGGACTCCTTTAGATCACCACTGGTACCTGAAGCCATTTCTTTTCTTGCTCTGGGCACAGAAGGAAGGGGCTTATGCATACTAAGCAAGCACTTTGCCCCTAAACACCACTGCAGGTCATCTTTCCCAAAGGCTCATAAAGTAGTCCAGCCTCAGTTTTTCAATTATCTCCATTTGTAGAAGATAATTTTACATCTATGTGTAAAATTACATTTTTTCCCCTCCAAGTTTCTGCAGGGTTCTGGGGGGTATAAGTCTGTTGGTACAGTGCTTGCCTAAGATGCACAAAGCTCTGGGCTCAGTTTCTAGCAGTGCATTGGAATTGGACATGGTCATGTAGTACTTGAGAGGTAAAGGCAGGAGGATCAGGAGTTCAAGGTCAGCCTTGCCTACCTGGCCAGTCTGGAATTCCTGAGACCCTGTTAAGAAAGTTTCCAGACCTTAAAAACTTCTTGTGTTCTTGAAATTCTTCTTTTTCTTCTTCTTCTTCTTATTATTTTAAGTCAGTGGACTCTATTGCTTCTGAGTTGTGGGGTTTAGGAGTTCTTGGTAGAGCAGGTCCATTTCCTGTTCATCACCACAAGCTTCTGGCTTCACAGGATAGCACTGCCCCTGCCGATGGCCTCCTTGAACAGATCAGGGCAGTTCTTGCTCTTTCAGATTAAATGCCTGCTGCAGATGGCCCCGAGCATTCTTACTGATGGTGGTCCTCAGGTAGGAATTGGCTGCTTTTTGCTGACTGGATCAGCATTTCATGACCACCACAATCTTTTTGCCATTGGCCGCAGGCTCCACAGTCTTGTGTTGAAATAGTCAAAGGAGTTGTGGCAATTTAGATTATTGGGCTCAGTGCTATGTATTTCCTTATTCCTCTTGATAAGGAAACCAGAACAATTTCAAACAGCCATCCATTGCAGTTGTGTAGACGTGGCTTCTCTCCCTGTGGCCGCCAGTGACAGAGCTTGACATTTTTTTTTAAGATTTATTTATTTATTATATATACAGTGTTCTGCCTGCATGTACACATTCACACCAGAAGAGGGCACCAGATCTCACTATATATGGTTGTGAGCCACTATGTGTTGCTGGGAATTGAACTCTGGTCCTCTGGAAGAGGAAGCAGTGCTCTTAACCATTGAGTCATCTCTCCAGCTCCAGAGCTTGACATTCTTGAAATTAATGTCTTTAGTTCTCTTTCACTGTGTCAAGGTTTCAAAATACAGTAGTTGTTTGGGTCAAATTTGAATAAAGATTCTGTATCTAAACCCCATACTCCAAAAGCCTCCCTAAAAGGAAGCTTCCCGAAAGCCTTGAGGAGACAACGCACTTGTCGTTTGGCTCTAGAATATGACAGCTTGCTTATTAAGTTGTCCCTGACTTACAGAGGTCACATTTGTCCCTGACTTACAGAGGTCACAGAGCTACCGAGGATAAAGACTGAGTCCCAAGTTTTCTTAGGTGTGGTGTGCCTTTCCTGGGAGATATGAACAAATGCCTATTTGACCCAATATGTTGTTAGAGAATCACCAACAACAGAACATATAAATTATTCTGTCCAAGCCTAGAGTGGTGAACCAACAAGTTTGAAGTCTTTTACAAGAACACGGGCAAGCTATGGGCAGTAATGGCACCGAACAAGAGTTTTCCCCCTTCACTTAACAATCATTAACTGCTAATTTATCTCCAGTGACATGCTCTAGGTAATTTGCTGTCTTTGCCCTGGTGGTTGAGAGGGTTAGAAAGAGCAATCTGTCTCTTTAAGGGGAAAATACACACAGGATGCTTTGAGGGAATAATTTCCCATCTCTGGGACAAGCTCATTTTCACCTTTACTGTTTAAATTTTATTTTTATTTTATGTTCATTGGTGTTTTGACTGCATGTATATCAGTGTGAGGGTATCAGATCCCCTAGAACAGGAGTTGCAGACGTTGTGAGCTGCCATGTGGGTGCTGGGAATTGAAACCGGGTTCTCCGGGAGAGCAGCCAGTGCTCTTAATTGCTGAGCCATCTCTTCAGCCCCTTATTTTTTTCACCTTTATTGCCCTGCCTTTCACTACATCTTTCACCCATGTTGTTTGGGTTTTGAAGCCTTCCAGAGACTCATAAGCACCAAGTCTGGCTGTCAGTTTTTCTTCTTCAAACTCTGACTCTACACAAATCTCACGACACCTGTTTTGGGGTGTCCACTCAACCTACTTATGTCTCTAGTGCTATGATAAAACACCGTGAGCAAAAATAACTCGGGAATGAAACAGTTTATTTCAGCCTACACTTCCAAACACAGTCCACCTAAATATGGGCAGGAGCCTGGAGCTGGAAAGGAGGCCACGGAGGAATGTCGTTTACTCTTACAGGGCTTGGCTTACTCACTTTCACTGTGTAGCCTTGGCTGCCCTGAACTTGCTTTGTAGACCAGGCTGTCCTCAAACTCACAAAGATCCACCTGCCTTTGCCTCCTGAGCTCTGGGATTTTCTTATACCACTCAGGACCACCTACACAGGGATAGCACTGCCCCCATCGGCCTGGACCTCCTATATCAGTTATTAATTAGCTGCCTTACAGACTTGTCTACAGGACAGTTAATGGAGGCATTTTCTTAACTGCAGCTCCTCTTTCCAGATAATTCTAGCTTGTGTCAATTTGACAAAACAAAACAAAAACAAAGACAAAACAAAAACAAAATGAAACAAAAACTAAGCAGGATACTTTCTATCAGCTTTTTCTTTTTTCAGCATCTCTTGACTAGTTTAGCATTTTTTTAAACACAATTTACATTCCAGTCTAAATCATTTAGAGCCATAGAACATTTCCCACTCTATAAAAATCATGTCTGGTCCGGTCGTAGTGGTACATGCCTATGCCTTTAATGCCAGCACTTGGGAGGTAGAAGAAGCCAGATTTCTGTGAGCTTGAGGCCAGGTTGGCCCACAGAATGAGTTCTAGAACAGCCAGGCTGCACAGGGCTGTCTTGAAAAACCAACCCCAGCCAGGTGCGGTGGTGCACCCCTGTAATTGGAGCGCCACTCTGAGAGGCAGAGGTGGAGGGATCTCTGTGAGTTTGAGGCCAGCATGATCTACAAAGTGAGTCCAGGGCAGCCAAGATTGCACAGAGAGACTGTCTTGGTAAAATAAAATAAAATAAAATAATAATAATAATAATAATAATAACAACAACAACAACAACAACAACAGAAAAGAAAGAAAAGAAAAGAAAGAAAGAAGGAAGGGAGGACCCCTCCCCAAGAGATTATGTCCTACCCATGAGGCACAGAAAGCACACTGAATCCCTATTTCCTGCTAAATTAGCCTCTCTTTCTCCCTCCCCTCTGTTTTTTTTTCTGGCTGTTGCAGTTTGTTTCTCTAGAGCTGTGATAAACACTTTGACCAAAAACGATTTGGGAAAGGATTTATTTCATCTTACAGGTTACAGTTTATGAGTGGAAGCCAAGGCAGAAGTCAAGACAGGACTTGAAACAGAAACTTTGCTGGCTTCCTCCCCTGGCTCACTCGGATATAATCCCAGCTCCAGAGGTTTCAACACCGCTGCCTTCTTCATGTACCTGCACTCATGTGGACATGCCCACACTCAGCACATACATACGCATAATCAAGAAATACGGCCAATCATGAAAAAAAAATGAGAGGCCCAGAGTTCTAGTCCCAGCATTCCCATCAGGAGGCTCAGAGTCATTTGTAACTACAGCCCCAGGGGATATCAAGCTCTTTTTCTGGCCTCCATGGGGACCTGCAAACATGTGGTGTACACACATACAAACACACACACAAACACATCATTAAAATAAGTCTTCTCCAATTCAGGCAGTTCAGATGCAGAGTAGTTCCTGTCTGCGTACTGAATGACGCACTTTCTTCTCCTCTGTATTAGATGTTGGGCCGCACAGGGGTTTTCTGTCATGTCTTCCTTTTCCCCTTTCTCCTCACTGTCCAATACTTCCTATGGGTTCTAAGTGTCCGGAATCCCAGAAAAGAGTCCTTAGCACAATCTAATTTGTACTCTTTCTCTTATGCAAGAAACAACACACACACAAAGCCCACAGTGATGGAACTCACCTTTTAATCCCAGCACTTGGAAGGCAGAGGCAGATGGATCTCTGACTTCAAAGCCAGCCTGGTCTACAGTTCCAGGACAGCCAGGGCTACATAGAGAAAGCCCGTCTTGAAAAAATGAAGTTAAAAAAGAAGAAAGAAAAGAAATAATAAACTTATAACTCTATCTCATTATTTTCACCCACCTTATTGCAGATCACTAAAAAAAGAAAAAACAAACAAACAAACAAACCACAGGGTAGAGAGATGGCTCAGTGGTTAAGAGCACTGTCCGCTCTTTCAGAGGTCCTGAGTTCAATTCCCAGCAAACACATGGTGGCTCACAACCACCTATAATGTGATCTGATGCCCTCTCTGGCACACAGGTGTACATGCAGATAGAGCACTCATACATAAATAAAATCTTAAACAAACAAACAAACAAAATACTGGTACCCTGTACTATGTAGCACCCGGTGGCTATGGTATTGTGTAGCCCCGTCTGATCTGGATCAACATATGCACTGAAACTCACAAAAATCTGCTTGCTTCTTCCTCCCTGGTGCTGGGGTCAAAGGTGTGCACTGTCACAGCTGACTCTTCTTCATTTTCCTGCTAATTCAGAAGCCAGTGTAATGTCTCCCTTATGTGAGCACCTTCTCTTTGAGATAGTTCAACTTCAGTCTCATGTCTTATGGCAAAGTTCACATGATGCCATAATCTGCTTACAATCCCATTCCACACATTCTAGTTGAAAAGATTATAGTATATTCTCTGTGCTCATGTACTCAGGTGGTAGCTCCCCTCCCTTTTAATCAAGGAGATGTGTGTTCCATATCATAGAGAAACAGTCATTCATGGATTTTCCCACAAATCTCCACCTTCAAAGGGAACAGCATCTCAGTTATATGCCTTATCACCCACGGGGACAAAGCAATGGCAACCAGAGCAGGAAGACATTCCCTATGCCATGGAGAAGGACAGCCATAACAGAATTGCCCCCAGGCTGGCTCCTGTAGCTTACCTTTGCTATGCTGTGGGTTCTTTTTCCCACCCTTTATCCACCCAGTTTCACCCCCTATCCCTAGGTAGGAGAGAAAGGATAGGGGGGAGAGGGGGAGGGAGAGAGAGAGAGAGAGAGATCCTTGAATCTAATTTCTTTCTTTTTCTCTTTTGAGCATGACTACTGATAAACTGCAACAAACCCCCCTGAACGACCAGCAGCTACCCACACCACCTAATCGGGGCTCTAGAATTTATATACTGTTAGGGTTTTTGTATCGCCGAAAAAGACCCCAGACTCAGATGGTATGCAAAAACAAAGAAGGGTTAGTATCTATCTACAGGATGGTTGGTCTCTTTCCAGGCTTAGGACAGCATCCATTGTCCCCTCTTGACTATGTGCCCAAGGTATGTTACCCCCTGCTGACACAGCTGGGCCTTCTTGGGCAATACTCAGTGGCCCATCCCGGACAGTTGTTGTAGCAGGTCAGTGGTCACTCGGCAGCAGGTCTCTGCATCTGGGGCAGCTACAAGGAAATCATCCATGTACTGCAAAAGACTGACACTTGGGTGAACTCAGGTCCTTGTGCAGTGCCTCCTCAAAGATGGTAGGAGGGTTCTTGAATTCCTGTGGCAGCCTGGTCCAGGGCACCTGTCCAATAAAGCCTCACTTTGGATCATGCCATTTGAAGGCAAACAGGGGCTGACTGGCTGGGGCCAATGGCAAACTGAAGAAGGGGTCCTTGAGATCCAGCACTGTGTAGATGGTCCATTTGGGTGGCAGGCTGCTCAACAGGGTGTTTGGGTTTGACAGTGTTGGGTGAATATTCTCTGGGTGAATATACCCTGTTGCTGACTTCTTTCAAGTCCTGCACTGGACAATAATCATTGGAGTGTGGCTTCTTCACCAGTGGCAAGAGGGGTGTTTCACCCCAGCTGGCAAGGAACCAGGATTCCATTCCCAGAGGCGGTTGATGTAGGGGCATGATACCAGCCCAAGCCTCTCGAGGGATGGGGTATTGCCTGATCCTTGCAGGGACGGTGTTAGCCCTCAGTTGCACTATAATGGGGACTGGTGTTTGGCCAGTCCTAAGTTGATCTGAGCCTATACCTCAGAAACGGTCCTTATCAACTCTTGCAGGAAAGCATCAGGGTCAGGGGCCCCGAGCGGTGGAGCCTAAAGTTTATGCTCATCTTCCAGGACCAAGGTTAAAATATGTATTGGGCCCTTCCCATCTAGGACCTGCACTCCCTTGGGTCCAAAAATGGATTTGGGCTCCCATTTTGGTCAGGAGGTCATGGCCCAGGAAAGGATAAGGACATCCTGATATGACCATAAATGAATGGGTTACCCGTCCCATTCCCAAGTCCACCCGATTTGGGTGTCCATGGATAGGGCTTGGTGCCTGTGGTGCTCTGAACCCGTCTTTTTGTCTGAACGGGGTCCCATTGGTTGTCTTAGAACTAAATGTTGACCTCTGGTGTCCACCTAGAAATATACCAGCTTCCCCTCCACCTTTAGGGTTATTCAGGACTCATAGAGGTGTGTGTGCAAGCTCTGACATCCTCAATCACTGAGTTCTCCTAGCTCCAGGACCTTTGATTTCTTGGTCTGGGCTCTCTTGGGACATTCATTTTTCCACTGCCCCCTTTCCTTGCAGTAATAGCACTGATCTTTTTTGATGGGTGTCCACCCCCCCCGGGGGGGGGTCTAGCTTCTCCCTGGTGAAGAGACTGCTTACTTCCTTCTCTCATATAGGCCAGATTCTTTAGCTCTTTAGTGTTACGTTGGTCAAGATGGCCCGCAAGCAGGATCTTCGTTAGTTTCCCATTTTATCTGTCCTCTGGAGTTTCCCTATTATTGTAGACCTTTTCTGTTATTAACTGAGCAGCCAACTCAGTTAATTGTTTACCTGCAAATCTATCTAGCCATTGGAGCTTACACTGGATGTCTGGGGCGGCCTGATTAACAAAAGCCATGTTGATAGCTGATTGGTTCTCCTATGCTTCTGGGTAGAAAGGAGTGTAGATCTGGTAGGCATCCATCAGCCTCTACAGGAAGGCACCTGGGCTCTCATCCTTACCCTGAACTATCTAAGTCACTTTAGATAAATTTGTGGGCTACCTAGAGGCCTCTCAGGAGCCACCCCCGCCCCCAATGAGAATCTGACAATAGGCCTAGAGCCTCACCTTACCTGCAGCAGAGTTGTAGTCCCAGTCAGGTTGAGCAAGTGGAAAGGCTGCATCAGTATCAGCCTGGACCCGAGTGGGTAACCCATTGGTGCCAGAGCCAGTTTCTGAGCCACCCTCAGAAGGTGGTCCCTTTCCTCCATAGTGAAGAGGACCTGGAGCAGCTGCTGACAATTATCCCAAGTGGGCTGGTGGGTCAAATTCACTGAATCTAAGAGGTCAATGAGTACTGAGGGTTGTTGGAGAGCTAGAGTTCTGGTGTTTCCCGTTATATAAATAATCACTAGCAAAGGGCAAATGGGTCATGTACTGTCTCCCATTAGTGTTGGGAGGTCCCGTGGACCTGAGGGGGAGAAGCATGGTAGATTCTGCCTCTGCCTGATGAGCCGTTCAAGCTCTGGGGTTAGGCAGGCTCACTAGAGAGTCTGCTTGAGGGGGAGCCTGTCCCCCTCCCCCACAGTGGCGGCCTTCCCGGGAACAGGTGGAGGAGCTGGGACATATGGTAGGTGATAAAGGTCATTCTTCTCTGGGGCTGAAGGGAGAGGTATAGGGGGGTCATTGTGGCAGTGCCTTTCAGACCAGGATTATGGAAAACCTGGGGTTCAGAAAAGGTTTGAGCCAAGATGGGGTGGGGGTCGCTCCACCAGGTATTGCCTGGTGATATAGGGAATCTGGTTCAGGTGTCCTGGAGTCTAACAAACCAAAACTTTTACCCTGTAAACGGTAGGCAAGTGGAATGTCCCCTCTACTGGCCAGCTCACCTTGAACGTGGGCTGTTCTTTCCTACAAAAGTTAATTTACCTGGGTGAACAACCAAAACTGAATCCTCCGTGACCTGGTTCTTGAAGTGATCCAGCACTAGACTCAAAGGGGTACATGAAGCCTGACCCATGATTGAAACCGATTAGTCCAGAAAAACCCACAGCAAGACAATGACAAGGAAGAAGACACTCATGAATAGACACAGACAGACTTTCCTGGGAAAATGAAAAAAGCAAAACCAAAAACCAGAAAGCAGCATCCCTTGGTCTCACTTTCTGTGCACAAGATACAAAGAGACCTGATGCCAGCTCAGAAACCAGATGAGCATTTTCAAATTCTCCCAGAACCAGGTAAGGACCCGAGAGCTCTCTCCAGGTGTTGGGAGTATCCTCCACCATCCCTGGCCATTGGACTGTGTGCATGACTGACAAGTCACCTTCAGCCTCCAAACTGTGCTCAAGTGGTTACCAGAGCAGAGACAACAGACAGCATACACAGGGTGCCCCAAACACTTACCAATCAGCTAGGGAGAAAACAGGTCCCTTGAATGCTCAACCAGTCTCTGTAGGGGTTCTCAGTGATTCTGATGAGCCCCCAAATGTTAGGATTTGTGAATCGCTGAAGATACCAGACTCAGATGGTGTGCAAAAACAGTGTTTATTCTGCAGAGAATTCCAGCATGCTGGGGTCACCTCCTTCACAAAATGGTGGCGACTCAGAAATGGGCTGGAAGGCCCTATTTATAAGCAGTTAGGGGAATCAGGAATGATTAGGTGACCTCTGGTTTGATTGGTGGGCAGCTAGCCTAGAGGTATGGGGCTAATCAGGATTGGTCAGGAGCTCAGGGACTTTCCAAAGCAATTATTAAGTAACTATCTCTGACCCAGCGAGGTGTTGGGGCAGATTCTGATTGGCTGCCCATCACATATTCCTAGAAACCAAAACTGAAACTCAAGCCTAGTCAGATAAAGTTAAAACTAAAGCCTGTCATGAAGTCAGCCTCTTCAAAGTCCCCAGAATTCCAAATGTCAACAATTGCAGAAACTATCTGCAGCTGGCAAAATGACCCATCTGCTAGAGCAGGAGGCGAATCACAGTGAGCTGCTGTGGACAGTCTGAAGCCACCCCAGATCCCCACACCTGCGATTAAAACAAAATCACATTCTTAAAATAGTTCTGATTTTTAAAGAAACCACCATAGTTCAGCTTCAGTTGCAGGTCTTCTCACCCAGAGCAAGGCCTGTGCAACTTACTCCTCCCAAACTCTATTTCTCCCCAGTCTCATCTTTGAGTCTGTTTCTCAACTGTTCAGATGCCAAGTGTTGCCTAACTTTTCCTGAGGAGATGTGAAAAACAAAACAAAACAAGACAAAACAAACAAAACAAAACAAAAAACACCTATTCATCCTAAATAAAGCATCAATGGCATACTAAAGAAATTATTTCACCCAAGTCTAGCTTAAGCCAACGAAGGTTGCTTACAGGAGAATGACTGAGGGGTTACTTATGGAAGTGTGGGCAATGTGTGGGAGCTATATTACCCAAGAGTCTCTGCCCTCCTCCAGTAATTAACTACTTCTACGTCCTTGAATAGGGGAGGACCATTGTACACAGACTCCCAAGTCCCCATTCCCACTAGAGGATACTATCCTGTCTTATGAGGGTCTTGTGAAGACAAAGAGAGCTGCTCTGATTTCAAAATGGTAACTGCATGTCATGTTTGGAGGACAGACTTCTACATGGTTATGTAACAACTCTGGCCAGTAGAATATTACTGGGCAAGTCTTGTGATGTGATAAGGAAACTTACTTTTGCTTTTTTCAGCTTTAGTGGCTGGAATATGGATACTGGGCTGGAGAGGGGAATATGGATACAAAGTCTAGTCTTTAACAGCAGAAATAGATAAGAACTTTTTTTTTTTCTTCTGAGACAGGGTTTCTCTGTTTAGCTTTGGTTGTTCTGGACTCACTTTGGAGACCAGGCTGGCCTCCAACTCACAGAGATCCACCTGCCTCTGCCTCCTGAGTGCTGGGATTACAGGCATGCTCCACCACACCTGGCTTATGGCAATTCTTATAAAGAACAACATTTAATTGGGGCTGGCTTTCAGTTTCAGAGGTTTAGTGAATTATCATTATAGCAGGAAGCATGGCAGTGTGCACACAGACACTGGCTGGAGGAGCCAAGAGTTTTAGATATTGATCCACAGACAGTAGAAAGAGACAGTGTGCCACACTAGGCATAGCTTGAGTACATATGACCTCAAAACCTATCTCCACAGTGACATACTTCCTCCAACAAGGCCATACCTCCTAATAGTGCCACTCCCTATGGCCAAGCATTCAAACACATGAGTGCTTATGTGGTGCCATACCTATTCAAACCACTACAGTCTCAGTCTCACTATGAAGTACTGGCTGTCCCGTAATTCACTATGCTGACCAGGATGGCCTTTGAATTCAGAGATCTGCTTGCATCTGTCTCCCTAGGCTGGGAGTAAAGGTGTCAGCTAGCATGTTTTTGTTTTTGTTTTTTTTCCTTAAATACTGATGTTTCAGTCTCTCTGCCTCAGCCTCCTGAAAGTTGGGATTCAAGGTGTGCATCACATCTGGTACAGTGGTGCACGCCTGTGATCACAGCACTCAGGGAGGCAGAGGTGGGTGGATCTCTCTGAGTTCGAGGCCAGCCTGATATACAAAGTGAGTCCAGGACAGCCAAGGTTACACAGAGAAACCCTGACTTAAAAAACAAAAACAAAAACCCAAAACAACTCCAAAAAAGTGTGCAACATGATGCCTGGTCTATTATTATTATTATTAATTATTATTGCTTATTTCAACAAAACCTAATCGTAAACAATAATGATATTATATAATAGTGGTCTCTCAAGGGTAGCAAATACTGGGCTGGAGAGAATGCTCAGTGGTTAAGAGCACTGTCTGTTTTTCCAGGGGATCAGGGTTCAATTCCCAGCACCCACATGGTAGCTCACAACTGTCTATAATTCCTGTTCCAGGGGCTCCAATACCCTTACACAGACATACCCACAATCAAAACACCAACGCACATAAAAAACAAATTATTAAAAAAAAAGAGTAGCAAACACCTATCACATGAAAAATACTTAGAAACAATCTACAGATTCTACGGTGTGGAGTTTGGCGATTACAATTGTTAGAGCCAGCTAGTAATCAAATATGGTGGCAAATACCTGTAATTCCAACAAGTGGAACACAGAGTGGGGGAAGTCAGAGTATGAAGCAATATGGACTCCATAGTGAGAGTCTATCAAAAACCAAACCAAAACCAAGCAAGCTGGGCATGGTTGCTTATAATTGCAGCATTCAGGAAGCTGAGGATTGCCTTGAGTTTGCGGCCAGCGTGGGCTACACAGTGAGTTCCAAGCTAGCCAGGCTACAGAATGAGAACCCTGTTATCAATCCCTCATGCACATCCCAAACTTGGGACATCAGAATTTCGAAGTCATTCTTGGTTACACGAAGACTAGTGTAGGCTACATGAATCCTGTCTCTTAACAATTAATTAGTTAACTAGCTAGTTAGTTAACTAAAAACACATTTGTGGTCTGTGGTTTTAGATCTTTGGAAGAAAATAAAAGAGAAGTAAGTGTTCTTTAAGAAGGAATAAATCAGGCGGTGGTGGCGCCTGGTGTCTTTAATCCCAGCACTCCGGAGTCAGCGGCAGGCAGGTGATAGAACTCTTGTCAGTTTGAGGCCAGCCTTATCTACAGAGCGAGTTTTAAGACAGCCAAAGCTATACAGAGAAACTGTGTCTCGATAAACAAAATAAAAGAATAAAGCTTTAACAACAAGGTATAGGAACTTTTCCGTCCCACCTTAAAGTTTTTCATCGTCTCTTGGATTTGTTTGTCAGGGTGAACTGGAGCTTTCAAAGAGATTGTTCACTGTTTTCTTCATTTCGCCTCCCCCATATCTCATGCACCTTACAGTTCTGAGAGGAAACCAGGAATCAAAAGAGGTGAAGTCATTTGTTCAGCTGGGAGATGAAGTAGTGTGAGAAGTCCTTAAGTGTAAGGCTGTCGTTGAACTATTAAGGCGAGCTTTATTCTGCTATGATTTGATCTTCAATCAATGCGCTTACAAAAGACTAATTTTTATTTCGCTTAAGACAAGGTCTCATATAGCCCAGGTTGGCCTCGCGCGCACTCTGAGGATGACTTTGAACTCCGAATCCTCATGCCTCCTTTTTCTAAAATGCTGGGGTTACAAACGCGCGCCCGTCTCAAAACTTTAGTTCTCTAAATGAACACTCGGTCACCAACAGAAAATGGCAGAAACACAGCCTACTCTACGCCATAGTTTATTATCTGGATTTGTTTATTTATGCCTAGGACGGCAGCCAGACTTGTAGCAGGAGCTGAGCAGTGTTTCGGCACTCAACTGCAGTGCCTTGAACGACTGCTGGGGCGCTCTTTCTTTGATGTCTGGGCGTTCGTGTGTTCGATGATCTTTTGCGGCGTCTTCTTGGTTGATGTCTCCAGAGCGGCGGCGGCGGCGGTGCCAGGTCCTGGACTGAGTTAGCCCGGAGGCCCCGGGCTCTGGCCGCTTTCTCCCGCTGGTCGGTCGAGCAGACCCCTCGCTCATTCTTCGGCCTCTCTCTATTCCGTCCGTGGCTCGGTGCGCCCGCTGGCCTTCCGGCCGAGCCCTCACTCGCCTCCCAGGTAGGCCCAGGAGGAGCCTGGGAGGCCCGGTCCGGCATCCTTCCGCCGGGGCCGGGAGGAGACCTTGGCGTCGGTCGGTGGGCGAGCGCGCGGACCGCCAGGACGCGCGTCGCGAAGGGGGTTGCGCCCGGGGGCGCGGCCGGAGGGCGGCCCGGAACTGAGCGAGAAGCCGGAAGGAGGGAGAGATGCTGAAGCTGCTGGCGGGGTTCTCTAGAGAGGGGATGTTAGGTCCTGGATAAGTGTCGTCGCGCCTGGAGTGTGGGAGCTTGACTCCCGTGGACATTACTCCCTCCCTCCTTTCCCCCCAATTCAGGGCTCCGTGTGTCACGCCTCAGTTGCACCGGGGACCCCTACTGAGTCGCCCCCGAGGGGGCCCTTTGGGTCGTTGGACGCTTGTGAAACAAGGCCCTCCAGCTCGTTGGAACGAAATGTCATGTTCTAGCCTTTTTGGGGTAGGAAACTGAGGCTGAGTTGTGGGACATGGCTTTTTCCCTACGACCCCGACAGATAAATGTGTTGTTTCTTTCTGTCCTTAACGGTTTACTCTTCTCTTTCTCTCATTTTACTGGTCACTTTTTACATAGTGATTTCTCATTTGGTCTCTTGGAACCTCTCTTAGAAACAGAATGTGTCATTGGTAGCTTCAGAAGTTGAGGGAACAAGTGATGTTTTTAACTGGATTTGTTTTTTTTCGAAGTTGGTACCATTTTAGCAAAAGCAATGATAGTCTGTTTTTGCTTTCTCATAAATAATTTTGCTCACTTCCACTTTCTTTTTGATTGATACTGATTCTGCTCTTAAACCTTCTCTGAAACTCTTTACCCTGTGGTGTTAAGAGCCTAGTGCTGGGTGGAATGGTTAAGATTTTGAATTCAGGTTCTAGTCTTGTGAATGTCTTTTTTTTTTTGGAGGTATCCAAAGGGAATCCAAGGAGCAAGGAGTCTCTTTTGAAACAGTTTTTTTTTTTTTTTAATTTGGTTAGTGATTTGTGATTTAGTCATTTTATTCAAGAGTTTAAAAAAGTCTGTATAAATTATTCAAACAATTAAATTGAAGATGAATCTTGTGAATTTCACTGTTTCTCTTTTCTTTCCTGTCTTGGAGACATTAAGGCCTAAGAGTTTTTGTTAATTTCATTTTCATTGAATCAAGTGTCATGATCCTAATCTGCCATTCTTTTAGGAAAAAAAATGTCTTGGAGGTCATTGTAGGTGGGTTAAGCTTCCACAGTATGTAGAATTAGTAAGATAATGACTTTAAGGGAGTACAGGTTAAGAAATTCTCTTTCTACACAGTTTTAGGATACTTTTTATGAATTTTGGAAAGCTGATATAATTTTACATTGTTTATCTGAATTTTTTTTTTTTTAAGTGTGTGTAAGATTAGTGAGATTTGTTATTCTTTCCTTTCCTTTTGTATTTGGGAATTTTCAACCCAAGGCCTCCTGCCTGTGCTCTGCCACGGAGCTACACCCCTAGCCTTGAGAGTGCCAAGATTTAAATGAAGGCTATTTATTTATTTATTTATTTATCTGTTTATTTATTTATTTATTGTGTGCCTGTCTGCACATAGGCCATGCCATGCATGTGGATATCAGAGAACAGTTTTCACAAGTCGGTTCTCTTCTTCAACCACATAGTTCCCAAGTGAGTTTAGGTTGTCTGGCTTGCCAGTAATCCCCTTTTATCTTCTGAGCCATTTCCTTGGTCCATGAAAATCAAGTCCTTTGATTGAGAGCAGTTTCTTAGTTTCCAGGACCTTAGTACTTTTTGTAAGAGTGTAGATGCTAGATTGGGTAATTAAATTATATATTTTTTGAAATAACCTTATGGAAAAATACATACCAAAGCAAAGCATGTAGAGACAGAAGTAAGATTGTCCACTGATACTTGATAGATCCTGCATGGAATTTATGGTTGTAAGTGGTGTCTTATAATGACTCCTAAGGAATGACAAATAGGAAATGGAGATTGCTATGTATGTCATAAAGAAAAGTGTTTAGAAACAATTTGCAGTGTTTCTGTAAGAAATAACTGGCAGAGGTTTAAGTTGAATTGAGGCAGATAGGGTAGTGGGTGAGGTCACAGAATTGACTTTTAAGCTTCTCTCCTCTTCTAGAGACGTTTATACAAGTTTTACTTGATTAATTCTTGCCTGCTTTTTTGTTTGTTTATTGTTGTTTTATTTTATTTATTTTTAGGTCTTTTTTGAGACAGGGTTTCTCTGTGTTACAGCCCTGGCTATCCTGGGACTCTATAGACCAAACTGGCTTTGAATTCATAGAGATCTGCCTGCCTCCGCCTCCCAAGTGCTGTAACTAAAGGAGTATGCTGCCACCACTCGTTTATTCCATTTTTTTGAGGCATGGTCCCTTATATTCCAGACTAGCCTCAAATTTACTGTGTAGTTGCCTCTACTGTCAAGTACTGGGATTACCAGGGTGAACCACTACTTGATGCTAAATCTTGGGATCTTCCAACAGCTAATTGAGCTGTCTCCTGATGTCTCAGAAATGTTCACATTATGACTGCATTATTCTGTATTTTGGTAAAATGGTTCTTGAAGATAATTAAGAAATATAAGCTTCAAACAGGTGTGGCTGTACATATCTTAAATTCTAATACTCCAGAGACTGAGGCAGGAGGATTGTGAGTTCTAGAGTGGTCTGGTTTACAATACTGTTGTAGGGCAGCCTGAATTATATCCTGAGACTGTCTCAAGTAACAACAAACAAAAAAGATGAAAGCCTCTGATTGGTTTTTATATTGTGGACTGGACCAGAGTTACTGAAATAAACTGCTTATTTTTTTTTTACTAAAAGAACAAAAGTTTATGTTTTTATACTGTATAATTTGTAATATATTTTCAGTGAGTGTGAGGGAAATTATAGGAACTTTTGGTGTTTTTTTTTATCCTATATTAATGCTAAATCTAAACTTTTATGGACTTCATTCAGTATCATCATGAATGATGACAGTTTAATGCAATAATTTATTTATTCTCATCTTTCTTACTTTTAAAGAAATTAGAAAAAAAGTGTTAACATATCAAGGACTTTAAAAAGAGATAGGTCTCAGCCTTGATAGTCTTCTTGCTTTGGAATAGGATATAAATATTTTGTACCATGGTTTAGCATACCAAAACCAAAACCAAACCAACCCCAAAGTACAACAAACTGAAGTGCTTTTAGTCATCATCATCCTTGTTTCTTTCTCTAGTTCTTCATAAGCTCAGTGCTTTCAGTTTCTTGTCATGGTCTCTGCTAGCCCCGATGTGCCCTAGAACAGCCTGCCCCTATGCTTTGGGTAACTTAGTTTTCTTTTTTTTGTTTATTTTGGGGATCTTAATTTATATTTTCTCTTTAGCCTCTTGCTTTGCGCTTTTGAAATGGTTTTCTTTTTTGTGATTGACTAGCCCGGGATGAGCTTTCCCACTGTACATAGAGCAGTGGTGGTTCAGGGGAGGGAGTGTTGCTTTCCCAATGTGCATGTGGGAAGATGTACATGTTTGGAACTGGATGCCGCCTCCCTCTTGGGTTCAGGTATTATTCCTTTATGAAGTCCCTGTCTGAATCTGCAATAGACAATTTTTTGGTGCCATATTCACCTAGTCCTGAGTGTTTCATGTCAGCACTCCAGTTACACTTGGGCTTGGCTACATTTCAACAAGTTGACTTCTGAAGGCTGAAGGTCTTAGAGCCACAGTGGCACAGTGTGCATTTCTTCGTATGATGATGTCCAAACAGTGATCTTCCTTCTGCTGATGAGACCAGAGAGACCGTGTCTTAGTTAGGATTTCTTTTGCTGGGATGGAACACAATGACCAAAAGCAATTTGGGGAGGAAAGGGTTTATTTTAGCTTATGTTTCCATATAATAGTCTATGATTGAAATAAGTTAGGGCAGGAAATCAGGGCAGGAACCTGGAGGCAGGTCTGGAAGCTGAGGCCCTGAAGGAGTGCTGCTTACTGGCTTCCTTCTCATGGCTTTCTCAGCTTGCTTTATTCTGCTTCTCAGTATGCTACTGCCCACAGTGGGCAGGGCCTTCCCACTTCAGTTACCATTCATTAAGGAAATACCCCACAGGCTTGCTTATAGGACAGTCTGATGGAGACTTTTTCTCAGTGGAAGTTCCTCTTCCCAGATAACTGTAGCTTGTGTCAAGCTGACAAAAAAAAAACAAAAAACAAAAAACTACCCAGTGTAGACCAGAACTGTCTTTTTTCTTTCAAGAAGTTAAAAATAGTGGCTGGGAGATGGTTCAGTGTAAGAGTACTTGTTGCTCCAGCACAGAGGGCCTGAGCGTTTGAGTCCTTGGCACTCATATGTAAAAATCCAGACCTGGTCATGTGTGCTGGTAACTCTCCTTTTACCCAAACTCTCTGGCACATCTGACTAACGTATGGTTTTATGTGACTGAGGCTCTTTTTTTTTTTTTTTTTTTAAGATTTATTTATTTTGTGTGTGTGAGTGTTTTGCCTGTCTGAATGTATGTATACTACATCATAGCCTGGAGCCTGGGAGTGCAGAAAAGGATGTTGGGATCCTCTGAAACTGGGATTAAGGATGGATATGAGTCACCATGTGTTATGCTGGGAATTGGATTTGTGTCCTTTCAAGAGTAACAAGTGATCTTAATTGCTGAGCCAGATCTCTCCAGCTCTGGATCCAGATAGTTTGAGTAAAGCTTTGAAACATCTTGTGAGGATCAAGGCTTTAGGCTGTACTGGAGTGCAACAGTTGACTCTATTGTAATATTTTTGTTTAGTAAAAGTGTATGTGTGTGAAAGTGCTTTAAAAAAAAAAAAAGCTGGGCTGGTGGCACATACCTTTAATCTCAGCACTTGGGAGGCAAAGGCAGCAGATCTCTCTTGAGTTTGAGGCCAGCCTAGTCTACAACATAAGTTTCAGGACAGCCAGGGCCGTTACATGGAGAAACTCTATCTCAAAAAGAACACCCCCCCCCCAAGAAAAACCAACCAACCAAACAAAAAACAAACCTCAAAAAAAAAAATTTTTTTTTAAAGGTTACTTTTATGCTATCCTAGCGCAGCAATCTTAGATGCCATTTAGTAGACTGTTTTACTTTCAAGGCAGCCTTGTGGCACGCACAGGCTAGCCCAGGATGACCTCCTCATTGTGTGTGTAGAGAGCATTGGTGATTCAGTGCTGTAATTCTTGTCTTCCCAGTGTGCATGTAGGAAGGCAGCAGATGTCTTTGGAACTGCTAGTGAAAGGTTTGGAGGTTGCAGACTTGCTTGGGCACCTCCTGTTTCTCCTTGCCTTAGTCTCGGTCTGTGTTGTAGGGAAGTAAAGGGTCCCTACTTTCTGATTTCTGTGTCTCTTTTCTTCTTAGAATTGATAAGCTACTTCTCTAGATAAACTTTTTTGTTTTTGCATTTTGAGACTGGTATTATGTAGCCCATGAAGTCCTTGAATTCCTGATTCACTTACTTCTACCTTCTGAGAACTGGGATTATAAACAAGAACACACACACCTGGCTTATGTCGTGCTGGAGATCAAATTAGGGCTTTGTGCTTGCTAGGCAAGAGCTATATCCCTGGCCCCTCATCAAGCTATTTTTTGGTTGTGACTGTGTTTCAACCCTTACCTTTCAGACTTTGCTATGTTTTGGAAATATTTTTCAAAGTTCATTGGATGTATTGGATCAGTCATGCAGAAGTTGATAGGAGTGCGCCTACCCTTGTGAAGTTTATGCCAGTGAAGAGTATTATTGACTAGGAATCTGGTAGGGGTGGGAATTTAGGCTGAAACAGTGCTCTGAGGAAAACAGACTGATAAAGAGATGAAGGAGTGAGGTAGGCATTAGGTGTTCCTTTTATGGCATCCATAATATGTCTGCAGTCATCACCTCATAATTCCGTAAGTTCTTTTCCTGCCTCACAATGAAAAAATGCCCCCACCCCCTTTTTCTAAGATAGGTCTTAACTGTGTGGTCTAAGCTACCTCAGCCTCCCAGGTGCTAGGATTACAGGCTGCCCCACCATGCCTGGCTACAATAGAAATTTTCAATTAAGATACTTGTACTGTTTGTATGATACACTGGGTTTGATGTTGGCATTCTTGACTATAACTTTCGCTTTTTACTTCTGATATGACTTAAATTTAATTAGCTTCATTTATTAGTTTTTTTCCAGTTACATATTCTTTAGAGGTTGGATTCTGTGAACACAAGTGGAGAATACTTGCCTGTAGGTGCTTTCATACCAGAGGATAAGTTGAAAAATGTAGTCTTAGGTTATGGAATAGATTTAGTAGACTTCCAACATTGAGAGAAGGAGAATTTAGGCCATTGTTGGATGTGTATAAAATAATACCACTGTCTTGTTTGGGTTCTTTCTGCCAAAAAATTAGAATCATTTTCCAAAGATTGTTTTTACTGTTGGTTATTGAAATTGTGTTTCTCTTTTTAAAACATGCTGAGGAAATTTTGGTGGCTTTTGTTTGTTTTGCTCTGCTGCATAAAGTGTGGGTTCTCCATGGCTGTAGGGCACATGGGTGTTTGATTTGAGAAGCAAAGTGGAGAATTTCAGTCTTAGCTGACCAGGGAAAATCTCTTGCCAGTACCAAGTATCGTGGTACATGATTGTGAGCTTAGCACTTAGATGCTAGCAGCAGGAGGATTAGGAGTTCAAGGTTGTCTTTAGATACATATGCAAGTTTCAGGCTAGCCTAGGCTACATGAGGTTCTGTTCTATTAAAAGAAATCAAATACTTCTTCCAAACCTTTTTTCCCCACTTCTCTGAGTCATGGTGTCTCGTGTAGCCCAAACAAACTTTGAACTTGTGATTTTCCAGCCTTAGCCTCACAAGTGCTTGTGTGTGCCAGCACATCCAAGCCAAACTCTTAGTATCATGCTGTTACCACTTCTGTAACTAGGTTGCCTAGTTATAAATTCCAGAACCACTACTAACTAGCTCTTAAGGCAAGTTACTTAACCTCCCAGTTTCTTCACTTGTTAAAATACACAGTTGTGGGTCACTGGGCCATGAGGGAGTTGACATGAGTACAAAGATGGAGCAGAGGCAGCCAGAGCCTAGAGGACAGGTACAAGGGCACATGGTTGGAAAGTACTCCAGACTAGCATAGATGAGTTAGAGTAGATGAATATCTGCTCAGCTATAGTGTTTCAAAGCTTATTATAAATGTACCACGCACACATATACATACACATATGTACACACAGTTGTGAGAGTTATTGTTTAGAATACTTCCAATAGCTTGATATGTGCCAGTGGGTACCATCATTAGCTCATCAATTAAAGATTATATGTGTTCTTCAGAAGAAGAACAGATAGGCCAGGCATGGTGGCACATGCATTTAATCCCAGTACCTGGAAGGCAAAGGCAAGTAGATCTCTGTGAGTTCCAGGCCAGCCAGGGTTACATAGTGAGAGTCTGTCAGAAGAGGAGCAAGAATAGCAGCAGCAGCAGGAAATAGTAGTGATGCTTGGTTTGAAGTGTTGGAGCTTTTGAGAAAACTTTAACAGGGAAGTACAACTGTGGCTCTGCTGCCTCCTTCTTCCAGTACCCTTCAATTAATCAAAGGATGAGTCTTTACTGGTTGAGGGAAGCCTAGAAAGCAACAGTATTAGAAACACAGTTCCAAATATAAGAGGGATGACAAATTTTTGTGAACATTGTAGCAAAATAGGCCAGAGCTATTTTAGACTAGAAGATTCAGGTAGAAAACATCTAAGCAAGCATTTGAATTTTGCTATTTGAACTAATTCAAGTTGAAGAATTTAGAGGGTGATTAAATGAATGAAAAAATATTTAGGGGAGAATCAGAGCTACCAAATCAACTCAGATAAACTGTAATAATGAATGTATTTGTTACACATTGCTACCAAATAAGAATCCTATTAATAGAGTTAGTTTTCTATTTTATTCCTATTCTATTTTATACTGTTATAAATTGTTGGTTATTTCAGTCATTTTGAGCTTTATGTTTTTCTAAGTCTGTTTAATAATCTACTCTGTCTTTAAAGAACCAAACAACAACAAAACTTTAATGATTTTGAGCATTTCTGTTGTTTTTAAAAAGATAATCCCAAACATTTGATTTTACCAAGGAAGATTCAGAAGCAGATGAAGGGGTGGAAGCCTACTAGCTCAGAGAGGCAGAGAGAGCACTCAGCTGACATCCCAGAAGGAAAAATCCCTTCTTAAGGAGCTTTCATCCCAAAAGGAAAAAGCTCCTGCTCCCTTTCCTTCTCCTCTCCACTCTGTCTTAAATACTGTTCAACTCAGTGTCCCTCCTTTCTGTTTAATCCCTGTCAGATGGTTGTTTGCTCCGCTTCTTGACCTAGGGTTAACTTTAATCTTTTCAGAAAGCTCTTGGATTAAAGGTGAGTGGGAGGGCCGAGTCACACCAAACAAGAAACAGGTTTTTACAATTCATAATCTCAGGCTTCACAGTGGGATCCAATATTCAGTAACAAGTTTGTTTGTTTTGAGACAGGGTTTCTCTGTGTAGTCCTGGCTGTCCAGAACTCATTCTGTAACCAGGATAGCCTGGAATTCAGAGATTTTTTTTTTTCCCTCTGCTGGGATTAAAGTTGTGTCACCACTTCTCAGTTTATGTAAATATTGTTCTGTTTTGTTTTTCGAGACAGGGTCTCTCTGTGTAGCCCTGGCTGTCCTGGAACTTGCTTTGTAGATAGGGCTGGCCTCTATGACAGTATTTTTTAACCATTGACATGTTGAATGTCCACCTGTGTAAGTGGTAAGGATACCATAATATTGAATTCATAAACTATGGCTTTTGTTTACATGTTTCTTAGGTATGAAATGTTTTTTTTTTTTTTTCCTCCTTTGAGACAATGTTTCTCTGTGTTGCCTGAATGTCCTAAAACTCTCCTTGTAGACCAGATTGGCCTCCAACTCACAGAGATCCTCCTGCCTCTGCCTTCAGAGCATTGGGATTAAAGGCATGTGCTACCACGCCTGGCTTTTTTTTTTTCTTAATTTTTTATTTATGTATTATATATAAATGGACATTTTATCTGCATGTATGTCTGCATACCATAGGATGGCCTGGCATCACATGGGACTACAGTATAGATGGTTGTGAGCTGTCATGTGGATGCTGGGAATTGAATTCAGGCTCTCTCTGACAGAGCCCCCAAATATTCCCTCCTTTTGGCTTTCTTTCTTTCTTTCTTTCTTTCTTTCTTTCTTTCTTTCTTTCTTTCTTTCT
>NW_026585504.1:41658869-41682898 GCF_907164565.1 Psammomys obesus | reverse complement strand
TCTTTCTTTCTTTCTTTCTTTCTTTCTTTCTTTCTTTCTTTCTTTCTCTTTCTTTCCTCCTCCTCCTCCTTCTTCTTCTTCTATTTTTTTTTTATTATTTTTCTTTTTTGAAACAGGGTTTCTTTGTGTAGATCTGGCTATCCTGGAACTCACTCTGTAGATCAGGCTGGTCTCAAACTCAGAGATCTGCCTGCCTCTGCCCCTGGAGTGCTGGGATTAAAAGCATGTGCCACCATGACTGGCTTTGTTTGTTTGCAGTGTGTTAGCATGTTGTCTAGGCTTTCCCAAATGCCTAGACTCACTCAAGTGTTTTTTTTTTTTTTTTTTTTTGGCTTTGGTTTCAGGCCACAGGTATGTACTGTCATAATCTGATTTTGAATGGATGTCATGACCTAATGTATGGTTTTAAAACATTATGCCTGTTCCATGTGAGGTGTGGGTTAGAAAGAAAGAAACAGGGGAAGCAATTTAGTAGCCCAGGCAAAAGCTAATGCTAGTTTAGATTAGGCTGTAGGCAGTAGAACTAGAGGGAAGTAGAGTCAGTATGCATTTGAGAGTCAGGACAACACAAAACTTGATGATGGACTGGACGTGTGGGAGGAGGGAGGTGTCAGGTATAAGCTCAGGCTTCTCTGGCATCTACGTAGATGGCAGCAGAAAGGAGCTGTGTTTAATGAATTGAGGGACACACTAAACATGAGATGCTGGTGAACACACGTGGAGGCTGAGTAAGAAGTCTTCAGGCTGAGGCAGAAAGTGGTGCTGGAAGTTAGTCTGAATGGAATGGTATTTAGATTTCACTCAGGAAATGAGATTACCTAGAAAAAAAAATAGAGCAGGGTGAGGGGAGCGCAGGACTGAGTCCCAAGGAAACTAAGAAAACCTAAGAGGCTGTTATTATAAAAGCTGAGAGCAGCCCATTTCAAAAAAGACAGGATTAGTTGTATTTTGTTGGATTAAGCAACACAGATCTTTAATGGCTATAGCAACAACAATGGTGGAGGATTGCAGGGTCAGGAGCCAGATGGAAGTGGGTTAAAGGAAGGGGGAGGGAGGAAGTGGAGATGGTCTTCATGTTTTGATTGTACTCAGTCTTCACATAAAAAGCAATGCTGATTTCACTTTTCTCTTCTTGACTATCTTTGGTGGCTTCCTAGAAGGTTATAAAGGAGGAGGTGGCTAGGGTAGGAGGAATTTCTGTCAGATGGTTAGAGAAATGATTCTCATGATCTTTAAACACTGGCCTTGGACGATTAAGGTTTTTCTATTCTGTGTTCTTTGAACCTTCTCTATCTTTGGTTTTTTCATCTTGCTGCCCAGTATGTCCTGAACCTTTAAGTTCATTATTATTATTATTCTTTTTAAGATTTATTTATTTATTTAGTATACAGTATTCTGCCTGCATGCCAGAAGAGGGCACCAGATCTCATTATAGGTGGTTGTGAGCCACCATGTGGATGCTCAAAATTGAACTCAGGACCTTTAGAAGAACAGCCAGTGCTCTTAACCTCTGAGCCATCTCTCCAGCCCCTTAAGTTTATTCTTTATCTTTATTTTTATTTTCCTTACTGTTTTGTTTCTCTTCTCTCAGTCTTTCTCTGTGTCTGTCTCTCTCATTTCACTTTTTCTCCAGCCTGGGATCGCCTTTCCTCCTGAGTGCTAAGACCACAGGTGTTGCCATTGTACCTGGCTTCTAGTTCTCCTAACATTCCTTTTTACTTACTGACTTAATTTAGTTTCTTCTCCCCAGGTTTTTTGAGGCAGGGTTTCTCTGGGTAGCCTGGTTGTCCTGGACTTGCTTTGTAGACCAGGCTGGTCTTGAACTCACAGAGATCCACCTGCCTCTGCTTCCCTGAGTGTTGGGATTACAGTTGTGCACCACCATGCCTGTTTTTTTTGTTGTTCTTTTTTTTTGAGACAGGATCTTGGTATGTAGCCAAGGCTGCCCTCAAATCTTTTGGCTCAGCCTCTAAATTCTGAGATTATAGGTACACATTACTAGTCTTTTCTTCTTCTTCTTTTTTTTGTTTTGTTTTGTTTTTAAGACAGGGTTTCTCTGTAGCCTTGGCTGTCTTGGATCTTCCAGTGTAAGACCAGGCTGGCCTTAACTTTACAGAGCTCTGCCTGTCTGTGTCTCCCAGGCACTGGGATTAAAGCTGTGCACCACTGCCCACCACCACTGCACCTACTACTACTTGTTCTCATTTCTTTTTAACTTTTTTTTTTTTTTTTGAGACAGGGATTCTCTGTGTAGCCTTGGCTATCCTAGAACTCACTCTACAGACCAGGCTGGCCTTGACTTTATAGAGAGCCATCTGCCTGCCTTTGCCTCCCAGGTGCTGAGATTAAAGATGTGGGCTACAACCACCTGTATTATTTTTAATTCTTTTTGAGATAGAGTATTAAATAGCCTAGGCGGGTTTCAAACTCAATACATAGCAGAGGATGACCTGGAATTTCTGATTCTCTTGCTTCTATCTCTCAAGTGCTGAGGTTATAAGTGTGCTCTATCATTCTGGCTTATTCTGTTTATTTCATATAAACGGTATCATGTAATATGTAACATTTGTGTTCGGTTTCTTTGACTTAGTATATTGTTTTTAGTTTATTTAGCTATAGGAGTACCATGTTAGTATTTTATTCCTTTAATAGCTGAATAACATTCCATTATATGCTTATCATGATCAATCCATTTATCCCTTTATGAGCAGTTGAACTCTTTTTATCTTTATTTACTTTTGTGTAAATAGTGCTGCTGTGAATATGCATGTTCCTGATATAGTCTCAGTTATTTAGGTATATGCCTAGGAGTCTTATGGCATTTGTTTTACTGTTAAAATTTCTTGCTGACTGTAATTGTGCATGCCTATCAGTTTCAGTACTTGGGAGACTAAGGCAGTAGGCTTACCATGGATTTAAAGCTGGCCTGTGCTATATAGCAAGTACTAGACATGCTAGGGCTACATAGCAAGCCCTGCTTCAAAACTAAAACAAAACACTTTTTGTTTTTCATAAAGTCAGGTGTGGTTGCTCATGCCTGTAATCCAGGACTTGGAAAATGGAGTCAGTAGGATCTCTATAAGTTGGAGGCCAAACCAGACAACAAAGAGAAATCTTGTCTTAAAAAAACAAAATAAGTCTTTAAATTTTTAAAAAAATCTTATGTGTGTAGGTTTTTTGCCTCTGTAAATATAACTTTCATTCCCCGTGCAATGTTGTTTCAGACGATTACTACCTCCGTCTGGTAAGCCTTGGCCTAGTCCTGGAAGCTTCTAGCCTTCATACAATCTAATCTAGGCCTAGAATGTTTTCAGCCTCTTGGGACTTAATGCTGAATAAACTCACCCTTTCTAGCTCCCTTCTGAACTCTGGCTGGCTGGTTCAATTCAGCTGTTCTGGCTCAAACGCCTCTCCAAGCTGACTGATTCAAATTGGCTTCTCTCAGCTTCTCACTGAGTTTGCTCTGCTTGGCCTCATGCTAACTTTGGCAATATGTTCTAATCTTTTGGCTTCTTCTCATTCTCTGGCTCCTTCTGTTTTCACCTGTGTCTAGCTTGTTCTCTTTTCACCCTGTTTCTATACAGCTGTCTCAGTAAACTGGACACATATACACCCACACACACCCGTACACACCCACACCCATCTTCTTTCCCTGCACTGCTTTCTTTTTTTTCTTAAGATTTATTTATTATTTATACACCATTTTGCCCACACACTAGCTCTTACTGTAGATGCTTGTGAGCTACCATGTGGTTGCTGGGGATTGCTTTCTTCTTTCTTTGGAAGAACAGCGACTGTTCTTAACCTCTGAGCCAACTCTCCAGCCCTGTACTGCTTTCTTAAGTAGCTTCTTTTTCCTGTCTGTTCTCGGGAGTTGGGCATATCCTATCCTGACTCCTTCTGTCAGATCTTTGTGATTAGTCACTTTGTCTGCTCCCTTAATTAGATAGCATTGTTTGGGATTAAAGGTATGTGCAGAGGGCTTATCTGCCAGAGGGAATAAAGGTGTGCTGGATTAAAATTCCTTTATAGCCTGTTGTAGCTGGGCTTTTACAGGGGCTGCCAGCTATATAAGTAAGGAAAGGGAGACTCTTGTATATTTTAAAAGCTTAGGCCTTTAATTTAGTGCTACCTCTCAGCTCCTCTAATCAGACTAATTTACAGCCTGCCATGACCTGGTCTGTTTCTCGGCTTGTGTTCACCACCACAACCTCACTGAATCTTCTCTTCGAATCTCTTTCTAATTATTCTCTCTTGTCATCTCTTTCTCGTTATTCCTTTCTACCAGAAAGTCCTGTCTTCCACTTCCTGCTCAGCTATCGGCCATCAGATTTTTATTAAATCCAATCCAAGTGCCTTAGGTGTGTGAGGATGGAGACACACCTTCACACAGTGTACTCCAACATCTCCCTCTTTTAGTCCAATAAATGGCTTTTTCTCTAACATCAATAAACTATATACAGTGCACAATTTTGTAAACTATCAGGTAAGAATTACATTCACAATGTTGTATTTGGTAATCTTGGAGAAAGTACTTCTCTATCCTCTATTCAAGCTTTCACATCTTCTAACTTGTACAATTTGCATTTCTAATCTTTTTTTTTTCTTTTGGTTTTTTGAGACAAGGTTTCTCTGTGTAGTCTTGGCTGTGCTGTCCTGTAGATCAGGCTGGCCTCGAATTCACAGGATCCCCTGTCTCTGCCTCCCTGAATTCTGGGATTACAGGCGTGCACCACCGTGCCCGGCTCTGCATTTCTAATCTTTAATAAGGAAAACTATAACACTCTATCTTCAACCATATCAGAAACCTAAGAAGAATAAATATAACCTGAGTAAATAGGAAGTTGAGAGCAAGTAGATTCTAAAAGAAATGACATAGACTGCTGGCTCTCTGCACAGTTACCCAAGATTTCTCTGTATTGTTGGGGTATCCAGTCTTCAGCCAAAAGGCCCAGATATCTGACAGACTTATTTGTGAAGCTGGAATTTTGAAGGACTATCCTACCTTGTCCCAGCACGTTTGGACAGCTGACTTTGCAGTGTCCTGTTTGTAGTTTGGACAGCGTGCTGTCAGGAGTAGAAGCAAGGAGAAGTCTTTTGCCTAGTGGCTAGCTTTGCTACATTTAAAGCAAACTCCAGGTGAAGGTTCTTCAGTTCCCATCATCTTCAGAGGAGAATAGGTCTCTGTTAGAAAAACCTTATATTGCCAGGCTCCGTGTTGCACACCTGTAATCCCAGCACTTGGGAAGATAAAGGCAGGTAGATCTCTGAATTTGAAGCCAGCCTGGTCTACAAAGTGAGTCCAGGACAGCCAAGGCTACACAGAAACACTGTCTTGAAACAAACAAACAAAAACAAAAAACAACAAAAAAAGAAAAAGCCTTATATTATTAATATATTTTAATTGCCATATTCTGTAGACCTCTGAGGTTTTTGATATCCACCTACTTAGGTATATCTGAATAGACACACATTTGTTTCTAGTTGTCTACTATCTGCTTAACTATTGTCTATGTCATCTGTTTAACATCTACAGGAGGAAAAGATGTTCTTAGGAAAAGAACTTTACATTTTTAAATGAGTTACATAAGTACAATACCTTAAACCTGAGTTGAGACATATACACTATGTTTGTTGCAGAAATAATTTTAAGTTTCTATCACTATACTAAATTATACCAGTGTAAAATATTATGACTTGTAGTTGCTTTTTATTCCAAAAGTAGATTCAGTAATCTCCCCTTTTATCCTATTGTCCTTATAGCCAGTATATATGTCTGTGTACCACTTGTGTACCTGGTGCTCACAGATCCCAGAAGGTGTTGGACAGGTTGTGAGTTGTCATGTGGGTGCTGGGAATTGAACCCAGGTGCTTTGGAAGAGTAGACAGTACTCTTAACTGTTAAGCCATCTTTCTAGTCTCAGAATGATTCTTTTCTTAAATCAGAGATCAAAACCAATATCTATACCTTCTGTAGAGTGTGTGTGGTTTCAGAGTTGTTGGATGGGACTAAATTGAGACTTCAAATCAATGTTCATAAAATTTTTAAAAATATTAGACAGGGTCTCAGGTAACCTCAGCAGTTGTCCTTGGATTCTTTATATAAAGGATGACTCTGATCTTCTACCGCTTCCATCACAACCGGAATCTCTTGTATATACTGCTTTTTGAGGAATGGTTCTTCTAGCATTCTGGTTTTAACTATTTGCATTTTACTGATGGGATAATTGGAACACAGCATCTGCGTGGTTTTAACTTCCAATCATCCTTAGTGTCAGGCAGTCATAGAATTAAGAATTTAAAACTCATTTAATCATGTTCTTTGTCTACGGTGACCCATATAAAGTCATATTGCATTTGCATGAAGCTGTATGAAATGGACTTCCTATATTTCATAATCTCTTGAAGGGATATCATTTAGATATTAAGCAGATGTTCTCTTTCCACGGAGAACAGGACAAGAGGGAATATGTTTTAATTGGCAACAGAAGGGATATGGATTACTTGTTAGAACTTCCTGACAGCAAGATACTGGACAATTACCAAGGAAGGGTGATTGTAAAAATATCTTCCCTAAACATTTAATAGCCACCTTTTTGGGATGCTGTAGGTACAGACTTGTTTAGAAATGAGGAGCCTGTGAAGATGGGATTCAAGGATCCTTAGTAACCTCAAGACAGAACTACTTGATAATTAACCAAAACAATATCTTTACCATTTTAATGAATATATTTTCATTGTTCTGTTGAAGAAATAATAGAGTGTGTGTGAATTGGGGCCTATGGAGATTCCTCCATTGGTGAAGAAACTGCTGTACATGCATGAGAACCCAAGTTGAGCTTCTCAGTGCTAATGTAAAGCTAGGTGAGGGCCTGTGCCTTTAACCTCAGTTCTGGGGTAGGTTGGGGAGTGGGGAGACGGGAGCATTCCTGGAGCTTGCTGGCCAGCCAGTGAAACCACATTATTATACTCTAGGTTTTGTGAAAGACCTTGTCTCAAAAGCTAAAATGAAGAGGGTGCTAGAGCAATGGCTCAGTGCGTAAGGCCACTCGCTGCTCTTGCAGAGGATCTGAGTTTGGTTCCCAACACCTGTATTTAGCTCACAGCCATCTGTACTAGAACTCCAATTCCAGGGAATCTGGTACCCTCTTTGGACCTCCTTGGACACCATACATGTGCACATACATATAGGTAAAACATTCATACACAAACAAATTTTTAAAAAGTCAAAATGAAGAGCTGTTAGAAAGACACATGACATTGGCCTCCACATGGACATGAACCCCCAGCCCCCAATCACACACACACACAAAAAGAGTAGGTGAATTGAACCAGGGGTGGTTGGGCGTGTCTGTAATACCAATAGGAGATGGAGGCAGGAGGATCAGGAATTAAAGGCCAGTCTTACCTACATGGTATGTTGGAGGCTAGCCTGGGCTATGAGACCTGTCTTAAGAAAAAGAAAGGAAAAGAATACATAGTCAGTTGGTCAAGCCTGGTGAAATGTAGTATTGGTATTCTGAATCTTTTCTCCCATATCTTTTATGAGCCATGAAGACTCATCCTTATCTTAAATTTTGTTCTTTTATATTTATTAAATGGGATTTGCATGCATGCCAAACCAACTTGTAGGGGTGAGAGGACAACTTCCAGAAGTCAGTTCTTCCATATGGATTTTGAGGTTGAAACTCAGGTTGTCAGGGTTGGTGGCAGGTGCCTTTAGTCATTGAGCCACCTTGCTAGCTTCTGTGTTCTTTATCAAAGGAGATTTTCTGCTATAGATGAGTTGTTGTCACCCTCCTAACAACAGAGATCAAAGCCACCATCTGCAGCTTCTATAGAGTGTGATGTGAAACTTTTTCTATCAAGTGTTGGGATAATATCGTTCCACAGCCTTACTAGGGATAGATAGACTCTTTCTTGAAAAAATTGCTAGAGAGGTTGGCCACATGGCTCAGTTGGTAAAGTGCCTGCTGTGTGTAAGCACAAGGACCTGAATTTGGGTCTCTTGCACCCATGTAAAAGCCAGGTGCAGCTGTGTGTATCAGTAACGCAGTTCTGGAGGGGCAGAGACATATGGATCCTTGAAGCTCATTGGCCAGCCAGTCAGCAGAATCAAAGAGTTTTATCTTCCTTGAGACACTACCTCAAAAAATAAGGTAGAGAGGAAAAAGATACCTAGAGTTTATCTTTGGTATACATGTGAACAAGCCCCCTTCCCACTCCCCTAATGCACACAAATTAGTTGAGAGCCTGACAATGTAGCTCAGTTGATGGAGTGTTTCTCTAGTTTGCATGAAGTCCTGGTTTTGATTCCCAAGCATTGTACAAACCAGGCAGGTGATACATGCCTATAATCCCAGTACTCTGGAGATGGAGGTAGGACGATCAGAATTCAAGGCCAATCTGGACTATATGAATTGGAAAAAAAAATAGCACTTGGGAGGCAGAGGCAGGTAGTCTACAGAGTGAGTTCTAGGACAGCCAGAGTCTTGAAAACCAAACCAAACCAAACCAAACCAAACCAAACCAAACCAAACCAAACCAAACCAAACCAAAATTATTTAGGCCTATAGTCATATGTATTCAGATGGAAATATATTATTAGTATTTGGTCTATTAGTAATAGACCAAAGTTGTTACTATTTTGAGAAAGGATCTGAGATGGAGCTCAGGATTGCCGCTAGCTTATAATCTTTCTAAATCAGCTGAGTTTTGGGATTATCAGTATGTTGCCCAGACCTTATATATTTTTTTCTTCCATGTAGTGCTGGTCACAAATATATAAAATAGTATTATCTCCATTGTAAAGAATATGATAAAGTGGGGCTGGAGAGATGGCATAGCGGTTAAGAGCACTATCTGCTCTTCCAGAGGTCCTGAGTTCAATTCCTGACAACTGCATGGGGGCTCACAACCATCTATATTGGGATCTGATGCCCTCTTCTGGCATGCAGGTGCACATGCAGATAGAGCACTCATGCATAAAATCTGTAAATAAATCTTTTAAAAAAAGAATATGATAAAAACATGCTTTCTTGTCAGACATTAGAGCATAGGGTGGTTATGGTGGTGCACCTTTAATCCCAGCACTCAGGAGGCAGAGGCAGGTGGAGCTCTGAGTTTAAGCCAGCCTGCTATATAGCAAGTTCAAGGACAGCCAAGGTCACATAGTGGGACCTTATCTTTAAAACAAAACAAGCGGGCTGGAGAGATGGCTCAGAGGTTAAGAGCACTGTCTGCTTTCCAGAGGTCCTGAGTTCAATTCCCAGCAACCACGTGGTGGCTCACAACCATCTATAAGAAGATCTGGTGCACTCTACTGTCGTTCAGATGTACATGCAAATAGAGCACTTATATGTAAAATAAAGAAATAAATCTTAATAAAAAAACAAAACAAAACAAAAAAACCAAAACAAACCTCAGACCATAGTGGTAGAGTTGCAATGGAGAAGTAAAGCTTCTGCTTCTGTTTAAATCAGCTCTTTTCAGAGCATTTCTGGGACATCTAAGAATTAGGAGGACCTTTATTCTTTCAGGCTGTTTAACCTGTTCTGTATAAAACTTTATTTGGAAAAAGGATGTTTTCTTTTCCTTCTCCTTCCCTTCCCCCCCTCAGGGTTTCTCTGCTGTCCTGGACTCATCTTGTAGACCAGACTGGGATTAAAGGCGTGCACCACCACAGCCCAGCTGATTTTGCTACTTCTAATGTGAGGAGTTATAAAGGAAGACTGCTTAGACCAACCTAAATATTGAAAAGATTGTGAAATAACACAATTACCAGGCTAAATTTCACCCTAAAGATTGCAAAGATGTTTGGATTATGTTCAAGTTTGAAGTGAATTGAATCACAGGTCTGTCCTTAGGGAATAAACTATTGTAGGAAGAGCATAGACACTTAATTTTAAATTCTAGTCTAGCTCCTGGGAATACTTTTCTAAAGGTAGAGGTCACAGATAGATGATAGTGCCTCCCTTCCTGAGGCTGTAGAAGTCTAAGGTAATAGAGAAAGCGCCTACATTCCAGTACACCCCTCACCCCAAGATAACAGCTGTTAGAAAATGTTTGCAATGTTCTAATGACAGCTTTTACTTAGTTACTTCATTTTATTTTACTGTTTATTTTACACATTAATCATATTTATTTATATGTATATGAATGTGGGTCAGGGCTCACAAACCATAACATTAAAATTGAGATCTGAGGACTGCTTTCTGGGGTCATGTCTCTCCTTTCACCATGTCAGTTTCAAGGATAAGAAAAGAAGAGGTCCTCAGGCTTGGTGGCAAAGTGCCTTTACCAGCTGAGCTATCTCACCAGCTGTTATTTGTTCTTATGTACTCCTCAGTTCAATGTGGACTGTCACAGAGATGGAAAGTGCAGAGATTATTTTCTTTTGCATCCTGGTGCATTTTACACATATTTATTTAGCGTATTTGTGGGGGGCAGTCAAGGTCTGTCCATGTATGGAGGTCAGAGAACAGCTTTCTGGAACACTTTTGAGTTATCTCACCAGTCATTAATGCCGTGTGTGTGTGTGTGTGTGTGTGTGTGTGTGTGTGTGAGAGAGAGTACAGGGTCTTACTATGTAGCTTGCTATGTAGATTGATTGACCTTAAACTCACAAAGATCCACCTGCTTCTGAGTGCTGGGATTAAAAGGTGTGTGCCACCGTACCTGGGACTTAGTGACAATTTTAAAATATTTTTAATATTTTCCTCATAAATACTTAAAAGCTTCTTCGAGCTTCCACCATATCTAGAATAGGCAGTCTTAGTTGGGCAGTGTCATATACCTGAAATCCCAGCACTTAGAAGTTGAAGTAATAGTAATACAAGTGCTAACCCAGCCTATCCTGTCCTAAAGAATAAAGAAAATCCTGCCTCAAACAAACAAACAAACAAACAAACATAGTGTTTTATCTTTCATGTATAACCCTTATTAGGTGCTAGCATGTTTGTTTTTGATGAGTTAGTCTTTTTCTTTTTTTCTTTTTTTTGTTTTTTTTCAAGACAGGGTTTCTCTGTGTAGCCTTGGCTGTCCTGGACTCACTCTGTAGACCAGGCTGGCCTTGAGATCTGCCGCCTCCTCCTCCTGAGTGCTGGGATTCCAGCCATCTACCGCCTTGCCCTGCTGCTGAAGTTAGTGTCTAAACTGCTGTGTGCTCTGTGGAGGTAGCTCAGTGGTAAATGCTTGTCTAAACACACATGTGGTTTTAATTCCCAGCATTACAAAACAACCAGGACAAAACAAGAGAAAGACAGAGAAAAGAAGCCCAAGGGTGCTATGATTATTTATTCATGAGAACACTTACTATTGATGAAACGAGCAAATTTGAACTTCATTCTGCTTGTTATTATTGGACTTAAAGAAGCAGTAGTGTAAAGGAACCCATAAAAAGAATTAAAAGAGCTTGGTTTGTGTTTCACAGCTGAACACACGTTACAATGGGTGATTTTGTGTGTGTGTGCAAGTCACATACAACTCTTACACACCCATGATTTAACCATTTGTGCTCAAGAATTTCCTTTGCCAGAAGTCCCAAAATGTCAGCATTGTTTTGGAGATGGAGCTTCCTGATGGCATGAGCCTGCCTTCTTGTCCATCTGATGGAGGATGTCAAGTGCAGTGCTTCATATGGGACGTCAGGGATGAAGAAGGGAAAGGTGTAGTCTTACAAAATTGAAACTGCTTATAGAACTGAAACCAGCACAGCTAGAAGGAAGTTAACTTGAGAGACTGTCCTTTTGCTCTGGGGAGAGTAGCAGGAAGCTTCAAACCACAGCACTTAGTACTTCCTTAAGGGAAGTTGCTATTGTTCAGTATGGCAGTTAAAAGTTTCAGTGTAACATAGTTGTGGTCTCTTCTCTAGACTGAAAAGCCTTTGTTTGAAACTTTCTGTTTCCTGTCTTCTGCAGTAGTGTTTCCTACGTAGTGATACGGTCCTCTAAAACTAGGATAAATGGAAGTAAGTTCAGTTGCAGTCAGCATATATCTGTCTCTCTTTCTAAGCCTATGGAATATAGGCTTGTGTCAAACTATTTATTAAAACCCCTTCTGTTGACATGTGATCAAATGGAAAGAAAGACCCGAGAAAGGAAGAAAACTGATACTGCAGCTTTGAACTTCAGCTTGAACATTTATTGGCTGTTTGATCATAGGCACTCAATGTGACTTCACATTGAGCTAAGTTTGTCTGTAGTTTAGGAATGGCTAGGGAGGAAATTTACAGAGATGGATATAAACTTTTTTTTTTAATTTTTTTTTTTTTAATTGATTGTAGGACAGGGCTTCATTGTGTAAACCAGCCTGGCCAGGAACTCAAAAGAGATCCCCCTGCTTTTGTCTCACAAGTGCTGAGAATTAAAGGTATGCATCATCATGCCAACCACATTTTATTTATTTGTTTGTTTATTATTTGTTGAGGCAGGGTTTTACTATGTAGCTTTGTCTGGCCTGGAATTCCCAATGTAGACCAGGCAGGCCTTGAATTCATAGACATTCACCTACCTCTGTCTTCTGAGGGTTGGGATTAAAGATGTGAGAGACCATGCCCAGTGTGGTGGTATTTTTAGTCTTTTATTATTTACGTGGATGGACATTTTTCCTGCATGTATTGCACAAGACAGGCTAAAAGAGGGCATTAGATCTCCTGGAACTAAGAGTTACAAACTGTTGTGAGCGCTAAAAGAGGGCATTAGATCTCCTGGAACTAAGAGTTACAAACTGTTGTGAGCTGCCGTGTGGGTGCTGGGAATTAAACCTGGGTTCTTTAGAACAGCAACCACTGAGCCAGTTCTCCAGTACATCGTTTGTTTTTTTGAGACAGGCTCACACTATAGTTCAGGCTGATCTGGAACTCCCTGTATTTCAGGTTGGTCTTGATCTTGCAGCAATCCTTTTGCCTTTGTGTCCTAAGTTCTAAGATTGTAGGCATATACCACAGCACCAGGCCTGTCTTGCAATTTTCTCCTAAAATAATATGTATTTTATGTTCCTGTTTTGGGTCAACAGGCTAATTTCATTAAAGAGGCATAGAGGGATCCTCTTCAAGACTTGCAGAACTCTAAAAAGTGTCCTTGTCCCAGTTTATATTATATTGTTATTTCTTTGGCTAAAATCCTTTAATAGTAACTTATTACACTAATAAAATCCACATTGTTTGTTTTTTTTTTTTAAGGTTTATTTATTTGTTATTTATATAGCACACTGGAAGAGGGCACCAGATCTCACTATTGATGGTTGTGAGCCACCATGTGGTTGCTGGAAATTGAACTCAGGACTTTCAGAAGAATAGTCAAAGGTTCTTAACCTCTGAGCCATCTCTCCAGCACCCCAAATCTTTTTTAAATTAAATTTGTTTATTCACTTCACACCCCAATCATAGTCCTTCCCTTCTCTCCTCCTGGTCCTACCCTCATACTGTCTTCTCCCTTGCCCCTCCTCTTCTCTTCAGAAAAACCTCCCCAACCCAAAAATTCAAGTCTTGGAATGATGTCCTAGTGCCCATTTGTCTCTTTTTGTCATCAGTTGTGCTTTTTACGGTCCCCTCAGACATACTGTCAAGGACAGTTGGTATTTTTTCTTCTTTCTTATAGTATTCCTTTTTTTTTTTTAAGACAGGGTTTTTTTAAAGATAGTGTAGCCTTGGCTGTCCTGGACTCACTTTGTAGACTAGGCTGCCTTGCACAGCAGTCTGCCTGCCTCTGCCTCCTCACACCATGCCTGGTTATTACAGTAGGTATTTATGCTTTTATTTCAAGTTGCCCATTTAAATTCACCTGTCATCTCAGAGGTCTCCTCCAGCTACCCTATATTGAAAGACTGTGAGTGATCCCTCCCCCATTTCCCCATATAGTTCTTCCTAGATTGTGCTTGAAGGTGTTAATACTTAGTATTACCAGTTGTCACACAAGCTTCTTAAAGATAGCAATGTTTTTCTTGTTGTGTCTTCAGTGCCTAGAATAGTGCTGAGTACATAGTCTATGTTCAGTAAATATCCATTGGCTACTGGCTTTTGCAGTCTCCCTTTTCCTTGAACATTGTTTTGTTACATTTATTTATTGATTTGGGTTCATGTGTGTACGTGTGTGGGTAGAGGTCAGAAGACAACTTGCAGGAGCAGTTCTCTTCTACCATGTGCTTCTGGTGGTTCAATTCAGGCTTGACAGCAAGTGCATTTACCAGATGAACCATAGTGTCTGTCCCAAGTATTCTTAACTTGAAATGCTGGGCAAGAAGAATTCTGCTTCTTGTCAGAGCTAAAATGACTAGGTTCTTAAATGCAGTGCCTTGTTTTGCCTGGCTAAGAAATGATTGGCAAGGCATTTGGTTCTTTTAGCCTAAGAACTCTGCATTTTGACTTCTTTCCTGAAGCCTTAAGGGAAATTTTTTCTTTCCCTATTCTGTACAGCCAAGAACCTGACCTGGGGTCACTCTAAGATTGAAGAACACTGACCTCAGTATCTGTTGGGCCAAGGCTTGGATGTCTGCCTCTGATACTGTCTGAATTCAAGCTAAGCCTGAATTCAAATCTTGCTCTGGCTGCTGACTCATGTGGTGAACCTAGATGAATTTCTTAACTTCTTCCAGGCTTTGTTTTCTTATTTGTCTGTTTAGTAACCGCAAGTGTTCTGTGGCTGGTAAAAGTTCCTGGGTTAAAGTTGTCAAAGCTTTTTACAATGCTGTTGCTTTAGCTTCAGGGGTTTCTAAGAATTGGAGGTTGTGTAGTACTCCAAGGAGAGCTGGACTGTGGGTCAGCCCAAGAACTCTGCTAACCTATGGTTAGCAGAAGATGGAAAGACATAATCTTTCATGATTTGCAGTGGGCCGTACTTCATCCTGCTGCCTGTCAATGGATGAAGGGTGTGTTGTTGCTGAAGACATTAGGTGTGTCTGAGGTAGCTGTTTTCAGGCCCTGTGACTGAGGATAAGCTCTTTGTCTCTGATATTCCTCCATCAGGGGCCACTTTTTTTCTCTTTGCTTGCAAATAGAAAAACCCCTTCCCATTTTTGTTTACTTAAGGATAGGTTTATTTTCTTTTACTTTTTGACAGCGTCCAGCCTCCAAAAAATCAAGCTTTAGTTTCTCAGTTCAGTGGCTTTACCCTTCCTTACTCTCCTGGTAGTTTTCAGAAGTTCTTCTGTTCTCAGTGCAATTTCCCCAGAATACTTTCAGATAAAAGTTCCAGTTAATTTTTTTTTTTTCTTCATTTTTCTGAGGTAAGTGGGAGTAAAGAAAATCGTCAGTCTCAAATTTGGATCTTATGGCATTCTATTTCCAGTTTTGAGCACAAGCTTTCCTGTGTTTCATAATTAGGAGCTATCATTGTGAGTAGACTTTAAGGAGAAGCTCTAGTAAGCACAACCTGAGGCAGATTACAGTGTAGTCTCTGCCTTCCGGGAGCGGTTAGATCACTTGTAATATAACCTGGACTGAGTTTATATGTAGAACACAGTGGGTGAGGGTTGGATTAGAACAAAAAAAGAGATTGCTACATTTTTTTTTGGCTTTTGGATTTGGCTAGCCACCTTTGTACTAGGTGCTTCTCTTTTCTCTTTTCTCTTTCCTTCCCCACCGTGTACACTCCCCTTCCCCTCTACTGTTTTCTGTCTCTCCTCTCTCCTTCTACCTTTCCATCCCTTCCTCCCTTGCACTACTGGGGAGGCAAGCACCCTGAGCTGTATCACCAGCTTTTTATCCCTCCACCCTTTTTTGAGACAATTGTAGCTTTGTAGCTCAAGCTAGTCTTTAACTTAAAATTCTCCTGCCTCAGACTCATGAGTGCTTGGATTATAGGTGTGGGCCACCATACTTGGTTTGTGCCAACTCCATCCTTGTGAGTTTTCTGGGATGGAACTCTGGATTGTGCACATGCCAGCCACCCACCCGTTTCACGCTGTACTCTATCCCAACTGCCAGGTTTTTTTGTTAGGAGACATGGTCTCATTTTATAGTTCTAGAGTTCCCTATGTTGACCAGAAGATCCTTGAATTCACAAAGATCACCCACCTGACTGCCTTTCAAGTGCTGGAGTTAAAAATGTGCTCCACAACACTCAGTCTAGTGCCAGGTTCTTTTTGTTTTGTTTTGTTTTTGTTTTTTGTTTTGTAAGCCAGGGCTTTTCTTTGTAGCCTTGGTTGTCCTGGAACTCTATCTGTAGATCAGGCTGCTTTGGAACTCAAAGATACACCTGCCACTGTTTTCTAAGTGCTGGGATTAAAGGCATGTGCCACCCAGCTAGTGCCAGCTTCTTGATTCAGTATTACCTCCTACTTTGTTTAGATGCATTAGTGAATTAGATTGGAATAATTCAGTATAAATGTTGCTGTGCAGTAAAGATGCAGGCTCTAGTAGCAGTTTATTTCTCTGCTTTTGGCTTTTTTGTTTGTTTTCTTTTATTTTTAGACTGGGTTTGCTGGTGCCTTTAATCCCAGCACTTAGGAGAAAGGCAGAGGCAGGATGATCTCTGTGAGTTCGAGTTCTGCATAGTGAGTTCCAGAGACAGAACTTCACAAGTGAGAGCTGGTCCCAAAAAAATAGTTTGAAAATGTTTTTATTATGCTCATTTATGGGGGTATGGTCATGTGCTGTGGAACACATGTGAAGTCAGAGGATAACTTTAAGGAGTTCTTTCTCTTCTTCGAACATTTATCTTGGCAGCAAGCACCTTCGTTTGCTCACCCATCTTGTTATCCCTCAGTTTTCTTTAAAGATTTTTTCCCCCTGAATTGTGTGTGTGTGTTTGTGTGTATTCCCTGCATATAAGTATAGGTGCCCATGGAGGCCAGAGGAGTCTTGTTACCAGGAGCTGGGATTAGAGATGGTTGTAAGCTCCCCCCTATGTGGGTGCTGGGAACCAGTTTGGGTTCTGTGTGAGAGCAGTACTCTTTACTGCTGAGTCATCTAGCCCTCTTTCTTGTGTAATGTCAAGGTCTCATTATATAGTCTATGCTGACTTCAAACTGGGTTACTAATAATCCTTCCTCAATCTCCTGAGATAGGATTGCAGGTGTGTGCAATCTCAGAAAAAAACAAAACAACACCCCTCCCCAAAGAAAAACCCAGAATGAATCTTAACAAGGGACTACCTGATAGAAAGAAAAATTAAATTTGCATTAACCCTGGTTACTTTAATGCATTTTCCTATTTTTAGGAAATTTTCTTTTTAGAGTTTGAACAGACAGTAGACTTTCTGTAGAAAACTCTTGTTATTTGTTAGCATTGGATGTGGGGTAGGTAGTGTTTAGTTACCTTTTACTCTGTAGAGAATCTCAAAATATATGGCTTATAGTGAGTTATTACTTCTCAAGATGCATGGGTTGAGGAGTGGGCAGTGCTGATCCGGCCTAGACAGTTCTTTGTCCTTTTGGTATCTTTTGAGAGTCATTCAATTTAATATCTGGCTGGTGGCTGGCCGAGGCTAGAACATCCAAGAGGCTTGCATGCATTTTCTTTTGACACTTTGATAGTCATTTTCTTCCTTTTCATAGAGTATCCCTTATTTGTATTTGTATTTGTGTGTGTGTGTGTGTGTGTGTGTGAGCGCGTGCGCGTGCGCACGCTGAGATTTTATAGACCCATGATTAAGTATAGAACACTGGGTGTTTTTTTTTTAATTGCCATGGGAAGAGATGGGGAATGGTGAGGAATTGTTGATGCTTTTCTTCTTCTTCTTCTTCTTTTTTTTTTTTTTTTTTGAGACAGGGCTTCTCTATGTATCCCTGGCAGTCCTGGAATCATTGTAGACCAAGGTGGCCTCAAACTCATAGAAAGCCACCTACCTCTGCCTCCAGAGTACTGTGCTGAAGAGACCTTTTCACAGGCAAATGAAGATAGTTGTAGAGAATCTTTGAATCCAGGTGGTCCACCAGTGTCTGTCATATGGGGATGAGGATAAGAGTATATATAAAGCCTTTATAATTTTCTTTTTCTCAGGTGTATATATGCCATTGGCGGTTGGCAAAAAGCTGAATTGATTTGACAGTTTGCTTAATAGTCTTGATTTTATACCTCTATGCATGTATGTATACACACACACACACATATACGAGGTTTATGCTCTCTACCCTTTGTCAGGGGAAAGTTGATTCACTGTGGTATTTATTTCTACTTCCTGATAGGCAGGTGCTCTCATTTTTATGGGGTTGGTAGCAGGATTGTATGACAAATCCAGTATTCCCTGTTGAACCTAAGAGCTTTCAGAGTTAAAGGCAGATTAATTTTTCTCTGTATAACCTTTGCTGTCCTGGAACTCACTCTTTTAGACCAGGCTGGTTTGGAACTTAGAGATCTGCCTGACTCTGCCTCCCAAGTGCTGGGATCAAAGGTATGCACCACTGCCCTGCCCAGCATGGTGAAATGTTTTTACTTCTCTTTTCTCTGAAAAACTATGTACTTTTGTCTGCTCTTTTTCGTATTGCTGTTTTCGGTGTGTGTGTGTGTGTGTGTGTGTGTGTGTGTGTAGAGCATGCACTTGTTTGTATGGAGACCAGAGGTAAATGTTGGCTGTCTTCCTCTATCACTTTCCTGAGATAGGGTTACCCATTAAACCTGGATGTCACCAAGTGGAGTAGATGAGCTAGTCTCTGCCCCTTTCCCCCTGTGTTGGGAATACCAGTTTATACTGCCATGCACTTTTAAAAGTGGGTGCTAGGAGGCTAACTCAGGTCCTCAAACTGCATGGCAGGCACTTTGCCAAGCTGAGCCTTACTTTTTCATGACCTCTGAGGAAATAAACGAACACTAACAATATAAAGTGTATAGATTTGCAGTTGATAGAGCATAAAGTAGGTGGAACATGATTAGTCTAATATGTGTGAGGCTAGCACATGAATTCAGGGACAGTTATAGGTGACTTTGCCTGGGGTAGTTAGGGATGTAGACTCTGGTGTAAGTCTGCCTGGATTAAAAAAAAAAATTTTTTTTAAAGACAGTTACTCATCAGCTTTTTTGGGTTCAAATTCTGAATCTTCCACTCTGGGAATGACTCTTTGCATCTTATGTTTGGGTGAGACTATGAAGATTATTAAGGAGTTCCTTTGTGAGACACTGAGCCAGGAGGACTATAACCTGATGGCTAACCTGAGCTACACAGTGAGGTCTTACTTCCAAAAAATGTTATACAAAGTGCTAAGATCAGAGCCTGGCACTATAAAAATGTCAGCTGTTATTTTAACTATTACCTCATAGTTTTAATTTGTCAAAAATAAAAAAAAAAACCATGACAGTGGTAAAATGTTTAAATCTGAAAAATTTTTAAAAGATTTATTTATTTATTTATTTATTTATTTATTTATTTATTATATATACAGTATTCTGCCTGCATGTGTGCCAGCAGACCAGTAGAGGGCACCAGATCTCATTATGGATGGTTATGAGCCATCATGTGGTTGCTGGGAATTGAAGTCAGGACCTTTGGAAGAAGAACAACAGTCAGTGCTCTTAACTTCTGAGCCATCTCTCCAGCCCATTGAAATGGTCTTGAGAGTACTGCTGTGGGCACTTTAAAAATTTTTTTTTTTTAGAATTTTGTTTATTCATTTATTTGGTGTTTGAGGACCACTTAAAAGTTATTTTATGTATGAAGGTTTTTGCCTGTCTGTCTGTGGGCACTACAGTCATGCCTGGTGCCTGTGGAAGTCAGAAGAGACCATTGGATCTCCTGGAGTTGGAGTTAGAGATGATTGTGAGCTGCCATGTGGGAGCAGGGAGCTAGGGCTTTTAATGACTTTCAACCATCTTTCAACCCCTCAAGGGCTGTTTTATTTGTTTGATCCCTCTAGCCAGAAACTTGATGTGTAGACCAGGCTGGTCTCAAATTCACAGAAATCTCCTCACCTCTGCCTCTTGAGTGAGTGCTGAGATTAGATGTGTGCGACCACACCCAGCAAAAGTTTTGTTTTTACGTTGGCAATTGAACCTAGCCCAACTGGGTGAATCCAGGAACCTAATCACTAGACCATGTGGGAGACATGTTATTTACAGGGGAGACCAGCTGTCTATACCTGCAGCTTTCAAGAGGGAAACGGAGAAGAGGAAAGTCATGCTTTGTGAGTTAGGGTCCAGGGAAGCTGGGCAGTAGAGGTCTGTAAGGAGCTGTGTTTGGGGGAGGCTCTTTAGAGAAAGGGTGAGAATGAGTTTCAGGGCAAGCCTGCTAACAGCTTTATATTTACATATGTGGGTGCATGCCTACTCCCCAGACAAACAAACAAACAAACAAACAAATAATCTTAAAGGCAGGAGGAGTTAGCATTCTTTTTTAATGTGTGTGTAAGAACTCAGAGAAGCCTGTTTTGTTTTATTTATTTGCCTCTGTTTGTCTGTCTGTCCTGGAAGTCACAGAGGTCCCCTTCCTCTGGCCCCCCAAATGCTGAATCAAAGGCAAATGCCACTACACCTGGCTGTTATGGTTTTGTTTGTTTGTTTTGAAATAGAGTTTCACTCTATAGCCCAGGCTGGCCTGGAACTTACTGTGTAGCCCAGCCCATCTAGCTTGTGGCCTCTTTCCCCTGAGTGCTAGGATGACAGCTATGGGATACCATACCTAGTCTAGAATTTGTTTTAAAATTAATTTGCTTTATGGAGCCTTGTGGTCTAAAATTATTTTGTTATATTCTTCATTACATTAAGGGGCTATTGCGCTACTGCAAACATTAGAAGTATATAATGATGAATAGTCTTTACATGGTAACTCTTTCAACCCTGATGATAACTATAATGTAGACTACTGCTAATACTTACACTTTTATGGATGAGGAGACTGAGGTATAGGGAAATAATTATTAAGTAATTATTCTGAGAAATCAAACTTTCATATGCTAAGAAAATGATGGAATAGGGTGTGGTGGTATACATTCACACTTGCACACTGGTGAAACTGAGGTTGAGGATTGCAAGTCAGAGACTAGTCTGGGCTGCATGGTGAGGAGGAAATAAATGATGGAGAAATGGAGTTGGGCTAGTTTACTGAGACAGGGTGTTGTAACACAGGCTGATCTCAACCTCATTGTTGTAGCTGAGGATGTCTTTGGACTCCTGATTCTTGGGATTCTACTCCCAAGTACCATAGAATTACATGATTGTGCCACATCCCATCCCCCACCCTCTTTTTCAGTGCTGAGTAAGGAACACAGAACTTCTTGGCTTTATGCAGAACAGGAAAGTTTAATTCATTGAGCTGCCCACACCCTCAGTGCTGGAACTGGGATTTATCAACCACTATATACATGACTCTATTATTCTGTCTCCAGCTTAGAAATTATGACTAAAAAAGTAAACACTACTTACAACTTCTACATCTAGATTCAATCACAGATAGTGCTTTGTCATACCCTAAAATATCTTTTAATAGTCTCACGGAGTAGAAATGCAGTTCATGATAATAGTTTTTCTATTTCTGGATGAACTTGCTTTCAGAATTTGTTGCTTGTTTGTTGTTCTGATTTGTGGTGTGTTGCCCAAAATTCTGTCTTCCCCTAAGTTCAGTCTAGTGTGAAAGACTGGTAAGAGCTGTGTGGAGATGTGTGTAGTTACCAGTCATTTGGTGCTTGCTTTTTAGATTTTGGTGTCATTTGAATTGTCCTGTAGTGTGCCCTAGAGTAAGGTCATGTTGTTGAAAACAAAGCTTCCAATTATAGAAAAACTCATGTGTAGAAACTGTACCCATGTGACATTTCTGTAAAGTACTAGGCCACTTTTTGGACTCTAATTAAAGGCTTGACATTTTGTAGTTAATTTTCCAGTTGTTTGGGAGAACTCTAGTTATGCAAGTGATCTTAGGTTTATTTAAAGAAAAATTTAAATTTATCTTTCTTTTTCTTTTGATGGTGCTGGACATCAATCCATGGCTTGATATATGTCTACACATTTACTGTACCACTCATCTATATAACCAGCCTAAGATTTAAAAAAAAGATCTATTATTATTTTATTATTATTTGTATGTATCTATGTGAGAGAATATGTGTGTGTATATGAATTTGTATGTATCTGTGTGTGCAAGAGGGGGAGAGAGAGGGAGTGTGTGTGTGTGTGTGTGTGTGTGTGTGTGTGTCCTGGAGCAGTGGTTTTCAACTTGTGGGTTGAGATTCCTTTGTGAGGGCATCGAATGACCCTTTCACAGGAGTCACCTAAGACTATCAGAAAACACAGATATTTACATTATGATTTATAACAGTAGCAAAATTACAATTATGAAGTAGCAACAAAATAATTTTATGGTTGGAGGTCACCACAACATGATGAACGGTAGGTATTAAAGGGTTGCAGCATTAGGAAGGTTGAAAACTACTGCCCTAGAGCTCGAATTATAGGCAATTGTGAAAAGCCCCTGTGGGTGCTGGGAGTTGAACATGGATTCTATGGAAACAGCAGGTGCTCTTAACATTGGAGTCTTCTGTGCACCCTTTTTCTTTTCTTTCAGTCTCTCTCTTTCTCTCACTCTCTCATTTATTATGTTTGGAGACAGGGTTTCTCTGTGTGGTCCTGGCCTTCCTGGAACTTGTTTTGCACAGCAGGCTGGCCTCAAATTCAGAGGCTTCAGCCTCCCAGAGTGCTGGGATTAAAGGTGTGCACCATCACTGTTTGGCTCGGCCTTCCTTCCTTCCTTCTTTCTTCCCTTCCTCCCTTCCTTCCTTCCTTTCTCCCTTTCTCCCTTCCTCCCTTCCTCCCTCCATCTCAAGGACTGAAGTTCAGCAAACTGTGAATCATCATGCCTGGTCTAGGGTTTTAATTACTTATTTATAAAAATTAAATTATATGTATGTACATATTTTGCCTTTGTGTATGTCTGTGAATCTTTTGGGTATTGTGCCTGAGGAGGACAGGAAAGGGACATTGGATTTCCCTGGAACTGGAGTTGTAGACAGTTGTGAGCTGCCATGTGGTGCTAGTAATTGAACCTAGGTCCTCTGGAAGAGTAGCTGTTATTCTTAAGCACTGAACCATTATCTCTCTAGCCTAGATTTATAATTTTTATTACACTTACTTTTTAATTTATTTTGTGCGTTGTATCCATGCACAGGTGAATGCTACAGCACACTTGTAGAGGTTAGAGGACAGCTTTTGTGAGTTGGTTCTCTCCTGTTGTGTGTCCTAGGGGTTGAACTCAGATTGTCAGACTTGGCAGTAGTGCCACTATCTGCTGAGCCATCTCACTAGCCCCAAAAAGGTAAATCTTTGGGTTAAAACCTGTATACTACTGAATATGTGCCAGTACTTCATGGCTGATTTTCCCAAAGAGGTAAATCTTTGGGTTAAAACCTGTATACTACTGAATATATGCCAGTACTTCATGGCTGCTTTTATTTTTACCTTTTTGACTTTGTGGACACATTCTGGTGGCAGGCACATAACAGTTAAATAAATGAGGAAATTCAACTCTATTAACAGCTAAGTAGGGGCTGGGTGTGCATGTAGTTCAGTTGTTAGAGTGGTTGCCTAACATAAACGAATCCTGCTCTAGGTTTGACTCATTGCATTGAAAACTGGGTGTGCTAGTGCATTGGGAAAGTGGAGGCAGGAGGATCAGAAGTTCAAGGTCATTCTTGGCTACATAGGGAGTTGGAGAGGGTGGTGTTTGCAAACAACTAAAGAGGTCTTATTTTTTTTGAATCATATTGTCCAAATGCTGTAAGAGAAGGCCAGCTGGTCAGATGGCTCAGCAGTTAAGGGAAAATAATACTTTTGCATGGCCTGGTCTCAGTTGAGGGCACCTGTGTAGGATGACCCAACACCTCCTGCTCCATCTGTAAACAAACTACCTCCAGAGGATTTGATGTCCTTTTCAGGAGTCCACTGGCAACTACATTTGTGTGCACACTCTGCACACATACAAAGACATACTTTAAAATCAAATAATATATATATTCAAGACAAGGTCTTTTTGAGATGCTGTAGCCTTGGCTGTCTTGGAACTGTCCACCTCTGCCTCCCAAGTTCTGGTATTAAAGGGATGCAACCGCCACTCCTTCCTCCCTCCCTCTTTCTTTCTTTCTTTCTTTCTTTCTTTCTTTCTTTCTTTCTTTCT
>NW_026585504.1:41658180-41658769 GCF_907164565.1 Psammomys obesus | reverse complement strand
TCCCTCCCTCCCTCTCTCTCTCTCTCTCTCTCTCTCTTTCTTTCTTTCTTTCTTTCTTTCTCGTTTTTAAAGAAAGGTGTGTCTTGTCTAAATTATTAGTTAGGGCATAGATACAGTTGTTAGGTCATTGCTTTTTGCGATCTGTTTTGATGCTGTGGATTGAACCTGGTTCTTTGAGCATGCTATGTACATATTCTCTACTATCATGTTACACTCTTAAATTCAATTCTGTTTGCCTTATCTTACGGATGTGGAGATAACCCCAATTGCATTTAATTATTTTGACCACACCAGGCATTTTATTTGTTCCCTGAGTTTGTTTTACTTTGTTGTCTGGTAACTGCCTTGGAAATGTTTCTTAGAAATCTGCTACTTTGAGGAATTGTGGCACCTGTGGGTTTAATTGGCCTTATTGTTTCAGAAGGGGAATCATAGTGAACTCAGGAGAAGTCACTAATAATGAAAACAGTAACACCAGTGAATTCTAACACTGCCCACAACTCTTTACTCATTGGAGCCTTACAATAATCGTAGAAAAGTAGAAAAGGAGGACCCTGAGTCTCAAAGGAGTGAGGGACTTACCCCCCCC
>NW_026585504.1:41657419-41658170 GCF_907164565.1 Psammomys obesus | reverse complement strand
AATTCTGATCATACTATTCTTTATTATTATTATATATATGTTATGCATTATAACAATGCATTACTATAAAAATAGAATTCTGATATGTTTTAATTCTTATTACTCCAGGAGTTCTTTTCAATCAAGATTTTAATCAATTTCTGATGATATCGTAAAAAGTTACAGACATAATTTTGACAGGCGAGTCAGTTTTCTAACCCTTTTGAATATGTCATGAGAAACAGACATTGTCAGAGCTGGAGAAAGGACTCAGCTGTTAAAAGCAGTGTACTACTATTGAAGAGTTCTGTTTTCAGTCCCCATGTTGGGTTGCTTGCAGCTGCCCATAACTCTAGTTTCAAGTGATCCAATGCCCTTCTCTGTCCTGTTCCCAGTATCTGGATCAGTGTGGTGTGGCATACACCTACACAGAGACCCATGTGTATACACAAACAAGCCATGATTTGTTTAAATATGTGTGGTTATTTTGCCCAAATGTGTGTCTGTGTAACGTTTGTACGCAGTGACCATAGGAGCCGGAAGAGGACATCCGAGCTTTTGGAACTGGAGTTACAGCCAATTGTGAACCACCATGTGGATGCTGGGAACCAAATGTAGGTCTTCTGCAAAAGCAACAAGTGTTTTTTAACCTCTCTGGCTCCTACCAACAAATCTTATAAAAAAAAAAAAAAAAAAAGAAGAAGAAAGAAGGAAGAAGAAGAAGAAGAAGAAGAAGAAGAAGAAGAAGAAGAAGAAGAAGAAGAAGAAGAAG
>NW_026585504.1:41647779-41657409 GCF_907164565.1 Psammomys obesus | reverse complement strand
AGAAGAAGAAGAAGAAGAAGAAGAAGAAGAAGAAGAAGAAGAAGAAGTAGTAGTAGTAGTAGTAGTAGTAGTAGTAGTAGAAGTAGCCAGAGGCTAGAGAAATGCCTCAGCAGTTAAGAACACAGTGCTGATTTTGCAGAGGACCCTGGTTTGAGTACCTGCACTCTTGTAGTAGTTCACGACCATCTGTAACTCCAGTTCTATGGTATCTGATACTTTCTTCTGACCTCCACGGGCACCAGACATGTATTTGGTGCACGTAAGTACATGCAGGCAAAAACATTCAGATATTAAAAAAAAAAAAATCTTAAAAATATAAAAGGAAATAACTTTTGGGTTCATCTAGCTTGTCACTCATGTGCTCTGGATGGTTGACATTTTGTTTCCCCTTATTGCGTCTATGTCACAGAGATGCTTTTTATAAAATAGTTGTTTTGCCAGCTGTACTCATTCAGATATGTTGCCAATTGGAAATGAATAATTTAATACCATATGATGGTTTTGAATCTGAAGCCAGTTAGTTTTCAGTACCTTATGGAAAGAGAGTTTTTGCTTATCTGTGGAGGTGGTTCTCCTTGGATAATTACCAGTCAGTTTTGTTTCTCTTGATTTGTTTGGAGGTTCTACCTAACTGTCATTCTCTATCCTCTCCTCCTTCTGGTCCATGTTGCAGGGTGATGACGAGCCAGAAATCCCAATAGATGGGACAGAATTATCTCACTACCGCCAGCGTGCCCTCCTGCAATCACAGCCAGTTCGCCGGACACCTCTCCTCCACAATTTCCTGCACATGCTGTCCTCCCGCTCCTCTGGCATCCAGGTGGGAGAGCAAAGCACAGTACAAGATTCTGCTACCCCCTCACCCCCACCGCCTCCCCCTCAGCCCTCCACGGAGCGTCCCCGGACTTCCGCTTACATCAGGCTCCGACAGCGGGTCAGTTACCCCACCACAGTTGAGTGCTGCCAGCACCCTGGGATCCTGTGCCTTTGCAGCCGCTGTGCTGGCACTCGAGTTCCTTCCCTCTTGCCACACCAGGACAGTGTCCCCCCTGCTTCTGCCAGAGCTACTACCCCTTCCTTTTCTTTTGTACAGACCGAGCCCTTCCATCCCCCGGAGCAGGCTTCGTCAACGCAACAGGACCAGGGCCTCCTGAATCGGCCGTCTGCCTTCAGTACAGTCCAGAGCAGCACTGCGGGCAACACGCTCCGCAACCTCAGTCTGGGTCCTACCCGTCGCTCTTTGGGGGGCCCTTTGTCTAGCCATCCTTCTAGGTATCACAGAGAACTTGCGCCTGGACTTACAGGTTCTGAGTGGACCCGGACAGTACTCACTCTGAACTCACGCTCTGAGGTAGAATCTATGCCTCCACCCAGGACCAGTGCCTCCTCAGTGAGTTTGCTGTCTGTGCTGAGACAGCAGGAAGGTGGCTCTCAGGCATCTGTGTACACGTCAGCCACAGAAGGAAGGGGTTTTCCATCATCAGGGTTGGCAACTGAATCAGATGGAGGGAATGGTTCTAGCCAAAACAACTCGGGCAGTATTCGCCATGAGCTTCAATGTGACCTGAGACGCTTCTTTTTGGAGTATGACAGGCTGCAGGAGCTGGATCAGAGCCTGAGTGGGGAAGCTCCCCAGACCCAACAGGCCCAGGAAATACTCAACAATAACATTGAATCTGAGAGGCCAGGTCCTTCCCATCAGCCCACCCCTCACAGCAGTGAGAACAACTCCAACCTTTCTCGGGGCCACCTTAATCGCTGCCGTGCTTGCCACAATCTTCTGACCTTCAACAATGATACCCTGCGTTGGGAAAGAACCACACCTAACTACTCATCCGGTGAGGCTAGCTCTTCCTGGCACGTCTCCACTACCTTTGAGGGCATGCCACCGAGTAGCAACCAGTTGCCACCCCTTGAGAGGACTGACAGCCAAACGCCTAGCTCCAGCAGGCTGGAGTTAAGCAGCTCTGCTAGTTCACAAGAGGAGAGGACTGTGGGGGTGGCCTTTAACCAGGAGACAGGCCACTGGGAACGAATTTATACCCAGTCCAGCAGATCTGGAACTGTATCACAGGAGGCCTTACATCAAGATATGCCTGAAGAAAGCTCTGAGGAAGATTCCCTCAGGAGGTAAGCAGCTGCTGTCCTCTGTTCTAGCTTCCTGTCTCTCCTTATATCCATTGCCCTGCAGTCCTAGTGATGGTGTGCTTTATCTGAGACCCATGCATCTGGCTCTGATCTCCTTCCATCATCTTGGGAAATCTTGCTTTGGAGGCAGAGATAAGATCAGGCCTAGTGGTATGAGTCAACCGTTGTACTAGTTTATTTTAGTCTAAGCCCAAGGCTCTGTCTGGCTTTAGCCTTGAAAGGGAAATGGGAGATTGGGTAGACAGGCATGAGGAGATAGAATTATCATTATTATTATTTTTGCCTTGAAATATTATAGGTATAGGGTAGTTGTTGAGAGAAAAGTATGTCCCAGAGGACTCTTTATAGTGGATGATTTAAAAAAGACCCAGAGTGTGAGGGGTATTTTGTTTAGCATTTTGTTCTACCTGTTCTTTGAATGTATTGTTTTGAACAACTTCAGTTCGATAAGGAGCTGAAGAATTTATGTTTGAATATATGTATGTCAAGGAAACTGTTTTTTTGGTTCTTAGAGACAGGGGTTCTCTGTGTATCCCTGGCTGTCCTGGAGCTCACGTTGTAGACTAAGCTGGCCCAAATTCATACAGATCAGTCTGTCTCTGCTTCTGGAGTGCTGGGATTAAAGGCGTGCATAAATTTACCAGATTTATGGTTTTGGATAGCACTTTATTGGCTCATTTAGGTTTTTTTGTTTTGTTTTGTTTTTGTTTTTTGTTTTTGTTTTGATTTTGATGTTTATGGAGATTGAACTCAAAGCCTTACAAATATACTTCCACATCCAAAATTCTTTGAATGAACATTCCAGATGGCCATTTACCTTGGGGTAGGGGAAAAGAATTCATAGAAGGAAGGCCTTTCCATACATGGATTGGCATCCCAGACACCTCTCATGAAAGAAATCAAGTAGGAGTAATAAATTACCCACCACATGTTCCATGAATGGCTATATGCACATCTATCCTGATTTTAAAAAGGACTTCTTTCTGTGATTATGTAAAGGTCAAATTTAGTGTAATCACCAATCCCAGAATATTAGAGTCAAATATATTATTCAACATTATATCCTGTGCTGAAGCAACTGAATTTTTTCTGACATAAGCTAAGAAAGGTGGGAATATGGATTGTGTACTTGTTATCATGTACTTGTTATTTTTGGAGGATGCTTTAGTCAGTCATGTAGTCAATAAACACTAGTGGAATGGTTATGATTTTTCCAGCACTGTGCTAGGCACTGTGCCCACTGGAGTATGCAGTATTACTGTGGAGGAAAGACATATTTACATAAAATCTATCACAAGTGTAGATGATCTGGTACTACTTTAAAAAATTACATCTAAATTTATTGTGTACATTAGGGTGCTGCGTATACATTAGGGTGCCATGACACATGTATGAGGTCATAGGGCAGCTCAGGAATTGGCTATCTTCTTACACCACGTAGATCCTGGGGTCATCAGGTTATCAACATCAGGCATGGTGGCAAATACCTTTAACCTGCTTAGACTTCACACCATCTTCAATCTGGTGCTTCTTTGTGTGCTACTGATGCTAAGTGGAAGCTAAGCAAAAACAAAACAAAATGAAAAAATTATTATAATTTTAATGAAAGGGAACTATTACCAAAAAAGAATATATAATGTCTAGTAACAGAAGATCGGTAATGCTTCGGGAAGAAAAGGCCCCCCCTTCCTTTTTTTAGGGTAATAAAACATTCTGAAGGAGAAAAATAAATTATATGATACATGCAGAATGGTGGGGACAGGGAGTCTGGCTGGATATTAGAGATAGACAAAGTAATAATGTTGTTTCTGTGCCTGAGTGAATGAGGCCATTTCTTGGAGAACAGCTCTGGATTTCTAGCTTGGAATTCCTACCTTTGCTTAAGGGCCCCACATCAGGAGCTTGGGACTATGTTCGTCCTGAGAAGCAAGAAGGCAGCTGGCACAATGCCTGGCGTGCTGTTGGTACTCAGAACTTATAAAAGGCAGTTAGGAGAGGGCTGTCTTCAATTCGCTGACGTTAGAAGCTGATCGTTTCCAGCCTTCAAAATAACTGAGCAAACTTTGGTCAGTGGTTGTCCATCTTTAACAGTACTTCGTCATGTGCTGTTTTACTGAGTAATTCCCAGATGGCTTAAAATAAACCCCTACCGTATGCAGAACATTAGAGATACCACTTAATAAGGGCCTACTATGTAAGGTACCATACTCTTCATTTGAGGTTATTGGAAGCAGGGGGTAGGACATGCTGGGGGACATAATTTTTGATTTCTGCAACAGCGTGTAAGACAGGCATTAAATTTCTTACTTTGCAGTTAAAAATTAGTCCCTTAGAACAGTCAGAATTTCTTGTTAAATGTGCTTGAGGATGGGAGCTTGAGAGATGGCATCGTGGCTCAGAACACATATGTGAATATGAGGAAGGACTTACATTTAAATTCCAAGTACTCACATAAATAGCTACAAGTGGCACCTGTGCTTCTAACCTCACTGTAATTTTAGGAACCTTGCTGACCAACCTAGCTGAAATGATGATTTCCTGGTCCAGTAAGAAACCTGTTTCAAAGGAATAAAGTAGAAAGTAGTAGAGCAGGACTTTCAATGTGCTTTCTTCTGGCTTCTAGATACGGACACATGCATGTACATATGCATATACCACACACTCAAAAAAAAAAAAAAAACAGAAAAGAAAAAAAGTATCACTTAGTAGGCCACAGTGAAGATTTAAACTCTGTTCTGCATTACTAAAGCTTTGTCCAGCTGTCAATGCATGGCACAGTTCTTAATATGATAATTGCTCAGTTGTATCATTCTTCTTTTAGATTATTTATTTAATTATATATGTGTGTGAGTTTTGCCTGCACGTGTGTACGTGCACTATGTGTGTGCCTGGTTCTCATGGACACTAGAAGAGAATGAGATCACCTGGACTTAGAGATGATTGTGAGCTGCTATATGGGTGCTAGGACTCTAACCTGGGTCCTGGGCAAGAACAAATGCTCTTAATTGCTAAGCCATCTCTTCAGCTCCTCTCATTTTTAAGTTTTTATTTCATTCACTTATGTGTATATGGTGTGTTCATATGTATGTTATAGGGAGGTCAGAGGCAAAGGATACTTTCTACCTGTGGGGCCCAGGGCATCAAACTCAGATAGGTCATCAGGCTCAGTGTCAAGTGCCTTTTAGTCAGTGAGCCATCTCTCCATCCTGATGAACCATAGTTTTTGTTTGTTTGTTTGTTTGTTTGTTTTTAATTTACTCATTTATTTCATTTTTAAATTTAAACATTTTTTTTTTGAGACAGAATCTCACTGGTCTGATAACCTTAGTTTTAAATGAAATACTTCTGTTTATTAATTTTTCTCATAATTTTTAATGTAAAAATAATAAGAATAATAAATCGATGTGTGTGTATATCACTTCATATTAAAAAACCATCAATGGGGGGCTGGAGAGATGGCTCAGCGGTTAAGAGCTCTAGCTTATCTTCCAGAGGATCCAGGTTCAATCCCCAGCACTTACATGGCAGCTCACAACTGTCTGTAACCCAGTTTCAAGAGGATCTGACACCCTCACATAGACATACATACATACATATAGGCAAAACATCAATATACCAATGCACATGAAATAAAAATAAATTATATTTTGAAAAAATAAGTGGTCAGCTAGTTGCTTTTCTGTTTTGTTTTTGTTTTCCCTTTTTTCTATATGTGTTCACTACCCCAAACAAGATAGTCTGTATTTTTGTCTGTAATTACTTCATTATTTGTAGAACAAAGCTACACAGTGAAACTTTCTGTGTTGATGAAAATGTTCTGTATCTGTGCTTGCAAAATGAGTACATATCACTACTGAGTAACTGAAATGTGGCTGTTGGTATCTGAGGAACTAATTTTAATTTTTATTACTTACACTGTATGTAGAAAGATGTGACTAGTTACTACCATATTGCAACACATAAAATACTATAATTTCTTAAAATTAAAACATAGTGTGTGAATACCAGAGTGTATGTGTGGAAGTCAGGGGACAACTCTATGGAGTTCATTTTCTTTCCACCTTCATATCGGTGCCAGGGATTGAACTCAGGCTACAGAAAGTACTGTTACCCATTGAGCCATCCTTTTTTATTTTATTTTTAATTTTTAAAGATTTTTTATTCTTTATAAGCATTCTGCCTGAACACCGGAAGAAGACACCAGATGTCACTATAGATGGTTATGAGCCACCATGTGGCTGCTGGGAACTGAACTCAGGACCTTTGGAAGAAAAGCTATTGTTCTTAACCTCTAAGCCATCTCTCTAGCCTGAGTTTTGGTTTTTCGAGACAGGATTTTTCTGTGTAGCCTTGGCTGTCATGCACTTTGTAGACCAGCCTGGCCTTGAATTCACAAAGATCCACTTGGCTTTGCCACTCTGAGTGCTGGGATTACAGGCGTGTGCCACTGCGACTGGCTCCCATTGAGCCATCTTGACATTAACATTGGTAGCCCTCTTTTGAAAAAAATGTTTTTGAGACATGGGCTTTCTTTGAAGACCAGGTGGGTCTGGAACTTGAGAAAATTCTTGTGCCTCAGCCTCTTGAGTGCTGGGATTATAGGCGTGTGCTAAAATGCCGCTTAATAATCTTTGTTATACTTATTTGTTGTGTGGGTGCACATGTGCTACATGTGTGGAAGTCAGAGCACAGTATTTGGGAGTTGGCTCTCTCCCTCTGCCATGGTGGTCCTGGGGATGACTCAGGGTCTCAGGATTGGTGGCAAGTGCTTTCACCCACTGAGCCATTGTCCTGGTCATTGGCTGCTCATTTTTTGAGTAGGCTTTTAAAACCCTAGAAACTCGTAAGGGTTTGATCAGGATCATTTGTTTTCATATTTTCTTTTCTTCTAGTGATTAAAAGGTAACTTGTGTTTTGACTTCCATGATGTTGAAGCTTTGAAAATGTGCACTGTACGGCTGAGAGTGCCGTTGAGCAGTAGACAGGAACCTGCATAGTATGCGTGAGGCTCTACCCCAGCACTGCGCACACACAGTGGATAGTCTTGTCATCTTGTGACAAATTGTTTTTTTCTTTTAAGATATAAACAAATAATGCATAATTCTCATTTTGATTGATACTACTTATTGATAATACTAATTTTCATTGGTATTGATACTACTTATGGAATCATTTTTAAATGAGTCAGAATATAGTATACTATGAGGACTGACAGCTGGCTCAGAAATGAGGCATATTGTGAGATATTTTAAGTGTACACTATCACAGTGGGCCATTACTTACAAGCTGAATGGCTGTATTCTGGTGTAAATTAAAAATATAATCCATGCTGACTAAACTCTTCATTTAAACTACCTTCTAAAGGTCTACCTGGTGAGCCAGTTCATGCTTCTATTTTCCAGCAGATGTCACTGTTGGGCTGCTGCTGCTGCTGGGCTTGGCTGGCAGGGAAGAAAACGGTATTCTTACATTTTGTGTAGGAGGTAGAATCTTACAACAAAGCCCATTTTTATAGGTGGCTATTGTTACTAAGTGCATAGAGTTCATAAAAGATGATTGTATTTGAAGGTAGAGGTTTTCTTCTTTGACCTCCTAGTAAGGGATGGGCTATGGAGATATGTTTTGCTCTCTTGGTGCTACAGTGATAATTGCTATGTGTGCAGATGTATTACTAAGCACATCTGTATTCCAGTAGAGCTCTGTGCCACTGAGTGGAGTAGTCAACTCATAGGGATCCTCCTTTTTCTTTGGGCAGAGGAGGGCAAGCTGTTTTTGTAGCTTGATTCCACCTTTACACCTCGTGTGGTGAGCCTTTTGTCTCACTGTCAGAAACATCTTTTCATCCAGAAGATCAGGGCATTGTGAGGACTTTTGACTTTTGAAATGCCATTTATTTTATATTTTGTTTTTGAGACAGAGCCTCACTATTTAGCTCTGGCTGGACCTGGAACTTGCTAAGCAGGCCAGGCTGGCCTGGAACTTACAGAGATTCATATGTCTCTGCCTTCTGAATACTGGAATTAAAAGCATGTGTCATCATGACTCTCTGAAATGGTATTTTGAAATTAGAAGAAACACAGAATTTTTAATTCAACCTTCCTTGTTTCTTTCCTTTCAATACTAGGGATTTATCCTGGGGTCTCATGCATACTAAGCAAAGAGATACTAAGAGCAGAGGTGAGGTTTGACTTTAAGATCCTGAAAAGGACATTCTTTCCCCCACTTATTTGTTTATAAATAGGATCTCACACAGCTGGCCTTAAACTCTTGATATATCAGAAGGATCTTGAATTTCTGATCTTCCTGTACCTCTCCAAGTGCTTATATTATAGGTGTGTGCCACCAGTCCCAGTTTATATGGTGCTGGGATCAAATCCAGGGCTTAGTGACTGGTGGGTAAACACTCTACCACTGAGCTGCATCCCTAGCCTCTTCACTTTATTTAAGACCCTGTCTTAAAAACAAATGGTTGTGTTGTAAGAACTGATGCTTTTGATCTTTACTTTTCTCTGATGATGCATAAAGCCCAGGAAGTGTAGTGGTGGCCTTAGCATTGAGATTTAGTCCAAAACATCAAAGGCTAGAGTTAGGTGCCCTCATCGGAGTTTCAGGGTTCTTAGACTTGTAAGAGGTAGCTTTGGAGTTTGCAGGCTGAAGCCTCTTGGTTCTGTGGTTCTGTGAGCCACTCAGCTTCAGTTAGTCACATGGATTTTTCCATGGAACCTTTACCCCAAACACTCTATATGAAGGGAAATAAGTGGATATTTGAACTAGTTATAAGTCTATAAGAGGGTGAAAGTATCCTTGAAATTTTGACCTCACTGGTCTTGTCACTGTTCCCAAATGACTGACAGAAACAGCTTAAAGGAGGAAAACTTTGTTTTGGTTTCTTGGTTTGGGGAACCAGTTCCTCATGGTGGGGAAGAAATAACAGTAGGCCACATCCTATGGTGTTATAAAGTTTGCAGCAGCTGGTTATTATATGGTATCCATCAGGAAGCAGAGAACTTGGACCAGAGCTGGAGCAGTGTCTTAACTCATAAGGTCCTAGGTCAGCCAGATTGAATCCATGTCTAGAAGGTTCCAAATAGTGTCACTAGCTAGGGACCAACTATTCAAATACAAGGGTCCATTGAAGGCATTTCACTTTCAGGCTTTTTTTAAATTAACTTTTATTTTTTTATATTAATTACAGTTACTTTCAGACTCTTAACAGACAGACAGCTTCATTGGATGGAAAATATACTCAACTGGTTATTTAAAACCTAGTACAAAGCTGGTGAGATACAGCAGGTAAAAGCTGTGTAAACCTAATGACCTGAGTTCAGTCCTCAGAATGCATAGAGGAAGAAAAGAATTGGCTTTTGAAAGTTATCCTCTGACCCCCACCACATGTTCACCATAGTACACAGGCTCTGCCACGTACATACATTAAACACACACACACACACACACACACACACACACACACACACACACACA
>NW_026585504.1:41638432-41647769 GCF_907164565.1 Psammomys obesus | reverse complement strand
ACACACACACACACACACACACACACACACACACACACACACACACACGTATCTTTCCTTTGAGAAACCTTCCCTAACTGCCCCCAGATAATCCTCTTTTTGCTATTTAGGAAATAGATACTTATTTCACTGATGACAGGAAATGATTTCTTACCTTTTGTTTTCGTGTGTGTGTGTGTGTGTGTGTGTGTGTTTTAGAAGTCAACATTGGGTTAGTTTTTCTGTCACTCTCCACCTTATTTATTTATGTTCTTTTAGTTAGGTCTTTCTAAACCGTCTTGCCTGGCCTAGAACTCACTGTCGATCAGGCTTACTCAAACTCCTAGAGATCCACGGTCCTCTTTCTCAGGAATGCTAAGATGAAAGGCCTATGCTGTCAACATCCAGCTTTTGCCTTACTTTTTCACAGAAGGTCTGACTAAAGCAGAACTCACCAATTGGCTAGACTGGCTGGCTGGACAAGTTCCTGAGATCCATCCAGTGCTAGAATTAGAGGCACATGATGCAGACATGGGTTTATATGATTACCTCTCTGTCACACGCCCACTAAAAATAGTAATTATGTGTGAATGCCTTGTATACTACTCAGTAGTCACTTGGTAAAATTTTTTCTCTCTTCCTTTTTTCTCTCTCTCCTTCCTTTCTTTGTCTCTTTCCTTCCTTCCTTCTTTTTCTTATCTCCCTCCCTCTCTCTCTCTCCCTTCTTTCATTCCTTCCTTCGTTCCTACCTTCCCTTTTTTTTCCTTTTCCAAGATAGGGTCCTTGTTGTCCTGAAACTCGCTTTATAGACCAGGCTGTCTTCGAATTCATAGAGATCCGACTGCGTCTGCCTCCTGAGTCCTGGGGCTAAAGGTGTGTGCCACCACCACCTGGCTACTTTGTAAATATTAGTTGAATTGAGTAAGAGAATTAAAATTGTGTTACTGTGTGTGTGTGTGTGTGTGTGTGTGTGTGTGTGTGAGAGAGATATTAGTGTTTGAACCCAGGACCTTGAGTGTACTAGGCAGGCACTCAACTACTGAGCTTCATTTCAAGCCTTTTTGTAAATTAATTATAATTAAAATTATCTTTATGTTATTATGTGTACATGCATTCATGCTTGATAGGGAGGGGCACATGCCATAATGAGCTTTTGGAGGTCAGAGAACAAATTTGTGGAGTCTTTCCTTCTGTACTTATGTGGGTTTCAAGCTTTGAACTTGGATCATTAGGCATGTTTAGAAAGAGGGTTAAGTTTTGAGATGTTCTTGATATTTTGCTTAAGTTATCCTTAAACTCACTGTTGTAGCCATAGCCTCCGTAAGAGTTTTGATTATTTGTACTCAACTTGCATTTGTTATAATTTAGTGTCAAGTATTAATCTTGCTTGCCCTTTTTAATAGAAAAGATAAAAAGATCCATTATATCATACACCTTATTTTTTGAGACAGAGTCTTAGGTGCCCCACTTTGGCCTCAAAATAGCTTAAGGCTGTCCTTGAATTCAGGATCCTGCTTCCGCTATCTCTTAAGTGCTGAGATTATTGATGTATACCAGCATGTTCAGTTCATATTTTTTTATCTAAGAGTGAATCCTTGGTTCAGTTAAATGTATGTTGAATAAATGAAGTGGCATTACTTAACGATACACTTTCTGTATTGCTCCCAGATGACCTGAACTTGTTTCTCTGTTTCACTGTGGTGCTAAGTTCCTAGTTATGAACTGGTTGTACTGAAGTCTGTAAAAAGTGTCTGGCATCTGGCCAGATGCCGGTCACATTGATTGCCCACTGATGACTGAGGGCATTCTTTGATCTTGGCATTTAGCATCTCAGTGATACTATTATCCGTGCTGGATAGTGCTGTTGGAATTTTTTTCTGCTTAAAGAAATATCTGTGGACAGCTAGAGATATAACTCAATTGGTAGAATACTTGCTTAGCATACATAAAGCCCTGGGTTGTATTCCCACCATTGAATAAACCAGATGTGGTGGCACATGTTTGTGATCCCAGCGCTTGCAAGATACAAACAGGAAGAGCAATGTCATCCTTTGGTGGTCATCTTGGACTAGGTGAAACTCTGTCTCAAAACAGACAGATGTTGCTAAATATGGCTAGAGTCCAACTTTGCTTGGAGCAGCCCATTGTGGGAGTTGTATTTGTGGTCTCATTAAAGACATATTTGATAAAGTTCAAGTGTGAATAATTGTTTCCTATTTTCTTTTTCTTTTCAGAAAAACTCTGAATTTGTTCAGACATAGGTTATTCAGGTTTTGAGAAAGTGCATATTTTTTGACAGGAAGAGGTTCTGAGCATCATTATATAATTTTTCTTTTTGTAGTGTTGGGGATAGAACCTGTGTGTAGCCATGACCCATCTTTAAAACAAAACAAATTTATTTGTTTATTTGGGTGAGACATGCACATGCCATGGGGTGCTCGGAGGTAAGAGGACAACTTGTGAGAGTCATGTCTATCCTCTGTCTACTATGTGAGTCCCAGGGATTGAGCTCAAGTTGTCAGCCCTGATAGCAGGTGTCTTTACTGGCTGAGTCATCTTGCCAGTTCACCTGAATATCTTTTAAATTTTGAGATGATTCTATTATTATTTTCTTATGAGTATTCAGAGTCTTAATATAAAAATTTTGCTTAATCTCTAAGAATGCAGAAGGTTGGCTGGTTACTTCTAAAACAACTGGTGAAATTTTGGTCTTTGCTACTTAAAATACAATAAACTTTTGAATTATTCAGAAGCTTGGCATATTGGGACAAAGAATAGAGAAGAATGGTCAACCAAGAAAATTTCATTTGCAGTGGACAAATGATGACTTGTTTTGTTTTTGTTTTTGTTTTCCTGGGGAAATAAATGAGAACTGGGCATTAGAAAATAGAAAAGAAACAAAACCTATGGTACAGTTAAGCAGTATAGTTTATGAGACACAAAGGGAAGCCAAAGAAATCTAAACCCTGGCCTTCGAGGAAGGAACTGAGGAAGTCCTAACAAGGACTGCCTCTCCTATGTAACTTTGCAATGTACTCTGTGATTGGTGTATTCACTTACCCATGCATTCAGCTAACTAATGAGATCAGGTGTGTTCAAAGTGTTAAGGCCATTTATTTGGTTAATATATACTTAACTAAACATAATGTTTAGTGCTCTTTAAGTATCAGCATAGAAACCAGGCCCCGTGTTGCATGCCTGTAATCCCTGTACTTGGGGAGACAGAAGCAGATAGATCTCTGTGAGTTTGAGACCAACCTGGTCTACAAAGTGAGTCAAGGACAGCCAAGGCTGCAAAGAGAAACCAACCAACCAACCAACCAACCAACCAAACAAACAAACAAACAAAAAAGTATCAGTATAGAGTTCTCATTCTAATGGGAGAAATAAAAGTATTTAGAATGTTAGATGGTGACAAGTTCTATGGAGAAAAGGGATCCACATAAAAAGATGTAGGATATGTGGGGGTGGTTGAAATTTAAAATAGGGCAATTAGAAGTATGGTAGGGTAACATTTGAGCAGTGTCCTCAGGGAAGTAGAGGAACAAACTGTCAACATTGGGAGTAGGAGCATTATAAGGAAATTCACAAGTTCAGCATACCTAAGGTCTCCCCTTATTCAACAGGACATAATGTTGGAGAGGTGACAGGGATGTTATATAGGCTCTAAGACTTTTTACCTGTTTGTGATAAGTCATCAGATTGGAATGAGTGTATGTATCAAAAGGTCTGACATCATTATTATTGTTACTTTTGGGTGGTGCTGAGGATTGAAGCTACCCCACCTCCACATGTTAAACAAACATTTTATCATAGCCCTAAAGATCTTGTTTAAAAAGACCCAAGAGTGAGGTAATTTAAATTATGCTGCTCACATACTTAGAGATTATTTTGTGTCTTAAGGCTGGTGAAAGTCGGTAGGCAAGAGCCACCAACTGTCAGAATAGAATTGTTGCATGTGCAAAGCCTTGAGTTTAATCCCCAGTACTGGAGTGAGGAGAGGGAAAAGAAAAAGAAAAAGGTTTTGGATGTGTGTAGGAAGGGCAGCTGAATGGATGAATGAGAGAATCAATCATCTTCAACAGTGCTCCCCCACAATCCCCAAATCAGAAGATGTATTATTATAAATATGCAGAAGGGAGGGCCTGGAAAATTTATACAGAACAAAACTTCATAAATGGAAATGTCTGGGTTCTATTGCTTACAGAACTAATGTAGATTTAGTTGGTAAAAATTGAAACATTTCAGAAGTGTGTTATGTTGTAGAAAGTGAAGTCCTCTGTGAAGCCAGTGCTGAAAGATAACCACTGTGAACAATTCGTGTGTAATACTAATTATCCTCTATTCAGAAAAACATAGTTTTTCCTTTGATTTGTGAAAATGAGATCGTGCATGGTCTGTTTTTCAATTTTTTTACTTCTCATACTGTATTGGGCCTGTTTCCATGTTTGATATGTTTAATAGTAGCACAGTATTCTAGCCATAGTTTATTGTTCCATGTTGATGTTATGTGGATGGTTTCTGTTTCTTTCTTGGGGTATTTTTGTATGTTCATGCATATATTTCCAGAAAATGAATTTGTGGAATCGGAATTGTCAGGGACAATAAGTAGAACTGTTAATTGTAAATGAAAATTAATTGTAGAGTGTTTATTATTACTAATTTAAGATGGCATAAAATATTCCCTATTTTCTGTTTTATTTTATTGAACATCAGTTTTAAAAATCAGTGTACCTAATTCTGCTTTTGCCCCACAGTCTGAAGTTTCACAGTAGTAAATTCTCCCATCATTGGATTTTCAGGAACCTCTTAGGTTGAGAGAGACTATTATTGATCCTAAATACAGGTGTTATGTATTTTCTTTATTCACATGCTCATACAAGAAAAGCCCTAGCATCTCTGACATTCAGATCTCATGTTCTTTGTGTCTTATGAAATGACTAGGAACATTCAGGCAGCTGTTAGCTAATTCTATGACATTGGACTTAGATATTTGAGGTGTCAGCCAGATTAGTTTGGCAACCCATTGCTCTTTGGTAATATGAATGTAAGAACAGGTAGAAAAGAGCTACAGTTTGATGTTGTCTTTCTTAACTGTTTCTCTTCACCTACTTTGAGGTTTGTTTGTTTGTTTGTTTAGTATTTTGAGAAAAAAAATAGCCAGGTTGTCCTCCTCCTAACTTACTCTCCTGAATTTTAGGCTTATAGGTACATGCCAGTATGAACAGCTTAATGATAGATTAATGCTGGCAGTTGAGACCAGGATCCTATTTGCTAAGCAGATGCTCTACCATCAAACTATATCTCTATCTTCCAATCAGTCTGAATTCTAGGCCTGATCTTTTCTTTTACATTGAGGCTGGGAGACTTTCTGTACAGGACAAGATAAACATTGACAAGGTAAATATTCTGGCTTTGTAGGTTTTAAGAATTTTATTTTCTGTTTTGTTTTTTGTTGTATGTTTGTGTGGTATGACAGGGTCTGTTTGTGTCTGTTTTTTATTTGTGTGTGTGTGTGTGTGTGAGAAAGAGAGAGAGAGAGAGAGAGAAAGAGAAGGAGAGAGAGAGAAAGCTGTAACAGGGTCTCTGTGTCTCCCAGGCTAAAAGATCCTACTTTAGCTTCCTAGTACTTCTACCCCCTGGGTACATCCTCAGCACCTCCTCTTTTAGTGGTTAGGAGCAGGCTTAAGAGCCACGCTTGGTGGCCCATTCACACCTTTAGTCCCAGCACGGGAGGCAGAGGTAGGTGGATATCAAGGCCAGCCTGGTCTACAGAGTGAGTTCCAGGACAACTAGTGCTACACAGACAAACCCTGTCTCGATAAACAAACAAACAAATAAAAAAGAAAGAAAAGCAGGTATAAGTGATTGACAATTTCTTGTTTCTTACATTATCTACCTCGAGGCAGTTATCCAGCCTCACTTAGTCTGTTTTGGGAATTTTGCGTCCATGAGGCAGCTTGGAAAGGGATGAGCCCTTAGGTCTTCCAGGCAGTGTGCCTGACAGGCAACCCTTCCCGAGATGAAGGTCAAATTAGCACCTGGTCTGGCTGAGCTAAATTATCCCTCTTGCTTCTCTGAGGCTGAATGGGGTAGAGCAAGCCATGTGTTTTGTGTACACACCAAACGGTGAAAAGATGTAATCGTTCTGTCAGCTCAAGAAATTGGAGCTCCAAGGAGACTATGGTGAAATCTGTATGTGTGCTGTAAATACACTGAGAGAAACTGCCCATGTATTCATCCTTATTCCCTTTGGTCCTCCTCTCTACTTACTATCTATTCAGAGAAATTTTCTAAAGGATACATTGGAGTGTTTCAAGACAATAATACCAGGTATAGGGGATTCTGTTTGCATAATATATTTTGCTTATTGTGTGGGTCTCAGCCCAGTAGAGATATGCAATAGTTTCCCCTTCTGGATTTTCCTTGCCCCCTGTGCACTTGTGTGTGTGTGTGTGTGTGTGTGTGTGTTTTCCAGGACATCTTAGTTTCACTTCCTTTTTATTTTTTGATTAATTAATTAATAATTTTTGATTATGTATTACAATTTATTGACTTTGTATCCTGGCTGTAGGCCCCCCTTGTCTCCTCAGTCCTACCCACCCTCCCTCTTTCCCCAGATGTCCCTCCCTGAAGTCCCCTGATAGGGGAGGTCCTCCTCCCCTTCTATCTGACCCTAACCTATCAAGTCTCATCAGGGCTGGCTGCATCATCTTCCTCTGTTGCCTGGCAAAGCTGCATTCCCCCAGAGGGAGGTGATCAAAGATCCAGCCACTGAGTTCATGTCAGAGACAGTCCCTGCTCCCATTACTAGGGAACCCACTTGGAAACTTAGCAACCTATGTGCTTCATCTGAGCCGGGGATCTAGGTCCTCTCCATGCATGAACCTTGGTTGGAGTATCTGTCTCTGCAGGCCATCCTGGGCTCAGGTTTTTTGGCTCTGTTGGTCTCCTTGTGGAGCTCCTGTCCCCTCCAGGTTTTTCTAGTTTCACTTTTTTTTGAGATAGGATTTCTCTCTGTAGCCCTGGCTGTCCTAGAACTCACTCTGTAGACCATATGGCCTCAAACTTACAGAGATATGCCTACCTTTGCCTCCTCAGTGCTGAGATTAAAGACATATGCCACCATCATCTGGCTGAGTTTCACTTCCTTAAAAAAATATTTTGTGCGTGTGGTTGCGCACATGCGCCTGTGGAATCCAGAGGTGCCAAGTTCCCTGAAACAGGAGACACATGGTTATGAACGGCCTGAGGTAGGTAGTGGGAACTTAACTATGGTTCTTTGTAAGAACAGTAATGTCCTAACTCTTGAGCAACCTCTCTAGCCCTTTTGCTTTTTCCTGATGATGTTTGTTTGAACAGATACTGCTTCATGGAATTGGCCTGTTAAATTAATCTGGAGATGACAAATAGTCTTTAAGGTGGATTTGGCTCTTTTTCATTTTCCCACATAAATCTAGATTTCTGGAATTTGTTGGAAGAAAAAAAAACTGTAAAATATGGAAATAGTAATATGCATTTTCACCTAATAATCAGCAGGAGTTTAATAGTTTTTTCCTCAAGTCAAGATATAGATTCTTCTTTGTTTTTGAGTCACTCTTGTGTAGAAGAGTCAAGGCTTGCTTTGAACTCCCTGTGTAGAATACAGGGTCCTCAAACCTCTGTCTCCTCAGTGCTAGTACTGCAGGCATGCCTGCCCTGGCCTTCTTTCCATAATGCTGCCCCTACCTCCTCCCCCTAAATCTGGGATTACAGGGGTACTGGGGAAAAGTGTAGCCTGCCTGCCTTTCTCTCTCTCTCTCTCTCTCTCTCTCTCTCTCTGACACTTCTATGTAGCCTCAAGCTCCCGCATAGTTGAGGATAACCTTCATTTTCTTGCTTATACCTTCCAATGCTGGATTTACAAATGGGCACTACTCTTCCTGGTTTGCCATGAACTTTCTTGCCTTAATCCATACTAGGCTGACTTCATGGTTCCCACATAAACTCAGTTTTATGCATCATTGCATTGTGTTGATGGTTAGGGTAGTGTAGCATTTTCTATGTGCTTTGCCATGTAGTTCTTCCAGAAGAAGGCATTGGCCATTAGTACCCTTGCTCCTACCAGATCTGTCCTCCCTAATTGAGCCATAGAGGCTTCCCTGCTGGCTGTAGGCTGACATGCTGACAGTCCTCTCACCTAAGAAGCTGCCTGATTTTTTAATAGCAACAATTAACAAACTCCTCCTCTGTTTCCAGAGGAAAAGGAAAGGGGGGGTTCCAGGCTGATTTGCTGGCTGGGGCTCACTTGAGTGAGCAGTTCTCCATTTTGTGAAGTTATGCAGAATGAGAGCTACCTTCTTTTTAACTATGTGAGTGGACTACATAAAACCTTTCTGCATGAGTGGATCATCCTTGACAGAGGGATTGGGTGTATGATTTGGTTGTTACCTGCCAGGAAATTAAAATCAAGATCAAAAGTAGAAAATTGTATTAATAAAGGACTCTAAGACTGAAATTATGACCTTGTCATTGATAGTTGAGCTTGTTGACACCATGCCCTTTCCCTTTGCTGCATTAAAAAGTGTGAGCATGAATCTTTCTCCTCTCTTCTTTTTCTCTTATACATGTTCACATAGGTACCCCAGCTTCTGCAGTTGCCTTCTCTGCTGTCCTTTTTATTCACTTTTCCTGGTAAGGTGTCTTGTTATCATTTTTTTCTTTATTCTGGTTGCAGATAGAAACCCCCCCCCCCGCCTATATGTGACATAGATTACCCTCAACAAATTTTCAAATAAATAGTACAATATTAACTATATGCACTTTGCTATATAGTGTGTCTTTGATTGGTTAAGATGGTGCTGGGGATTGAAACCAAAGCCTTACATATACTCTGCATTCTAGCACTAAGCTGTATCCCTGACCCTTGTTTTATTTTTTTTAATTTATTTTTATTTTATATGTATGGGTTGTTTGTTTTTTTTTTTTGCTCGAGTATATGTCTGTACATATATGTATGTTTTGCTAGAATCCCCTGAAACTGGAGCTATAAGTAGTTGTTAGCCACCATGTGGGTGCTAGGAATTGAGTCTGGGTAATCTGGATGAAAAGCCAGTGCCTTTAACTAACTACTTAACTATCTCTCCAGCTCTTTTTATTCTTTTATGTGTTTGTTTGTTTTTGAGACAGGGTTTCTCTGTATAGCTCTGGTTAGTTGTCTTGGAACCATTTTATAGAGCAGGCTGGCCTAGAACTCAGATCTGCTTTCCTCTGGAAGTGCTAGGATTAAAAATGTTCACCACCACACCTAAGCTGCATTTTTTTTAAACCAACTTTCTTTCTTTCTTTCTTTCTTTCTTTCTTTCTTTCTTTCTTTCTT
>NW_026585504.1:41626251-41638422 GCF_907164565.1 Psammomys obesus | reverse complement strand
CTTTCTTTCTTTCTTTCTTTCTTTCTTTCTTTCTTTCTTTCTTTCTTTCTTTCTTTCTTTCTCTCTCTCTCTCTCTCTCTCTCCCTCTCCCTCCCTCCCTCCCCCCTTCCTTCCTTTCTTTCTTTTTTTTCTTTTTCTTTCTTTCTGTTTTTGGGAACAGGGTTTTACTGTGCAGCCTGGCTGTCCTGGAGCTAACTTTGAACATCAGCACCAGGCTGGCCTCAAATTCAGAGACCCACCTACCTCTCTGCCTCCCAGTGCTGGGAGTAAAGGTGTTCATTACTACCTCCTGATTATTAACATTTTTAAATTACATTTATTTAATTTGAGTGGGTCAAGAGTGTCATTTTGGGGCATATCTGGAAGTCAGAAGACAACTTTGGGAATTAGTTCCTCCTTCCATCACAGGGATCTAACTCAGGTTGTTGGGCTCATCTCCTTTACCTGCTAAGTCACCTCACTAGCCCCAGCTCTTTATTTTTGAAGCAGTGTCTCATGAAGTTTTCTAAGCTGTCCTTGAACTTGTAATCTTTTTTTTTTTTTTTTTTTTATAGCCCTTTCTGAGTAGCTGGTATCACAATCCTGAACCATCAGGCCTGGCTTGTTCAGTAATCTTGAGAAGTGTTTCATCTTGCATGATTGAAATTCTATACTCAAGGCATTCCTGGCAACAACTATTCTTCTTGGGTTTTGTGAGTCTGATTAGGTTATACACAAACATACATTGTTTTTCAGTGGTGAAGGTTGAACCTATGGAGGAAATCATACATGCTAGACAAGTACTCTACCAGTGTGTTACACTGCAGCTCCAAGATGTCCCTTTTTGAGACACATGGTCTTTGTAGCCGAAGCTGGCCTTGAACTAATCCTCTTACTTTAGCATCTTTACCTGGGATTGTAGGCCTGTATCACCATGCCTAGTATCTAATATAGTTCTTATAAGTGTAGTAATTGGCTTTTGGGCTTGGCTTATTTCAGTTAACATATCTTCAAGGTTTATCTGTTTTGTACGATGTATTGAGAATGTTCTTAATTTCTGAGATGGAATGTCTCACTGAACCTAGACCTAGAGTCAGCTAGACAAGCCTCAGTGATCTTTTTGTCCTGACCACTCCAACTCAGGGATTAAATGCACACACTATATGTACAGCTTTAAAAAAAAAAACAAAAACCAAAAACTAAAACAAATGGCCTCTGGTAAATCAAATTCAGGTCCATTTTATATGGCAAGTACTTTATCCCTTGAACTGTCTCCCTTACCACTTCTTTTTAAAACTTTTTTTTATTTTTAAAATCTGTTATATGAACCTGCCATATATTTTTGAGATCATAATATAATTACATTTCTCCCTCTTCTTACCCCAAATCCTCCCATATAACCTTCTCCACTTTCCTTTAAATTCATGGCCTCTTTTTTCCACTAATTATTATTGCATGCATGTGTGTGTGTGTATTCTAAATATAACTCAGTCCACGTAATGTTACTTTTATGCATGTATGTTATCAGGGCTGACTATTTGGCGCTAGAAAACTAGTTGGTGTGCTCTTCCTTGGGAAGACCACTTCTGCTTCTAGGTTTCCGTAGTTGCTAATAGCACTTTTTGTAGCATTGTCAGGATCACAAATGTAGACCAGGGCAGTGGTTCTCAACTTTCCTAATGCTGCAACCCTTTAATACAGTTCCTCATGTTGTGTGACCCCCGACCATAAATTATTTTTGTTGCTACTTCATAACTGCAATTTTCTTTCTGTTATGAATCATAACTATTTGTGTTTTCCAAAAGCCTTACATGATCTGTGAAAGGGTCCTTGGACCCCCAAATGAGTTACAACCCACAAGTTGAGAACTACTAGACTAGGGTGAGGGTCACTGGCCTTTTTGTTTTTTCTTTCAATGTGGGGATGCTGAATAAATCTCTTTTCCCTGCTTTACACTGTTAATTATTTATTGAGGATGGATATCTGAACCTGTCTGTTCTCTTAACAATAACTTTTGTATATTTTTGCTTTGTTGTTTGTGCTTTTGATGTCATATATAACAAATTATCAGGTCTTCCAGTGTTGTGAAATTTTTCTTCTAGGAATTTCATAGTTTCAGTTGTTAAATTTAGTCGAACCCATTTTGAGTTATTTTTCTAGATGATGTAAGGTCAGGGCTCATCTTTGCTCATTTGCATTTGGATGTGCAGTTTTTCTAGCACTATTAAGTAGTCATGGCACTCTTGTTAGGGGTGATTTTACCTTTTTACACTTGTTTCACACTTACTTTTGTTTTTCTATTCTATTTTGTTGGTCTAATTGTGTTTTTACATAAATTTCTTCTGTACTGCCTTGATTATAGTAGCTTTGCAGTATGTTTTGAAATCAAGAAATGTGAGATCAGCTTTGTTCTTCTTATTTTGACAATTTAGGGTACTTCAAAGTCTATAGAATTTTAAGACCTTTTTGTTTGTTTCTAAAAGAAAGAACACGGAGTTGCGATTTTGATAGGATTGCATTGAACCCTGATTATTTAGGATATTATTTATCAGCAGCTTTAATGGTTTGACAAGCACCTTTGAATAGATTCCTGGCTGTCTCAGAACAGGATTTGAATAGAGACAGGTGAATAGTAGCAAAAGGAAAGACAGTTTATTAGAAAACAGCATACTTACCACTAGAGCGGGAGGAAGATCAGGGAGCCTTTCTCACACATGGGGGCCTTTCTCACACATGCTTTCTTACATGTAGCTCTGTATACTACTTTATGCATCTCACATCTCAGTAGCACCTCAAATCTCCTAGCAGTGTACATTTTATCCTGAGTTTTGGGCCACTTTCAGATGCTCTGAAGTGCCTTCTCTGGGCCGGTGGCTCTGGTCAGCAGTCTTCTTTGCAGTTTTTCTGTGGTTAGAGGTACGCATGTGGCCCCACACTTGCTTGCTTAATGTGTCTCTGGAGGATCGTGAGTCATAGGTCAGCCTGAACTACCTAGGGAATTTATGTCTCAGAAAAAAACAATGAAAGCAAAAGTTTCATAATTTACATTTGAGGTTTAGGGGGGTGGGGTGGGGTATATCTCTCTGTAGCCCTGGCTGTACTGGAAATCCTCTTGTAGCCCAGCCTGGGCTTGAATTCAGAGATCTGCCTGCCTCTGCCTCCCAAATTCTGGGATTAAGGGCATGTGCTACAATGCCTGGCTTAGATGTGAGATTCTTCAACTCATAAAGTCTATGCAGATATTCCTAAATCTGAAAAACCTTCAAAATTAGAACCATTTGTGGTCCTGAGCATTTTAGGATACTCTGGACTATATTGATATGTAACCAGTGGCAAGAACTTGGTACTGAGAGCGTGTATTAATGGTTGGATGGACTGCTTTTATAAGGTATTTTTGGATATGGTACATCTGACTCTCAGGTTTTATGTATCTATATTTTAACTTTTATAGTATTAATCTTCAAAATATCTTTTTGACATCTTTTAGATATGATTTGAATGGACAGTGTGTTTTATATTCCTGGTAAATAGTAGTTATATTCTAGGGAAGAAAAAAATTGGCTGATTTTTGGACTACATAGTGACTGCTTACTTAATATTGTTTGTTTATTTTATGCTGGGTATCAAACCCAGGGCCCCGTTCATGCTAGACTCAACCACACTCTATCTCTGAGCTACATTCCCAGCCTTTTACATGTGTTCATCATAAAAATTTATGAGATGGGGATTTCTCATCAAATGTGGGAACTGAGAATGAATTCAAGGTTGAATAGCCTAAGAGATGATGATTCAGGGTGGAGCTTAATCTGCTACCTGCCTGATTCTGAAAATCATGTTCCAGACTGCTTTTCATTTTTGTTGTTTGGAGTTTCTGTTGCTTAGATTCAGACCATTGAAGTATGTCAAGGAGGTTTAGCAACAACAGCACTCTTGCCATTTGGGTTAGATAATCCTTCATTGTGGGAGGCTGTCTCATGCTTTGAAGGGTGTTTAGTAGTATTTCTGCTGTTGCATAAGTAACACTCCCCCAAACCAGTTGCAACTACCAAAAATGTCTCCAGAAATCATCAAGTGTCCCCTGGGGAACCCTCCTCCAGAAAACACTGATAAAGTATTTCATGACTGGGGGTCCTTTTGATCTGTCTGCTGTCTTAACGAGGCGTTGTGAAAGAAACTGGCCATGCCTTCAAAGTATCTTCTTACATAGTTACAGGTTCTGATGGTCTGTCTTTGCCACTCCCTTCCTTGTCTTTTCCCTTTTGTTTGTGGTTTCTTAAATAAAATGCAGCTGGATAAAGTGGTATTTATGAGGATTTTTTTCTTTTTACACAGGTATCCATTCAGTAGACATTCAGATCACTCCAATTATAGCCATTAGTGCTAGTAAAAAGAAAGCAATTTACATGTTCTAATTATGGGGTGGGGGCTGCTACAAAATTTTTCGCAAGCTGGAATTGAAATGGCTTCCAGATTCCACAGAGTTAATCTTCATCAGGGTAGTATGATTGACATGCTGGAGGACGTTAATGTGCAGTTCTTTTGGGGAATGGAGGAGGAGAGTGGAAATTGCAGTGTCTCTACTAATTGTACTTTGGGTGTTGCTTATGACAATCTCATGTTGTCTAGACAGAGGGAAATGAAAGAGAACTTATTCCAGTGGATTCTCAGATGCTGAGTCCAGAAAGACTCAGGGTAGTTGCTAATCAAGAGTGGAGTAGAAGGGGCAGTGGCACATCCCCAGAAAAGTTAAGTGTTACCAAGACAAGCAGTCAGAACTAACCTCAGACACAGAAATTGTGCTCCCAGCTCTGTGTTAGCTCAAGGACTTAACCGTGGACTGTTGAGACCCAGCTGCAAGTCTTTGCCCTCTTGTCCATTTCTATAGACTTCAGACATGAAGAACTGAAAAACTGCCTCTTGATGGTTAATGAAGCCCAGCTTCCTCTGCTTTCCTTTTTCTACATTCTCTTGTTAGCTCCATTTACTTCCACTCTCTGCCTTTCTGGTTTGGGCCATAAGATTTTACTTCCTAATATATAGTGCTTTTAGTATGTGAAGGTCAAAGCTTGTTACTTGGAAAAAAAAGTTGTATAATTTATTTAATGTAGATGGGTGTTTTGCCTTCAAGTATGTGTGTATACTGTGTGCATACCTGGTACTAATGGAGGCCAGAAGAGGACATTGGATCCCATTATAGATGGTTGTTAACTACCATGTGGATATTGGGAATTGAACTCAGGACCCCTGGAAAAGCAATTGGTGCTTTTCAGTGAGCAATCAGTGAGCCATTTCTCTAGCCCCTTAGTCAGGCATTTTAAAATCTTCATTTTAGGAGTAAAGGTGTGAAAAACCAGCTTAGAAGATAGTTACATGTTTCTGGTGTTAGTTCTATCAACATGGTCTTTGTAGATTAGTTGGTTTTGAGGTAGATTTTTGGGATTTATCTGAATAAAGTTAACCCAGTAGTCAGAATTGTGGAATTCTGTAAATTACTTCTTGATTTTAGGGGAATGTGTTAGGATGCACTGCTTCCTCTCTCTGTGTATATGTTGCCTCGTTATTGAGGTACATTCCAATTGCAGCTTGTGGGATATGCATGTGAGTCTATAGAATTAGCTGTGTATAGGTTTTTTTTTTTTTTTCCCCATAGATCTCCTGTTAGGTAGCATCTACTGAAAAAGTCTCTTCTACATTTCTGATTTCAAAACAGGTCTGGTGTCTGTGAACAGACTTTCCCAGTTTCCCAGAAACATTGTATCATATGTTTATTATATGTGATGTAATAAACTTTATCTAAGTAAAGTTAACCCAGACCACTTTATTAACTTTTTTCAGATAAATCCTAAAAATGTACCTTAATGCCCATTAATTCCACAAAGAACATATTGATAGAGCCAAGAAGCATGTAAATATCCTCTGTGCTGGTTTTTTATAGCTCTGTCATCTTAGGTCTTTGAGTTACATGCAGATAAAAGTGACTTTTTATTATACATTGAAGTTTCATAACTATATTATAACATGTAGAGGATTTTTAACAAAGTTATGAAAAATAGCCTGCTATCAAGAGTAGAGGGTCAGATGTTCCCAAAGGGGTCTGGCTGACTTTTTAGACAAGACTTTATCTAGATCATGGTTGCATATTAGGTACAATTTTAGTTTCCATTCTTTTCACTTTTGTTGCTAGATTACCTTTGCTATGATGTTTCACTATCTGTTGCTCCCTGCCCAGAGGTATTGCAGAATACATTACTATTTGGTAAAGATGTTTTTGTCCTTTTCGTGTAAAAGGCATTGTTTTGGGTCACCTGGATTGTTTATGCTCCGTCATAGTAAAATCAAGCTAATTTATATCACAGACATTATGAGCTACCTCTGTATTATGTCTGGTTGCCCCCCACCCACCCATACCACCCCTACCCCTGGTACCTTTTTAGCTGTGGACCTGTTTTGGTCCACCTGCCAGCAGACACAGGATTTGTCAGTCAGGTTCTGTTGGCAACTTCACCATGTGCTCTTTGTGCATCATTAGAACTATGAGGCCCTACAGTGATCAGGTGGAACCTATCGTCAGGGAACATAAATGATAATTGCTAGTGTGTGAAGTAGGGAGGCTTTGATGCCTCTGTTTTAAATCAGAGATGTCAACTTGGAAATCATAATAGAGGTGTCATTTCAGAACACACAATTATTTTTTTTTACAAAGAATAAGGACTTGTCATCCCCCATCCTGGGCATGCGCTGAGACAGAGATCTGGAGCTTGCAGGGAAAGAGTAAGAAATCTAGCAAGCAACATTAGATCTGAGTTTCTTTGACCTACTGCCCCTTTATTCCCTCCAAACATTGCCCTCTTTCCTTATGAGGTCTCTTGGGAACATGTAGTCTAGGAGCATCAATGGTCATTTCCTAGGCAAGAAGCCAGCCTCTGACTTTATGATTTAATGAGCCTCCAATGGTCCAGGCTTATTATATTTATTAGGACAGCTATGTCAGCACTTTAACCTGAGTGGCTTAAGTGACCAAAAGGATAAAGGGTGATGTAAGCAGTTTCTGAAAACCTCCTTCCTTTAGGAATATTTTGTTTTAAGGTGCATTTTTCGACATTTCAGTCCTTGTCTGAGACTCATGGGCTCAGTAAAGAACAATCAGATATGCTCCCTTTCTTATTCTTCCCAGTCTAGTTAGACTACCTGCTGATTCATGGGCTTGGATATTTATTTGTCTCCTATTACATGTTAATTAGGATGTGAATTTTGATGGAGATAAAAAGATGAACCAATACCAGCTTTTATGTAGCTTGTAAGTCTAAAAGCAGACACAGACATGTTTATAAATAACCTCAGGGAGAAGGTCTTTTTCTTTTTTTAAAAGATGGTCTGTTTATGTAGTCTTGGCTGGCCTGGAGCTTACTTACTATGTAGACCAGGCTATTATGTCACAGAAATTTACCTGTCTCCACTTCAGTCTCTCAGGTGGGATGAAAAGTATGCAATCACCATGTCCAGCCTCAGGAGATCTCTGTCTCTTAAGAGAGGAACCAAATACTGTGGAGTATTAAGAGGGTGAACTTCTAGCTGGAGGAGCTAGGTATGTGAGTTTTGAAGGATTTTTATGGGCAGCATTGTATAGTTTATCTAGAACAGGGGTTCTTTCAAAGTATGATCTGGATCTCCAGAAGTCTAAAGGCTTTTCTCAATGGTGAGATGTCCTTTGCCTTTTTACTTCATTTTTTCACAGAGGTACAGTGGGGTTTCCTAGACCACCTGGCATGTAATAAGATTACATAACTGATCACTAATCATGTGTATGTGCTCTTGCCATTTGTAATTTGAAATTAGGTTAAGTAAATATCGTTAGGTCCCTTATAAATGAAAGTTGTATAGTGGCCCCATGATTTTGAAGGAGTTCTGATATCAAAAGTTTGAAAACTTCGGAATATCCAAAAGGAAAGAGAATTTCATTGCAAGCTACAGTGTTTACATTTGATTTACTGGGCCTAAGAGGCTTGCATTTGGCTCCTGATTTTAAATATTTATTTATTTTTATGTATATGAGTGCTCTATCTGCATATATACCTGCACGCCAGAGAAGGCATTATATCACATTGTAGGTGGCTGTGAGCCACTATGTGGTTGCTGGGAATTGAACTGAGGACCTCTGGAAGAACTCAGTGGTCTTAACTACTGAGCCATCCTCCAGCCTGGCTCCTCAATTTAAACCACAGATGTCACACGGATAAGTCAAGGGAGTTATCTCTTAAGGCATGGGGCAGGGGCACCAGTGGACTCTCAGCTCCTGATGTGAGGATGTGAGCTCTTCTGTCAGCAGGAGCTCCATAGCTATGACACTTGATGTATGCACTGGTTGGAGAAAGTCTCAGCGTGTTTGTTGCTTTAGCATATTGGTTTTCTGACAGCTAGGGTCTTTAGGGTATATTTGTTTGGTAAAGAGATGTTGTCACTGGCTTGGGTATTTTTACTAGAGTACTACCCAGACTTTCTTCTGCCCAAATCCCAGTATCTATTAAAGTGAAAGTTTAATGTTTTGATTTATTCTTTTGTTTTTGAGATGGGGTCACTTGTAGCCCAGGCTGGCCTCTAACTCATACTAAGTCCAATTGCTGGGATTTTAGGAATGTGCTACCAGATCCACCTGAAGGTTCTTTTTTTTTTTTTTTTTTTGGATAATCTGTTTCACGTTCCTTGACCACATTCTTTCCCCCTGCCTCCCAGAGTTTTCTTTCACTGTTTTGTTTTTATTTTTGACAGGGTTTCACCGTGTAGCCTTGACTGTCCTAGAATTCATTATGTAGGCCATGCTGGCATTGAAGTCACAGAGATCCACCTGCCTCTGCCTTCTGAGTGCTGGGATTAAAGGCATGTGCCACTATTGCCCAGCAAAATGTGCATAGTATATTTGTTTAACAAAGTTTGCCTATGACTAGCAAATAGCTTTTTGGTTATTTATTTTTTAAATCTGTGTTGTTGTTTTGTTTTTTTATCCAGCTTCTTCTACTGTTTCTTGTTATCAAAACATACACATGAAATAGAGTACCTCTTAAAATATTCTTAATATTAATCAGAGAGAACATTCATATAAAATGTTAGGAATTTTACAACTTGAATTGTGCACCTGTTGACTTGTTTTCTGTGGGTAGCTTAATAATAATCTTCTATTATTTCGGTGTTGTACTAGAAATCAACCAAAGTCAGCTTATCCACACGACAGTCAACATCACAACCTCCCCTCCCCCCAACACTGTGAGTCATATCCTTCAGCCATGTGCCCACCCTACCCCCAAGATCTTGCTGTATCACCCAGGCTGCTCTCTTACTTTTGATTGTCCTATAATAACCAAAGGAGTAGCTAGATTTACCTTGCTAGGCAGTCTTTTAAGGAATTTTATGTAACCAAATAGTTTGGAACCGAAACAGGAATGCCTTTTCTTCAAAGGGTTTCTTTAAAGGTAGAAAATATTTTAGGCTTTGTTTGTCTTAGCACCATTCAACTCTGCCTTGGTACCTACCTCCAAAACAGCCACAGATTTTTTTTTTTCACAGATTTTATATATACTACATGTATAATATGGTAAAGCATAAATACATATATTTAGGATAAAACTTTTATTTAAAAAGCCCAACTCAGGGTCTGGAGTTTATCAAAAATGTTTTAGAACACTATAACAATTTGCTGTTTTAAAGAAATCTTTTTTTAAGTTAGACATGGTGATGCATGCTGCAGAGACAAGTAGATCTCTGTGAGTTGGAGGACAGCCAGGGTTACATAGAGAGAGGTTACATTTTTTCACTCTCAAAAAACAAAACAACAACAGCAAACTTTTTTAGGGGCTGCAGAGATGCCTCAGTGATTAAGAGCATATACTGCACTGATAGAGGACCTAAATTCTATTCCCAGCACCCTTGTTGTATAGCTCATCAGGGCCTAAACCTCAGCTTCAGGGGATTCGATATCCTCTTTTGGCTTTTATGGGCACTTACACTCATTTCTATATACTATATACATACATACATACACACATACATACATACATACATACATACATACATACATACAAACAACTAAAACATAGACATAGGGGCTGGAGAGGTGGCTTAGCAATTAAGAGCATTAGCTGCTTTTTCAGAGTCGCTGGCTCATATACCAGCACCTACATGCTGCCTAACAACTGTCTGAAACTCTAGTTCCAGGGGATCTGATGTTGTCTTCTGGCTTCTGCAGGCAGCACATGTATTTTACTTTTTTGTGTGTAAGGGTGCTTTGCATAGAGTTACATTTTGAAAATGCTACCTCTTTTAGTCTTTTCCTTTTACATTTTTCTAAAATTTCTAAAAATCCAAAAGATGTTTCTATATTGGATTTAATTTTTATTATAGTTATATGTGTGTATGTACATGCACACAGATACATCACTTCACATATGTGGAGTTTAGAGGACAATTTGTCAGTTTTGTTCATCTACCCATGTCTTGGGGGTCTTGGGGATTGAACTCAGGTTTCCAGGCTTGATGGTAAGTGCTTTTACTTCTAGCCATCTTGTCTGAGTTACATGCTAACACCCTTTAATATGTTAATTTGTTGTTTTAGTTTTGAGACAGAGTCTCATATATGCCAGGCTGGTCTTGGACTCATTCTGTAGCTATGATGGGTCTTGAACTCCTGATCCTTTTAATTTCATCTTCTGGATGCTGGAATTGTTAAGTATGTACCACCATGCTCATATCTTAGGATTTTCTGTTTGTTTTGGGGGGTTTGGGTTCTTTGTTTTGTTGTTGTTTTTTTCGAGACAGGGTCTTTCTATGTAGTTTTGGCCATCATGGAACTATGTAGATCAGGATGGCTTTAAATGCACAAAAATCCTCCTCATACCTTTACCTCCTGAGTGCTGGGATTAAAGGCATATACCACCTTGCTTGTCTGTTTTCTGTTTTTTTGAAAAAGGGTCTCAATCTGCTGTCCTTGAATTCAACAGCAGTCCTCCTGCCTTGGCCTCTTAACTGCTGAGACTACAAGTATGAACAACTATGTGTAGCTTTTAATTTAATTTATTTATTTGACAGGGTCTCACACACTGAAGCCCAGGCTGTTCATAGAAATCATCTTGCTTCGGCCTTACAGTGGCAGGGAATCCCAGGTACCAGGCACCATGCCTGGCTTTTTCTAATTTTAAAATAATTTCAGTTTGCAGAAAAGTTGCAAAAACAATACAAAGAATTCTCAAATGCTCTTTACTCACATTCCCTAAATGTCTGCATTTTGCCACATCTGCTGTATCAATCTTTTTTGTTCTATCTTTTGCATACATTTTGAATAAGATTATTATTTTATGGTTGCTTATTTTTATATTTGTGGTTATTTTTAAAAATATAATAGTCTCAAATTAGTTTATAGAGTAGGTGCCTTTAGGCTTTTTAAAAATATGCTGTTATTGGTGAAAGGCTTTTAAGTAGTCCTTGTGTATCTTATACATATGGCTACACATAAAGCACAAGTTATAGTATTTTCTTTCTGGTCTCTATCAATTTAAAGTAGCATAGCCCTTGTACTTTATTGAGACACGACTGGTGTAGGGAATTAAGTAAGCTGTTAGAGAAAAGTGTGTTTGGTTTGTTTGCTTGCTTGCTTGCTTGTCTGAGCTTGTTTGTCTGAGTTTTGGTGACTCTCTAAAATATTTCTAAATTGAGATTCTAGGTCAGAAAGAAACGAAAACTTCAAGCATGAACAAATTTGACCCTTCTTTCAGCTCTTCCTGATTTCATATTATCAAATTGCATGATAGAGCATTAAATCAAGTCATATTTATGTGTACCACGCTAGTCCGTTTACTCATGACATTCTCCATTCCTTCTCCCTGCAAACAGTTGGTACTAGGAAAGAACATTCTTTGAGGATCCTAGGCATGGTAGTGATAATGTGTACTTAATCTCATGACTCCAGTTCATTCTTGAAACCACATCAACTGGAGAGGCCTATTTTTATTCCTTGACGAGAATTTGTTTCATCAATGATTGTGTATGTGGAGAAACATTGCTTGTCTGAATTGGTGCTCTTGATTTCATTTATTAACAGTTAAAAATCTCTTTCTCTCATACATGTCTGTCTTGTATATGTACATGTGTGTGCACATGTGCGCGCGCGCACACACACACACACACAGACACACACAGACACACACA
>NW_026585504.1:41603284-41626241 GCF_907164565.1 Psammomys obesus | reverse complement strand
ACACACACACACACACACACACACACACACACACACACACACACGATGTTGACCTGCCAGTTCCATTGAATTGTCTGTTGGTACACAAGGATTCTGGAGTGAGTAGGCATAAGGGATGCATGTTCCAAGAGACGCCCAATCAAGGACTCCCCAGAGACAAAGCTTAACATTTTGATGCTATTCTGATTTCAAGAAGTCTTCCTGATTAAAATAGAAAGTTAGGATGGGAACTGGAGCATGCAACATATCAAATGGAGTCACTAAATTGAGGTTGTCTAATCCAGACTGTTTCAGTTCAGGAATCTTCTTTTAGCATCCCTCCCTGATAAGCCTTGTCTTTCTGAAATCTGTCACTGCCTTGACATAGTTTGTGATGGGCAATATTTGTTTCCTAACTTATCAGGCTCATTTTCTGCACAGACGCCCTGAAGCAGGTTCTCTCTGAAAGCCTTCTGTGTTAAAGAGTAACAGCCAGAGCTCAGGGACACTCAGTACCACCTGCAGAGCACTTTAGAATTGGATTGAACAACCTTCCAGGGTTTAGTTTAGTTTAGTTTTTTTTGTTTTGTTTTGTTTTTCAAGACAGGGTTTCTCAACCAAGGCAGCCTTGGCTGTCCTGGCACTTACTCTGTAGACCAGTCTGGCCTCGAACTTGTAGAGATCCGCCTGCCTCTGCCTCCCAAGTGCTGGGATCAAATGTGTGCGCTGCCGCTACCACCAGCCTATCTTCCAGGGTTTTGAAAGCAGGCAGCTGCTCCTGCTTTCATTCTTTAACTCTTATCTTGGTCTCAGAGAATGATTTTATTAACACCATATAGATGATATAGGTTAGCCAATGGGTTTTAAGCTACAGCTCAGAACAGAACATTTTTGCTGGGCTTTGTGACTCAAGTCAATAATACCAGTATTTTGTGGGCAGAAGCAGGAAATTTTCTCATTCTGGACTAGCATGGACTACAGGCCCTGTCTTCAACAACAACGACAACAACAAAACATGTACTGTTGCAGGGGTGTGTGTGACTATAATAACAAATGATATGCTGTATATTTTAAGAAAACAGAAAAGGTTTTTGACATTTTTAATATAAATGATAAAATATTTGAGGACATGAGCATGTTTCACCTGACTTAAACATGATTCAGTGACTCTATGCACTATAACGCCACATAGTACTTGCTAGTCTGTACCATTTTGTGTTTTTATGTGTCAGTTAAGAAATAAGGTTTTAAGGTTTTAAAAAGAGAATGTAAATGGCCTGTACAACAGTCTTCTCAAAAACTGGCTTTTTTTTTTTTTTTGTCTATTTTATGTATTACTACTTCAGACTTTCCCTATCTATCACAAACATTTTGTATTTGAAAGACATGCCAGTATTTTTGTTATGTTGTTAGGGAAGAAAGAAACATGCCAATTAATCTGTGATACATTGGAATGTGAAAAAAGTTTGTTTTAGAATAATGAAATATAATGTTTCTGCTATTGCAAACAATGATATACTAGAGAGAAGGTATATCATTGCTACCTTCTTTTCTTCTCCATTGGGTATATTGTATTCTTTCTGTTGAGTGCTAGGCTTGTTTGAAGTTTGGCTGTGTGGGCTCTGTCTCAGTAGAAAACATATTTTGATGGTTGGTTGTCACAGGCAGGAAAGGTAAAGTAAAGGTGACGGGTATCAGTTGTTTCTGCTTTGGCTGTGACTGGAGATGAGCCGGTTGCTGGGATAGTGACTGCCCATGATTATACTTAAAGCCAGCTGGTTTTAATAACACTGAATTTTCTTAACTCAATTGGAAAAGAAGGGTAGCTGCTGTTCTTATCCTGCAGATCTGTTTAAGGAAGAATCTGGCAGGGAGCCGGAGACCTGCTCCTGGAAGAGCCAGGCAAGATGCTTCTGGAGAGGAACAGTATGCACTTTTTTTTTTTCTGAGACCACTTCCTTTGAGATGTGTTCTCTGTAGTTTGACTGGCTGCCAGGTACACAGGAACTGGGAAGTAACATGGTAGACCAGGAAGCCCCTGAAGCACACGTGTTTATCGGATGTGTTTTACTTAAATAACCTTTGCTGTATTTAAGTTTCCTAAAACGTAACCATGAAATTTCATGCAGAAGTCTAGCTTTCTGACTTTACAAACTCAGACAAGGCAGCAATGCTGAGCCCAGCTTGTGTAGCCTGGTGTTAATAGGCTGTAGCTGAGTGCTAGAATCCTAATCTTCCTGTTTGACAGTATTGCTCACCATGGCTACACGTAGTAGGCACTTGTTTCTTACCTCGCCTCTAGAAGGCTGTATAGGACAACCCAGAGATTGGAAGCATTTGGGAGTTTAGGTAGGCCTTCATGGGAATCCTTATAGTTGTGTATTGTGGGCCCATGTACTTAAATCTCTAGTCCCTGTGTTCTTGTGTCTGTAGTAATTCTTAACATCTCATGGGTGTGCTGAGGCCTGATACCTAAAAAACCTGCCTAATAAAATGTGTACTACTATCATTAGTTGAATTTATGATGGGGCTGGATGATAAAAGGAAAGGTTTTTGCCACTTATTAAGAGACTCTAGTATTATCTTTCTCAGAAAAAGGGTGTGGCTAGAGCAGGAGTAGATGGATCTGTGGACTGTGATGGTGTACAGGAGCTGATCGCCACGATAAATGTGTGATCTCTGTGTATGCCTCTTTTTCCTCTCATGTTGCTTCTAGCCTATTTGCTGAAGTGCTGTAAAGAAGGATAAGATCATGATTCTGATGCAATTGCTTGTGTCTCACAGAAGAACAGTATTCAGCATAATACAATGGTCACAGCCAGTATGGGAGGGAGCTCTGTAGCTCTTCGTTTATTAGTGTTTCTAAATAGTTAGAGCTTTGAAAGGGTAAGACCCCAGATAATAGGTGCTATTGACTGCAAAGGGGGATGTTATTACCTCTCCCCCATTTCCCTTATGATTGACCTCTGAGTTGGTAATTGACAGGGATTATTGCCATCTTTTTAATCTCTGCTAGGAGGCTGCTGGAGTCTTCCCTCATTTCATTATCCCGTTATGATGGAGCAGGATCCAGAGAGCACCCAATTTACCCAGACCCAGCGAGGTAAGGCCAAAGTGAGAAATGGCACTAGGAGGGGGGAGGGGCGGCCCTTGGAGTTGCCGAGTTGTGGGACTCCCCACCTGTGCCTCTCTGGTCCTGGTGCTCTTTTACGCTTCAGTTTCAGTGTTGAGGCAGGTGTTTCAGATGATTGGGAGTTGTTGCAGGTAAGTGAATGGCATCTCTGAGCTCTTGTCCTTTGGAATTCACCATCTGTCAGTGGAGCACTAGAGGGCTTGGTTACCTGTGGAGGGCATAGGTGTTCTTTCCTGCTGCTCAAGAGGCTGTTGCTTATCAGCCAAAAGGAGAGCCAAAGTTTTGAACACTTTACTTGTAGGGAAAATACTTCAAAAGAGTAAAAATCAAGCTAGTTTTTGGACACTATCCAAAAGAGAGATGAAGGAAGAGTATTTGAATGAAATAAGTTATCATTTTACTGAAGTGCTTGCTTTATACTGTTTTAGAAGACATTGAAAGGTTATTGAAGACGTGCATGCATGCGTGTGTGTGTGTGTGTGTGTGTGTGTGTGTGTTCATGCCTGTGCACGTGTGTGTGTGTTTGTGTGTGTGTGTTATGCATATGTGTGTGGTGTGGGCATATGCAGAGGCCAGATGAAGACTTTGGAGTCTTCCTCTGTTGTTCATGTTGTTGTGGTTATCATCATCATCATCATCATCATCATCATTATTAATATTTTGAGACAGCATTTCTTACTGAACTAGAAGTTTGCCATTGTATCTAGATATACCTGGATCTGTCTTCACCTTGCAGTGCTGGGGTCATAGATACCCAGACTGTGCCCAGCTTTTACATGAGTGCTGGAGAATCGAACTCAAGTCCTTTCGCTTTTACAGCAAGCTCCCTTATTCACCCAGCCAAATATGTATTTCCAGAGCCCTGAAATTCTTAAAAGTTGGGGGGGAAGAAAAAACATTTTTTTTTTTAAGTATTTAAGGGACCATCCTGAATTTTGTAGTGTGATGATGGTACTGATAACAAAATCAAGGCTGGTTTGGTGTTGAGTTGTTGTATTACATTTATCCGTAGAGAATAGCCCCAGGTCAGTGTCATGGCTAGATTTGGTGACTTGTTAGAGATTTGAAAAGGGATAACTAGACTGTTATTTAGGTAGTATCAGACAATGTTGCAAGGAAAAGGATAATTTACAGTGGTGGGCTTGGCAAGCCAGCAGTATAGGTCAGATAAAACTAAATGAGCTTTAAGGCTTTCCTGTCCACCTGGAAACACCTTTAGACCAACTTATTCTTACTCTAGGGATATTAAGTGGTTTTGTTGTTGCTATAGTGCTCCTTCTCCCCAGGATAGTCGTGAAAAAAATTTCCATGGCCCTCTTATTTTCTTTTCCATGTCCTAGGAGTAGCAAATCTAAGGATCCAGGCAGTAGAGATGAGGACTTTAGAAATAGGCAGGCAGTGCAGATGGTGATTGGAGCAAGGGCATTTACATTAGTCTCTAATTGTGTTGGAAAAGTATAAGCCCTTAACAAAAGGGAAAGGGTCACATTTTCAAGAACCTTAAAACACTCAACACAACTTCTTGACACAAAACAGTTTCTTTTCAGGCCAGCCATATCAGCCTGAAGCAATTGGGAAGCAGAGGCAGGTATATCTCTATGAGTTTGAGGTCAGCCTGGTCTATGTAGTGAATTCCAGGACAGCCAGGGCTACATAGAGAGACTGTGTGTGTCAAAAGAAAAGAGAAGAGGAGAAGAGAAGAGAGGAGAGGGGAGAGGAGGGGAGAGAAGAAGGGAAGGGGAGGGGAGAGAGGGGAGGAAGAAGGAGGAGAGGAAAGGGAGAGGAGAGGGAAAGGAGAGGAGAGGAGAGAAAAGGAGAAAGAAAAGAAAAGAAAAGAAAAGAAAAGAAAACATTTTTTTTTCCAGACACCAGTAGGCTTCTCATCCTCAGAAATTTTAGACTGTGAAACTTCAGTGATTGATTTTTGAGACAGGGCCAAATGAACACACTGGCCTGACAGAGGTGCACAGCTCACTGTTCAGTCAGTAGAGGCTGGTCTCAAACTTGTGCTCTGCCTGCCTCTGCCTCAGAATGCAGAAATTACGGATGTTGTTCTTTCATGCCATGTCTTTATCCCTGCTCTGATTTCTTCACTAGTGAAAGGGTTAAGAAACAAGGCTTCTTAAACACTTAAGGTGTTGACCTGGAATACTTGATGGTTGGTTGATGGCACGCCAGCTCCTCATTAGGGGGGTATTTGTTAGCATCTCATCAGGTGTTGCTTCATTTCTTTGACCTCTTAGTTGTGTCCTGTATTATATGGATAGGTCAAGGCTTTTGTGAGACATTTTCTAAAGCATGCAGAAACTTAGATTCCCCCTGCATACATAAGAGGGTTAAACTATGATGCCAGAAATCTCTCCTCCTTTACTTATTTGTTACTACTGGTAATATAGTTTCATGGTTTAGGAAATTCCTATAATGAAAATAAACAACTAGCGGTTATACAATACTAACGTCTCTATACAAAATAGTCTTTGTTCATTATTACAGCAACAACATTATTTCTACCACCATTATCAATAATACATTTTTCTGTTATTTCTGACTTCCCATAACCTGAGAAATAGGTGCACTTACTGTCACTTATGTTCTCATCCAGATCAGTTTTCTTAAAATTTCTCTCCTGCTTTGTATTTTCTTCTCTGGTCTGATTTCTTTGAATTTAATCCATGTTTGATTTCTGCTGGAATTTTTTGGTATATTGGGTAACAATAAGGACAACAGAAAAGCACTGCCTCTGTCCATATTTTGGTATTCAGTGATTGAATGATTGGCAACAGGTGCCCAAAGGAATAATGAAAATACCATGAACTGAGGCTTTGGGAAAGAGTTGATGTGTTGTTTGTTTTAACTTTGGGCTAAGCTTCTGCTTCTGTATGTTCTGTGCCACCTACTGTACAAAGGTAATTTGGATTTGGCATGCTCAGTGTAGCATATTATTTTTAACCCAGAAACTTCTGAGTTCGCATGATTACCAACCAGCTCCTTGGGAATATTGATGACTGGTCCAAAAGAAAACTTTGATGACAGCCTTGGTACCCATTGCAGTTGACTACAAGACCTCTTTTAGCCTAGGAAGGTAGAATTGCTGAGAATAAAATTTCAAAGGTGCTAGAAGTCATACTGCAAGATGTTTGCAATTTTGGGGTGGTGGTGACTGTTTTACTAATATAAATTGCCCAATTAGCCTTAAATTTACAAGTTTCCCAGCCATAGTTCTTTAGCCTCTTGAGTAGCTGTGATTACAGTCATACCAGTATGCCGAGCAATAAATACTTTCTTGTCATTCTCAGTCAGTTTAATATTCTCAATAAAAGGAAAACAGAACACACTTTTCCCTTTTTAATATCCAAACGTTATAAAAATATAAAATCCCCCAGGTTTGTGACTCCAGGTTTGTAACACCAGGTTTATGAATTCAGCTTTTTTCTTAAATACAGAAATATTTTTATGTACATAATAGACTATATATCTATCACTCTGTAACCCTTTCTCTGCTTTAAAATTTTCATTTAGAAGAGTTTTCTTATGAATAGATGGGGATACACCCCCCCCACACACTTAAAATTTTAAGGCAGGCTCTTGCATCTCTCACACTAGCTTCAAACTCATGTAGTTGAAACTGACCTTGAACTTCTGATCTACCTGCCTCTAGTCCTCTAGTGCTTAGATTATAGGCACGTGTCCTGTGCCCAGCCAATTTTTTCTTTTTAATGGCCTCGTAGTGTTTCTCTATGTGGAAATAATTTACTAAATTTGTTGCTGGGCTTCTGGGTTGTTTCCCAGGCTTTTCCTAGTGATGATGGTGTTGCAAATGAACTTTCTCATGTATACATTTGTATTCTTCTGCATTTCTGTGTGATATAATTTCCTAGTGAACTTGGATCATTGTGTATTCTTCAAACTTTAAGTCTTTCAGTTGGCTTAGTGATCACTTGACATTATCATATATGACATTTTTCTGTTGTTCTCACATGTTCTCAGTTTATGGCCTTATTATGGAACAGTGTTGTAAAGACGGAGGAAAACTAAGAAGGGGAAGGACTCTGTAGAGTTGTGTGATATATTAGAAAATGTCAGAAAGCTTCAAGACAGGTCTTTGGTTGCAGCAGGAGGCTAGACAGATGGCTCATTGGAACCCTAGCCTGGAAGATGTATCCTCCATTGCTGTAATTCTATGAATTGAAAATTCTTTTTTATATTAGGTTTATTTGTTCTCCCAAGTACATAATGACTCTCAGGCCCTATCCTGAATACTTTTCCATGCACAAATGTCTATGATTAATCTGTGAGGGAGGGAGAAGTAAGTTTCAAAGAGATGATTATAAGGAGCTAGGTAAAAGCTGTAGCTGTGTGCGTTTGTTGAAGAAAGAAGTCCTGGTAAAGAGGATACTTGTGGGTATCTTTGTTGATCATCTAAGTGGTACTATTTTCTGGCCTGTTTTCTCATCTGTAAAATGACCAGACTTGATTCCTAAGGTCTCTTTGATTTCTTAAAGTTTGTGTATGGATGGAGAGCAAGGAAGAGCTATTTAAGAAGCCTCTGAGAAACGGCCAGGCTCCATAAGAGCCTACGGAAGAAGAAAGGCCCGGTGCTAATCTTCTTGGGAAGGGGCCACTCTTCTGATTACACGGCCTATTTACCCTTTCTCAGATCAAAAGCTCAAGGGTTGTTTGGTACACATAGTCCTCAGCACAAACCTCCGGGTGAGTTAAATGGCCTGTATTTTTCGAGTATCCGGAGTTTGTCTCAACAGGGAGATGCCATGGGAAAGCTGTCTTTGCTGTCTTCTCACAGTATTCCCCACATTAGTGCTAGTTTGTGTTTGTCCATCTCTGTCTCTCTCAGATTATCTCCTGCTGCATACTACGCCCAGAGGATGATCCAGTATCTCTCACGGAGAGACAGTATTCGCCAGCGCTCCATGCGCTATCAACAGAATCGACTTCGTTCTTCCACCTCCTCTTCTTCCTCAGACAACCAGGGTCCATCAGTAGAGGGAACCGACTTGGAATTTGAGGACTTTGAGTAAGTATATTCTCAGTTTGCTTCCACCTTCTTTCTCCCAGACTGAGAGTGCTTCCAAGTTGGCCACTGCTTTTGTAGCAGTGGTAAGCATTCTTGCCTCCAATCCTGAAGTTATTATTTATGAGTAGCAAGCTGGGATGAGGAGCAGAGAGCTCAAGTACCCAGAACACTCTCAATTCTGGAACTTATATGTTGATTTGTCAGAGCCGTTGGGAAGAGACAGCCCTTTGGGTCTCAGGCCAGACCCAAGGAAGAGGATGGCTGCTGCTCTCCTAGACATAGTTGTATCTCCTTGTGGCATGTATAGTGGAAATGCTTTTCTTGGGCTGTCTTCACAGGACAGAGGAGGCAGGAGGCTTGGTGCTTATCCTTTTAACCAGAGTAGATGTGATGATTTGGGTTTCGTTTTAGAGAGTAGATTCCCTTAAAGTGACTCTTTTATCTCAGTAATCTGAATAAACTGATTCCTTGAGGTCTAACTCTCTTGCCTCAACTTAGTCTTCCTGTCCCTGGCCCCGCCTGTCAGATTAATGTAGTGGGCTGAGGGATGACTCCTCGGTGCTGCTGCCACTGTACCACAGCTGCAGATGAGGCCACTGCCTCTTCTTCCTCCTCTTCTCCTTTTTCTTTCTTTCCTTTTGTTGTTACTGTTGTTGTTGAGTAGAGTAGAGATGAGGCCAAAGAGCGGGATCAGCCTCAAGCTCTAGCTCCATGCTTTACAACCCTACTGCTGAGTTTTGCCTCTCAGACATTCTCTTCCTGACCTTCTTAGCGTTTGTTGTGCTCCCAGCCTGAAACTGAGTTTTCTTGGCTTGTATTAAATTAGGCATTTGGCTTTTGTTTTGATTTTTGCATTTTGCCATTCTTTAACATGCGAAAGAAAAAGAAGCATTTCCCTCTTCTTTTTTTGATAGCATTACTGGAGTATGGCAGTCTGCTCTGCCCTTCTTCCCATGCCTTAATAGATCTGGGATCTTAAGAGTTCTTTCTTATCCCCCGACCCTCTCCCTCTTGTTGACTTCATGGATAGTTTCCAACAAGCTATCCTGTAACAGAGCTATAGGGTATGTTTGATCTCTTTGCCAGAAAGGATGAAGATGAAGTGGAACAACCTTTGTGCTGGCTTGCCTTTCTGATGCTTATGGTGAATGCATGAACATTTGAATCCAGGGATGCAAAAGGAAGAACATATAATGGTCTGAAGAGTTAAATGTTCAAAGAATACAGGGTTAGCATGGTCTGTGGCAGATGGAACAGGAGTGTGGTGCTCCTGTGAATAATCACTGAAGAAGAGCCCAGCACCTCTCTGATCCTCAGTCTGCTCTTTTCTCTGTCTGTCCTCCTGGGCTGCTGATGGTTGCATCAGTACTGAAAGGAGCCAGACAGATGCCTATAATGACATATTGTTTACTGGAGATGTAATAATTTTTCTAGCTCTAGGGTTTATTCAGGGAAGCAGTTTACGATGGGCTTGGCATGTAATTCACCAGCTTAGCATGTGAGGTCCTGTGTTGGTTTTCCCAGCACTGCAAACATACAAACAAGCACAAGCATACATGCACTCGCATGTGTGCGTGCGCGCGCGCGCACACACACACACACACACACACACACACACACGGTGGGGAGTCGAGAAGGTATAGAGAAGAGAGAAACACATATACTGAGGTTGCTGGCATTGCAGTACTGCTGAAAAACCTGGGTGACTTTAGTTCAGTTCTTCTTTAGTGCTTTGGGAGTCAGGACTCTGGCTTGCCTAGCCTCTTTCCATGCTTGCTTAGAAGTTGAAATTATCTCTTACCAGTGGTGTGATGTGGGGATCATGCCTTTCAGCTGTACTCTGCCTCGTGACTTGTCCTTCACAATGGAGTTCTGGGTTAGTTTAAAATGTTCTGTTCTCATTTTACCTTCCCTTTCTTCTGCTGCCACCTCCTCGCTCTCCCCTTCCTTCCCCCTCGATTTTCCTCTGTCAGACTGCCTTCGGTGTTTGCTCCCCCAGCCCACCTGTGCTCTCATCATCTCCCTGGGCTTCAGCATGACCTCGTTTTACATTGTCTTTGTTACTTTTCCTTCATTAGCCTACCAGTGTGTTTTCCTTGGTGTCTTTATTAGCCATTGGCTCATTTTTCTAATACTTCACCTATAAGTCCCTCCCCAGATGTTTGCCTTTTGGAGGAAGATGGTTTAAACCATAATCTTGCTTTTGATAGCAGCTATAAATCAGTTACCTTAACATGAGTAGTCCAAGTCTTCTAGAGAAAGAAGTTGATATTAGCTTACCATCTGTTTCTTCTTTTTCTATCTCCTCTGTCCTCCTTATGGTCCTATAAGCTGAGTACTGGTTGTGGTTGTTCCTTTTAATCTCTAGTGCTCAGAAGAGAAGTGAGAGAAAGGGGAGCTTTCTCCCCTCTCCTTAGGGAATGTAGCAACATGGTCTGATCTATCTTCCATAATCGTTTTCCTTAGCTTTGATGACTAGAAAGGATGTTGTTTGTTTGTTTTTGGCTTTATAAGATAGGGTTTCTCTGTGTAGTCCTGCTGTTCTGGAACTTCTTCTATAGACCCTGCTGTCCTCAAACTCGGAGATCTAGCTACTTGTCTGTGCCTCTTGAGTGCTGGGATTAAAGGCATATACCACCACTGCCAGGCACAGGGTGGTTAACTTATGTGTATGAGAGTTTTGCTTGTATGTCTGTGTACCCATTGTGGTGCCTTGTGCACTCAGAGACTAGATAAAGGTGTCAGGTCTCCTGGTACTGGAATTACAGACAATTGTGAGCTGCCATATGGGTGCTTAGGACTGAACCTGGGTTCCCTAGAAGAGCAATGAGTGCTCTTAACTGCTGAGCCATCTCTCCAGCCCTCAGAAAAGATGTGTGTGTATTGGGTGGTGGTGGTTATAGTCATAACTTATAATTCTTTTAGTATAGAGAAGCAGGTAAGGTTTATGCGATCTGGAATCTGCCTGACAGGACACCATTAAGAAACACTGTTCTACTGGGTTTCCGATCGTCTCAGCACATCACAATCCTGTCTATGAGGCTTCACCTCAACCTCTCCACTCTCCTGTTTTCTAAGTCAGAGATTCCTTGTACTGTTCTTGAGCAGTTTTCTTGTGGAAATAAAAAGGCCCCAGAAAATCAGATCATGTCTGTTTTGTTTCTCTCTCATCAACTGAATAAAAATATTAGCTGCTATCATGTATTTTTCACATGTATAGTTAGTTGTTAACAAAATGTATTTATACTGTGTATGCCAAAGTGTCCACTTTTATCTGTATATATGTGGCAATTGCTGAAGTATCTGTACTTCGCATACAGATGTAGATTATTGACATATCTTTTATAAATAAATAATAGATTTTAAATTCTTATTTACTCCTTATAATGACTAAACAAGAGGGTTAATAAATCGTCTTATCTGATATTCTCTGACTGAGGATATTACCATATCAGAGATGTCTCAGATTAGAGAACAGGAATAAGTATATTTATTATCTTCAGATCTGAAATTCTATAACAGTGATATACAGTCGTATTTGGGTCTTTTCATGTGCTTGTTGTGGAATAAGACCTTTCAGATATATCTTCCAGGAAGACACCCTGGAAGTTGATAAGGTTAAAGTTTTCTATTCTTATGTAGTCTGGATTGGTGACCAGTCCTAAACAAGCAACTTCTCCTGTCATTCATTTCTGTCTGTTGTAAGGATTGAATTATTTATTGAAATGTACAAGCAGGACATCCAGAAGCCTGCAGTCAGGAGGTTTCTTCTGAAGACCCCAGCCAGCTGTCTGCATAACATGTTCACAAGCAGGATAAAGCTGTGCCTGCCTGTGGGTACTACTGCCTGCCTGTGTTAGAGCTCAGACTACTTAAATGTAGATGTTATATAAGGATAGCACAACACCTATTTTAATTTTTACTGTCCCTTTAGATAAAGGGCAGATGGCTCTTATAAAAAGCCCAAAAAAAGGGCTTTGTTCTAGTAGTTGCTAAGGCCTCCAAAAGAAATAAGTGTGTGTTTATGATAATTCTAGCCACTCTTTATTTTTTAATTAAAAAATATGATTAGAAAGAAAGAAGAGGTGGACGGTGGTGGCACATAACTTTAATCCCAGCACTCAGGAGGCAGAGGCGGGGCTAGCCTGGTCCTCAGGAGGCAGAGGCAGGGCTAGCCTGGTCCACAGAGAAACCTCCAAGATAGCCAGGGCTGCAAAACAGCAGGGACAACAAAGAGAAGGGTGGAGGGGAGAGGCAGAAGTAGCTCTCTTCTTTATCTCCTTTCACTGTGGAATCTAGGAATCAAATCATTCTTCTGTCTCTCCTTTCCTCCCTCCTTCCTTTCATCTTTGCTTTATCCCTCTCTCCCTTCCTTCCTTACTTTTTTTAGAGGGGTGAGCAGAAGCAGTAGTAGGAATTAAACCTAGGGCCTCTTGCTTGCCATCTGATTTTGAATGGCTCCTTTATTATTATTTTTAGATGGTCTCACTATGTACCCCAAGTTAGCTTGTAATTCTTGATTCTCCTACTGTAGCCTTTTGAGTGCTGAAGTTATAGGTGTGTGTACTACCATGCCGAGCTAATTTTTTAAGAGATTTATTTATTTTATTTTGTTTATTTATTGATTGATTGATTGATTGATTTTGTTTTATACATATGAGTGTTTAGCCTGCATGTGTGCCACGTGTGTTCCTGGTCAGAAGAGGGCATTGGATTGGAGTTACAGAAAGTAATAAGCTGCCATTGTGAGTATTGGGAATTAAACGCAGGTCTTCTGCAAGAGAAGACAAATACTCTTAACCTTTGAGCCAACTCTCCAGCTGTATTTTGTTTTTGAGACAGGGTCTTGATATATTTCCAGAGTTGGCCTCGAACTCTTGTGCTTATGTAATGTCCCCACCCAAGCTTCTCAAGTATCTGGGGCACTACAACACCTGCCTGAGCTCTTTTTTCTGGTCCCCTTGCTAGGCATCATGTGATGGGGATGTTCTTAACAGATCTTGTGTTTGGTAAAGCTAAGAAGAGTTCCAAAGGCTATCAACTCTGACATCTGACTGGACGTGGCATAGGAAAAGTTGTTGACCATTAGTGTACAATTTACTATTCTTCCTCTGCCCTTCTGACATAATTGAGATTTAGTTTGCCTTATGGCAAACGAAGTATGTTAAAAACCAGGTATGTAATGCTTCTCATTTCAGGTGACTCCTACATTTACTTCAATCCCTGGGTAGGAATTCCATCAATGGAAGCCACATATCCTCAGCAGTACTTGCTCATGCTTTTTCTTTTGAGCCGGGAAGTTCCAAGATTTCTCTAGGAGTTCTTGGCTTATCTCTGTTAACAAGTACATAACAAATACATAACTAAGAAGGGGAGGGACAGCTTTTGTCATCTGTAATCTTCAGAGAGAGATGGCTGTATCATTTTGAAATGGAGTTGTCTTTGTTTCTTTCTTTTACTTACAAACTTTAGAAGTATAAGAGAAACAACACTATAAAAATGTTGTTCAGGCTGGGAGATGATAGTACATACTTTTAATTCCAGCACTTGGGAGGCAGAAGCAGTCAGATCTGTATGAGTTTGAGGCCAGCCTGGCCTATAGAATGTGTTCTAGGAAAGCCAGGGCTACACAAAGAAATCCTGTCTCCAAAACAAAACAAACCACCCAGATTTTGTTCTCTTTGTAGACTGCTAGGCAGGTGTTCTGCCACTAAGCTACATCTGTAGACAGACATCAGTCTTAAAAATAGGGTCTTTCTGTAGTTGCACTTAGGAGAAAAAAAAAAGTAGATGCATAGTTGTTTTGACAGTTGACTTTTCTTGATAGGTGTAACTAGATTAGTCATTGTAAAATTCAAATCTATGTAAAAAGATGAGCTTTGCGAGTCAGAAGTGCAGATCTTAGAGTCTTATGCCATGTAAGAAGATGAGCTTCATTCTGTTAAGAGGGTGACATTAAAACACTTTAGTTATAGAATAAAATGGTCAGATTTTTATATAAGTATGTGAAAAGGGTTTGGAGAGATGGCTCAGCAGTTAAGAGCACTGGCTGATCTTCCAGAGGACCCTGGCATAGTTCTCAGAACCCACATGGCAGCTCACAACTGTTTATAACTCCAGTTCCAGGTGATTTAGTGCCCTCTCTGGCCTCTATGGGCCCTGCATGTACATAGTGCACATCATATGTGTGCAGGTAAAATACCCCCCTCCCACACATACAACACAACAGAAAATAAAAAATATATATGTAAAAAGAGACTGTGAAACTTACCATTAAAGTGTTAGGCCAACTTTGCAGAAAGGAAGAACAGATTTTGGAGAAATGGGAAATTCCATGGTTTGAAGACTGAGCAGGGCTACTTTTGTTGTGCTTATTTTTAAATTGGGTGGGGTTGGTGTCTGGGTGGGGAAGAATTGTATACCACTGCATGGATATGTTAGATTTCATTTTCTACCTTACCTGACAATAGGTCTGTTTTCTTCACTGTTGTGTGACTAGCTTAGGTAAGTCTTGAGCTTCTGAGTATTCTCTTGTCTCTGCTTATCTCCCTAGAGAAGTATGCTGGAATTATAGACAGGCTCCTACTATATCTAGTTTTTACATGGGTTCTGGGTATTCAAACTCAGGCTTTCACAGCAGTTCTTACTCAGTAAGCCATCTCCCCAGCCCTTGGGCTTGGAAAGATGAATCTGTGAGAAGGATGGATGTAGGGAAGGATATGCTAGATAAAGAGAATAACAAGCAAAAAGCTCAGAGACAGATTTATAGGGTTTATTCAGAGCCTGAATAGATCCCTCACTAGAGCTGTAGAGTGTTGGAGATATGAGAAAAATAAGAAAACTGAGAAATGTAATGAGCTTGTGATGCCTGCCAGAAAGTTTTGACTTTATGTTTATGAAAGGCACCCATTATTAAGCATGTGCTTTAAGAAGCTAACTCAGACAACCCTGGTTAAGTTCATTTAATGTGACAAGTCAACTGACGTAAAGAGCCAGCTCAGTAGTGATGGGTATAGTGTAAGTGGTGATATTTTGAACATTGGATTTTAAGTATTTGTTTTTAGAGTTCTTAGTGTTTTCTTCACAGATGCTTTTTTAAAAACAACAAACAAACAAAAAACCAGAGGCTTATTATATAGCCCTAAATGACGGAACTAATTATGCAGTCAGGCTGGTCTTGAACTGACAGAAATAGACCTGCTTCTGCCTCTGGAGTGCTGGGATTAAAGGTATTCACTACCATGCCTAGCTAGGTGTCACATTTTGTTGTTGTTTTTTGAGGAAGGGTTTTTTTTTTTTTTTTTTTGTGTGTGTGTGTGTGTGTGTGTGTGTGTGTGTGTGTGTGTGTGTGTGTTGCAGAGGCTGGACCTGAACTTCTGGGTTCAGATGATCCACCTTCCTCAACCTCCTGAGTAGGGGCATTACAAGTGTAGGTCACTATACAAGCTTCCTTGATGTTTTCCAAGATTTAGGCCTATTTTTGGTTGTCTTTGAGAAGATAGCCATCTCGTCTACTTCTCCTTATAAAATGTTTCCTCAGGCTTTGATTACCATTACTGGAGATGATTTTGAAGTAAGTTTTTTTTAAGTTAACAAGTGACCCTCACAACAGCATTGCTTGGAATTGGAATCTTTTTATCATTGCCTGCTAGCTCTCTTGCCTGGGTTCTGTTCTTGATTAAGCCTGTGCTGTGGAAGCCTTGGAACATCCAACTGGGAACTTTGGACTTTGTGTGTATTGGGGCCAGCCATTATTCAGTGTTTACTTTAGACAGCCAACTCTTTGGCAAATGTACTGATGTAGAAGAATCAGTTTGAGAACAAGTCCTGTTCCTCTGGTCTGGTGTCTGATGGCAAAGGAAATTGGATAACACTGGCACTTCTTTTAGCTCTAAGGACCTTGGATCTCTGTTGCTGCTAACTGCCTTAGAAGATTTTCTTTTATACTCAGAAAAGAGAGAAAAATGAAATTCTCAGAAAGCAAGGAGACTTCCTGAAGAGGAAGAGGAGAAGGTTATCTGGTACTTGTCAAGCCTTGATATGCTTATAAAATACCTACCTATACAAATACTACTTCTTTACCAAGGATTATGACCTGTTGCTTAGAAATGTGTAATATTGCTTGGCAGCTTTAGAAATCCTGCTCCTCTTGAGCAAATAAAGTACATATGAATGTTTATTTTGAGTAATGGAGAAGAAGAAATGAAGAAAAGGAAAGTAGAATATGTCTAGATTGTACCTGGGCTGAAAATGGGGAAATATAGAAGGAAAAGATTTAAACAGCTAGGAGGTATAGGGAGGAAGACATTACCACTTAGATTTATATGTTTGTTTTATCAGAAAGTGCACAATATGAATATAAATTTGCATAATATAGGGAAATGAGATTAGGAGGTAGAATAAGAGAGGACAAGAATTTGTAAATGATAATTATCTCATTTTACTATTCCTTGGAGAAAAATTAAGGCTTTGCTGTTCCGGAAGACCTACGTTGTTAGGTTTCTTACAAAGGATGTCAGCTGGGACAAAAATTTAAACCTGATATAAGTGTAGTCTCTGGAAATAGAGGCTGAGCCTCAGTTTTTAATAGCTAATAAGGAAAGGACTTGACCAAGATCACTGTGCATTCACAGACAGGCATGCAAACTAGGCCCTCTGTTGTTTGGAGAGGAACAGGAACAGAAGTAAAGGTAAACATGTTATTTGTTTTCAGACAGGTATTTTTTTTTTTTAAATCTTTAGCAAAATCAACTGTACTGTCGGGAAAACAATGGCCTTTTGAGCGTTTTGATGCAAACGAGTCATTCCTCAAAGCTCCTGTCAGAGCTGTTTGTCACTGAGGAACAATGACAACCTGACTGTCTGGTCAGGGCTCAGACAATAGTCTGTTGGTGTAATTTTTATTCTTTTAAATTATGGTCTTTCTCTGAGGCTGTTAATCTTGGACATTTAGCAGAATTGCTGCTGTATCTCTTCATTGTCCTGGAGATGTTTTGTCTCTCATTCAACACTTGTCTTAAAAGCTTTTTTGAAGGATGTTTTTTCTTTATAAAGTTATTTGAAACAAAATTTTAGTTCCCTCCCACCCCACAAATACCCCTCTGAGAGTTAATCAAAGATGCACAGAGTTCAGCAACTGGAAAGCCATTAATAGCACAGCCAGTTTCTGTCCTGCTGGCTTAAAGGCAGCCTCTGGCTGTTAAAACTGATGAAGATTTCTCTGGTGTTCCCTTAAAAAGTACCCTTGGTAGAGAGTCGGTACTAGCATATTTGCATACCCTTTTCTTCACTTCTTTCCCTTAAAAGGTTGTTGGCTATATTATGTTAGAACCTAGTATTTAGCACTTGTCACTGTTACTAAGGTCAACCAACTGTGGATCTGCTCATCTGACATCGTAATTCAGTCTCTTTTTTACTTATTTTACTGCCTTCTAACTCCTGCAGCTTGCTTTCTGTCTACCTATGTTAGTGGTGAAGTGAAAGGCAGGCTCCTAGTCTTCTGAATATGTTATTATTTTAAGTGCTTCTAATTTCTCTGGTCTTTTTCTGGAACTGTTATCATTATCTTTCCCCCCACCCAAATCTCTCGTGCAGTGAAATTTGTTTTCCTATATCCAGTTATCTCCAAACCTTCTTCTTTCTAGGTAGTAAAATCAGTTATTCTTCTTACCTTGAGTTAATTTGGAACTGTGCCTTTGTGTGTGATTTTTGTGTGCTGTATTAAAATTATTTTCCCCTCTTGTCACCTAATTTGGCTTTTGGACATTCTGATCAATTTAACTTGACACATTCTCCTTTTCAAGGTTTTTCCTTGGTAAACATTTGAACTGAACTGCTTTGTCTGTTGTGCTGTTTTCTCCTAGAGGATTTTGTTGGTTTTTTTTTTTTTTTTTTTTCTTAAACAACATCTCATTTGTGTGTTTCCCACGTTTTATATATCCCTAATTGTTCTGGTTCCTGTCCTGTTTTTTTGTTTTTTGTTTTTTTTTTTTGCTGGAGTCCTAACAGTTTGAGTTCAGAGGCTTATCTGCATGATGTTGAGATGCTATTCAGCTCCTGCTTACCCATCCGTAGCCAAGATGCTAAGATGAAAATTTGCATGCACCTCTCCAGTCACTTGTATGTTGTTTTATGGTGCCATCCATTTGAGAATTTGTTTGTATCTGAGCTCGCTATGCCTACTGTCTGTCTCTGTCTCTCTGTCTCTCTTTAGTGATTGGGCTCAAACTTTCCAGTCCTCCTACTTCAGCCTCCTAAGTGCTGAGATCACTGTATTTGTGGCACCATACCTGACTCAATCTTATTTTTCTTTTCCTTTATATATCATGTTTTAGTACTCTCTAAACATTTTAAAGCTTATTACCTGTGGCTGCATTTCAGCCTATCTATTTAATTGGTGTGTGTGTGTGTGTGTATGTGTGTGTGTGTGTGTGTGTGTGATAGAACTTACATATACAACATGAAATTACTATTTTAGTCCCCTTTTCAAAAATAACTTATTTTTCTTTTTTGAGCATTTATTGGTGTTTTGCCTGCCTGCATGTCTGTGGGGAGTGTAGGATCTCCTGGAACTGGAATTATAGACAGTTGTAAGCTGCCATGTGGGTGCTGGGAATTGAACCCTGATCCTCTGGAAGAACAGCTATTTCTCTAGCCACACCATCTCTCTTTTAAAATGGAAAAAAATAACTGTTTTTAGGTTTTAAAATAGCAAAAAGGTTTGTGATATGTAACATAGGAGTCAATTCTCTGCTCACTGTTGTCAGTTATCATCCTTGGTCTTCTCATCATGTTGTCTTAAAAAGCATTGGCACCTCACCAGTAGTGTCTAGTGCCCTACCCTTCATATCTGCTAATATCAGGTAGTACCCCATGTTGCCAGAAAGGAGTGGATCTATGGACTTGGAGGAACGTGTGTCAGTTCCACAGGGGCTTTCTAGGCAGAGCATCTCAGGCCAGAGCCCTGGGACTGAACCTGCCCTGTCTGTCATGCTGCTTTCTCTCTTTGTTTTCATTCTTTCTAAGGCTTGGGGCCCTCTCTGTGTTCTTTCCATAGGACACTTTTTAACCTCAAAATGTTTTCTTTTGGTTTTTTGAGACAGAGTTCCTCTAAGTAACAGCCCTGGCTCTCCTGGATTCCTTTGTAGACCAGGCTGGTCTTGAATTCACAGATATTGACCTGTCTCTGCCTCCTGAATGCTGGGATTAAAGACGTGCACCATTACACCTGGCTTTAATGTTTTCTAACTCCTTTCATGATAATTGGTTATCTTTGTTGATAAATGCACAATTATGACATGCTATCATGACTTTAGTAGTACTTTTAAATTATTGGTACTTTAACTCATCACAACCAAAATTATATATTTGAAACATAAACATATATGTAAGTTTGAGAACTATCTTATTTAATATTCAACTTCTTTGTGTGCATGTGAGAATGTCTGCAATAATTTCATTTTATAGGTTAGCGTCTGATGTATGTGGATGCATACGTGCATATATGTGTGTATTGTATGTATCTGTGTATACATATGTATTATGTATCTATGTGGATGTGGACATGCATTGGACAGTAAGTGTGTGTGTGTGTGTGTGTGTGTGTGTATACTTGGCTTAAAGTTGATGTTGAGTATTTTCCTCGCTTGCTCTTTTACTTTATTGTTAAGGCAAGGTCTCTTGATGAACTCAGAGCTCCTCAATTCAGGATAACTTAGCTAGCTAGCCAGCTTGCCTTGGGGATCCCCTATCTGCCTCCATAGTCCTAGACTTACAAGCTGCCCCATGCCAGCTCAGCTTTTATATGAGTTCTAGGGATCTGAACTCCAGACTTCATGCTTACTTGACAGACATTTTGTCTAGGGAACCATCTTTCTAGACTCCCAACCCTCTTATAAATTATTTTTATCCCTACTTCCCTTTTTACTACCTATATAATCTTATGTCCTTTTCCTTATCCTTCCTTTTATCCCCAGAGTTTCAAGTCAACAAAATACAACATCTTAGGAAAACAATAGTATATTTTGGGGGTGGGCAGGTTGGGCATGACCCAAATACTGATTTCTGATGGATCAGCTTCCAATAGCCTTGGCATTGATTGCTCTTAATGCTCAGCAGCCTGTTCTACATAATACAAAACCTTTAAAGGCTTTTATTTCTGACTGATACAGCTCCCAGTGGGCCACTTAAAAGCCAAAGTATTTAACTTTGGTTCCAGGGCTAGTTTGAAGATTATCTCATTGATTTGAAGGTAATCCAAAGAGAGAATTCAGATGTCCCAAATCAGGCTCTCAGAGGTTCATTTATTTCCTGGAGTTGTTTAAGCAGCTAATTAACTGCTCTGTCCAGCCAGTGCCCTTTGGCTTATTGTTTCTTTGATGTGTTGGAAACTTCAGCCACGTGAAGTGAAGTTCCTCTTTTCTTGTAGGAAGCAGTGAAACGCAATGGAAAGATGCAAAGCTTAAGTCAGTTCTTCCTTGAATCCTCAACTACATTCTAGCCTGTGACCTTGGACTTGCCTTCTGATTCTTAGTATCCTTAAGTAAAATTAGACTAATAATACCTCATGGGATAGATAGAGAGATTAAGTAAGATGACATTAACAACGTTGAACTGAACAGGCACTTAATAAATGGTGGTTAATAATCCATAATACTTTGTTTTTTTTTTACTCAGATGACTTGTTTTAGGAGTGCATTTTCTAATATTTTTCGTCACTGTCAAATTTTCAGCTTTTCAAAGAAGAAACTGAAGATTTTTTTCTTATTTCAGTCTTCTGCCTACTTGTCTTTTTGGTGATACTAAGGAATGAACCCGAGGCCTTGCATATGTCAGGCAGGCCAGGGCTGTGCCCGTGAGCTACATCTCTATAGCTCCCCAACCTTCATCTCCCCCTGACAGTCTCTCTTTCTGCCAAGGGCAGCTAATGAAGAAAAAGACATTTTTGGGCTGGGTGTGGTTGTGCATGCGTTTTAGTTCCAGTGCTCGGGATGCGGAGGCAGGTAGATTTCTGTGAGTTCAAGGCCACCCTGGTCTACATAGTGAGTTCCAGGACAGCCAAGACTACATAGAGAGACTCTGTCTCAAAAATGAAAGAAAAGAAAAAGACACTTTTTTTGTTGTTTGTTTTTTGAGACAGGGTTTCTCTGTGAAGCCTTAGATGTCCTGTACTTGGTTTGTAGACTAGGCTGGTCTCGAACTCACAGAAATCCACCTGCCTCTGCATATCGAGTGCTGTGTTTACAGGCATGCGCCACCACGTCTGGCAGAAAATAACATTCTTAACATAGCCTTTCCAGGCCCTGTGATTTAGATTTGGCTCTACTTTTAGATTCTACAGGGGTCAAAGACCACATTGACTCAAGAGAATCTTCTTTCAGAGCTGGTTTTCGGGTGCTGGATTAGTTAGCCAATAGGTGACTGCTTACTTTGGGCGCCTCTCCAGAGTGTAGGACTTTAGTTTGAAGATGCCTATTTTGGGTAGCAGGTGAGTGATTCTGCTTTAGTAACTGTCTTATGCGTAGTCTCTCTGTTTTCTCCAGGGACAGTGGTGACAGATCTAGGCACCGAGCTCCCCGCAATGCTCGAATGTCTGCACCGTCACTTGGACGCTTTGTCCCAAGGTAAGAACTGTGTTGTAAGCATTGAAGGATCTTTGATGAAAGCCTAGGATTTTATTTTTGTTTGGTTGCTTTTACTTGGCTTTCTAGTGCTGGAACTAGATAAAATCCAGGGCCTTGGCACATGTTAGAGAAGCACTTTGCTGCTGAGCCACCCAGGCCCTTTAGAGTTTAACCTCTGGCCTTTTGGATTAGCCATATATGGAATTGTTTTCTAGCAAGCCTATATTCTAGTCCTGCCATCTAAACATTTGATGGGAGATAATTAGCCATAGTACATAGAAATAGAAAAATAGCACTAAGAGCATACTGTTCAAAGGTAGAAGTCTTGTAGCAGAGACTCACTATGTAGCTCTGGTTGGCCTGAAATTTATTATGTAAACCAGGCTGGCCTAGAATTCATAGATCTGCCTGCCCCTGCCTCCCAAGTGCTGCCTCCATGTGCTGAATGCTAGGGATAAAGGCATGTACCATGCTTGACTAGCTTTACTTTAGAAGATGGGCAATAAGACGTTACAAATTTATAAAAGGACAAATCTTGTGAATTTTTTGAGCTTCCTTTTTGAGTTTTCTCTCTGAGCTTCCATGGATTTTTAGGTTAGTGTGTCACTTATGCTATATTTTGTTATAATTTATGTTTTAGGCCCCACTCTGGCCTTAGCCTTCCATGTGTTAGGATCATAGTTGTACACCCTTATGCCCAGCCTTACTTCGCCAGCGATTGTGAGACTTTATCTTTGTTGTTAGTAGTCTTTAGTTGGCTTTTCACATGTAATTCCTTCTTACAGGCGTTTTTTGCTGCCTGAGTATTTACCTTATGCTGGGATTTTTCATGAACGTGGACAGCCTGGATTGGCTACTCATTCTTCTGTTAACAGGGTTCTGGCAGGTAAGGAAACATTTCTTTGGATTTTAAAATTATGAAAGGCAGGAAGCTAAAACTTTCCCCTGTATTGATATGATAGTCTTTTAGCATTGGCTGAAAGTCTGTTGGGTCCTGTATGCAGTTTCTTATTTCCAGGCAAGAGTCAGTAGGGTTGAGAAACTGTTTCTTTTGCCTAGTTCTAGTTCCTTCAGGACTTTTTGTTTGAGAGAGAGAGAGAGACAGAGAGAGAGAGAGAAGAAGGAGAAGAAGAAGGAGGAGATGAAGAAGAAGAAGAAGAAGAAGAAGAAGAAGAAGAAGAAGAAGAAGAA
>NW_026585504.1:41561018-41603274 GCF_907164565.1 Psammomys obesus | reverse complement strand
AGAAGAAGAAGAAGAAGAAGAAGAAGAAGAAGAAGAAGAAGAAGAAAGGAGGGAGGGAAGGAGGGAAGGAAAAAAATTAAAACCATTTGTTTCTTAATATAGGTAATTAAATCTTGGCTATGCTTTAATTGGATGATAAAGGTATCTTGTTCATGGTTCAGTTGGTAAGATGTTCATGAGCTAGGTCCTGTGATTTTAATTAATGGCTTGATGCACACCTCTCTACCCCTTTGCTTCTGCCAGTGCACGGAGATTCCAGGCAGTATGAGGAAGGAGGAGGGAAGAATCTTGTGGAGGCAGCTCAGAACTCCACATGGTAGAAAATAGGCTGGGCAAACACTGCTGAGGTGGTTTATGATAAGTGACTTGCTTAAGTGACCCATGTTTTAGGGCTTTGAAGCGTGATGTGACCAAGTTCTAGGACATGTTCTATACAGCTCCTTCTGGACAGTCTCTAGAAAAGGGAACAAAGCACAAACCCATTTTTTTGTGATGAAGATTGTTTCCTCATTACATTCTCTGCCCCCTTTCCATCACTTTTACTGCCAACTTACAAAATTCTGTCTGAAAAGATACAAAATGATATAAGAGGGTCTTTTGTTTGTTTTTCAAGACAGGGTTTCTCTATGTAGCTTTGGCTGTCCTGAAGCTCACTCTGTAGACCAGGCTGGCCTCAAACTCTAAGATCTGCCTGCCTCTGCCTCCCAAGTGCTAGGATTAAAGACATTCACCACCACTGCTTTTAAGAGTCTTTATTAGAAAATTTTAAATGACATTCTGTTTTGGAAAACCTGAGCTATGTGATGGTTAAAAGCAGAAAGGCAACAGGTACAAAGATGGCAGGCTGTGACAAATGTTTTATGCTGTTAGCTTTCTCTCTCTTTCTCTCTCTGTCATACTCTCTCTCTCACCCTCTCTCTCATTCCTTTTTTTTTTTTAAATGCAACATAGTCTCACTATGTACCTCAGGTCTGGAATTTGCTGTGTAGACCAGGCTGGCCTCAGACTCCCATGTGTTGAGATGAAAGTTATAAAAGGTATGGGGGGCTGGAGAGATGGCTCAGAGGTTAAGAGCACTGGCTGCTCTTCCAGAGGTCCTGAGCTCAAGTCTCAGCAACCATATGGTGGCTCCCAACCATTTGCAATGAGATCTGGTGTTGTCTTCTGGTGTGCAGGCACACATGCGGCAGAACACTGTATACACAGTAAATAAAAGTAAAATCTTAAAAAAAAAAAAAAAAGGTGTGTACCCCAAATCCATATATTTTGTTTTGTTTTGAGACAAAGCCTCACTATCTATTTTCAACTGGCTTAGAGTGGAGACCAGGTTTGCCTTGAACTCAAAGATCTGCCTACTTCTGCCTTCCAAGGCTGGGAATAAAGGCCCAAACCACCATGCCCAGCTTTTTTTAGTATTTTTACAGTGCTGTTGTGACAGCTAGCAGGCCATGGAATCTGGTTTTCCCCTTGACCTAGAATTTGACAGTCCTCAGGAGTTTCTCTGCCAGACACTTGGACTTGATTGGCCCTGACCTGGCAGGTGAGCTGATTATTCCAATCTCCAGATAGCTGTTGGAAGAGGGCTCTGGCCTTAGTTGTTAAACAGTGGATCTGTGCCTCTCCTTGCATGTGGCTTGCCTGAAGGCTTGTGAAAGATAACCACTTGCTGCCAGGCAGTGAAACCAAAGAGCTACCCTTCCCCCTTCTTTGTTCCAGACATCTGTCTCCACCACTCCACATCTTGCTCTTCTGCTGCCAGCAAAATCTGTTTCCTTGACATCAAGCTTTTTTTTTTATAACACTTACATAGTTTATTTCTTTTCTTCCTTTGCTCCAATGATTCTGTTTCTTTACTTTTCATTTCTACTTTCTGACCAGTGACCTGACACCTACAGGCATGATTGTCCTTACAGATGCCTTTGACTATATGGAGTATGTTCTAACATTTTATAGTATGACATCTACTGAGAAAATGTATCAGTCAAATGATGGTAAATTCTACCAAGAGAAGAAAACTTAGACTTCTAGAACCTCATGCCTGAGTTAGTAATTTTTTCTATTCATCATTAATATTCATTTTCTCAATATCAATGTTGGCATGCCTGTTGGGATTTCCTGTGAAGCAGTTATTGTGTGTAGATATTTGGATGTCCCTCCATATTCTGTTAACAGTTACATCAGTTTTTCTTGAGAAAATTGTAGCATTAATAGTAACAGCAGCAAAACCCCAATTGTTCTTACTTATTATGTGCTACGAAGCATTTTAAATACGTTAGTAAAGATGTTTCAGTCCTTAACTTGTTCTGAGACAACTGGAATTGTATAATGAACAGTGGAGAAAATACTGGTCCTCTGGACAGGCCTTAGCTATATAGCTAGAGAGTAGAGGAGCCAGGGTCTGAACCCAGGCAGTGAACTTAAGACTTAACCCTCCAAACCATTTCCTAGTCTACTGCCCCACAGTTATTTAAAAAGACCTCAATTTAAAAGGCATCAACATAGATTTCCTTTTCCAAGATGTTAAAGTAGAAGACAGAAAGGGATTTCAGGAAGCTTTTCCTGACCTTCAGAATTTTTCTTAATCACTTCTGTTTTAAATGGTTTTTAGGCATGAACAAAGCTTTATATTGAGTGGTGCTTGCTGAGGGAAATCTTACTGTGTAAGAGTAGCTTTTTCTCTGAACCTTCTTATTCTCCTGGATATAGATGTTTTGCTTTTTATTAAGTTTACTTGTGATAGTGTAAATTGAGGTGTTCTAATAATGACCATCAGAGTCCAAGAGAAATTGGTCTTTTTAACAGTAAACATTCCCAATTTTTGTGTAAAGCTACATTCCCTTATATGATTGGAACAAGATTGTGCCAATCTTGTTACAGATCCCAGAACAGTTACATCTTGCAAATACTTGTTCTGTAGTTGTTACGGTCTAGTCAGTGTTCTGGGCTAGTGTTGTTTTTAAAAACAAAGTCCCAGTTGCTTGATTTTACCAATAAAGACTCAGCAGCCAGATGCAGGAGTGAAAGCCTACTAGCTCAGAAAGGCAGAGAAAACACCAGAAGGAAAAAACCCTTCACCTTCTCCATGGCTGTCATAAATACCCTTCAACTCACTGTCCCTTCTTCCTGTGTTTGCGTATGTTCACTTCCTATCAACTGGTTGCTTGCTCTGTCTCTTGACCCTCATTGGCTTTATTTAATTCTTGCTTACAGAAAGCTTTTGGGTTAAAGGTGTGTGCTAGGGCTGAGCCTAACCACAAGCACCTGTTTACAATAAACAGAATGTTCTTGGATTAAAGATATGTGCTAGGATTGACCCACATCACAACTAGAAACAGGTTTTTCAAGTACACAATCTCAGGGATCACAGTGTTACCAAATACCCTTCAACAGGCTAGCCTCAAACAAAAGAGACAGAATCCCTGCCCTCCTCTGTCTTGGAGTCTTTATGGTAGATCATACCTTAAAGTGCTCTCAGTTCTTGGTTCCAAACATAAGTAGAATCTCTGTATGATATAAGTGGGTTTTTGCAATGTGGAAGTATGCAAATTTGGCAGATATAGAGGGACAACGCAAGCACACAACTGCAGTTTTAGACGTTGTGGTCATTACTGTGGTGGCAAATGAGTCTCCAGTGGGCTAGCAGCAGAGCTATTCTGAAACGTCAATAAAAGGAGATTGGTGGAAAATTAAGATCCTTTCAATTTATGTTCTCACACCAGAGCCTGGGAGTGATCATAGAAAAATGAAGTTCTTGCAACCAAGTGTCAATTGCAGGCATCAGTTTGTTAATCTTCATCTCTTCTCTTTTATCTTTTTGTTTGCAGTCTCCACAATTCTGTAGGTCTCTACTGGTCAGCTCATGGCAGTACAGATTCTGGACCCGTATTTAAAGAACTATGCATACACTTAAGTGCTGTGGCATCTCTAACATGTATATGGGGTGGGGCACGTAGCAGTCTAGAAAGTCTTTTTAGCAGACAGGACTGAAATGAAGCTACACACTGTGTGCAGTCCTTAGTACTCTCCCGTACACTGTCTCTGTAAATGATTGTTCCACACTGTGAAGTAAGTGTTGGTGTTAGCATTTCTACCCCGCAGAGAAGTTTTGCCCAGCATAGCACCATGAGAAATAGATTTGGGAGTTTAAAGCTGATGTGCTTAACTCTTCTCTCTTCTGAGCCATTTTACTTGAGTTCAGATAGGGAGTATCTCCCCAAAGGTTCTTAAGCTTATAATAGGTTTCAATGTGTTTGAGGCCTCAGAGAAGTGAAATGAGAAATCCTGGCATGGGACAGCTTCCTGTTAATTACTTGAAGAGCAAAAATCTTCCAAAGATAGGGCCTGAGTAATGTAGGGTATGTTATCTGCCCTGCATAATCTTCTTGACTTTCATCCTAATGAGCATCTGTTCCTGGCAGATGTGAGCCTGATATACTTAATTCACTATTTTGATTAAAATCAATGGGAAGTGTCAGGTTTTTCTTGTTCTTACTCCACGGGTCATTGGGATCTGATCAAGTGTCCCAGATTAGAGATGGCCTTGTGCCTAGTGATCATTGCTTCTTTCTTGGCACTCTAGTCCAGTGATTCTCAACTTGTGAGTCATGACCCCTTGGGTAGAGGATTGAACAACCTTTTCACAGGGGTCACTAAGACCATCAGAAATTTACACAGATATTTACATTCTGACTCATAACAGTAGCAAAATTACAGTGATTAATTAGCAGCGAAATAATTTTATGGTTGGAGTCACCACAAAATGAGGAACTGTGTTAAAGGGCCGCAGCATTAGGAAGATTGAGGACCACTGCTTTGGTCATTTAGGGATGCATTGTTTCTTTTCCTCATACTTATGACTGTTTTCTTTCCCTTTTTTTAAAAAATTATTATTATTTAATTTTGGTGTGGCTTAAGAACATACTATGTATGACTTCAGTTATTTTAAATTTTTTGTATCCTGTTTTGTTTTTGTTTTGCTTAGCATATGGGCTAATCCAGAAAATGTGCTTCAGCAGAATGTGTATTCTGTTGGTGTTAGTTGAAGTTGTATGAATGCTTGATTAATAGTGTTGATGTTTTGTATCCTTGTTCTATCCATTGTCAAGATGATAGTAAAACAAACTATTATTGCTGAATTGTGTATTTCTCCCTTCAGTTTTGTTACTTTTTAATTATATATAGTGTTTTTCATATTGTCATTAAAATTTCTTTACTAATATTTTTGTTCTAGAGACTTTTTATATTTGTATAGCTAGTCCAACTCTTGTGTGGTTCTGATTGCATGATGTATTTTTTCATCCTTCATTTTCAACTTAGTTGTTTTTGTATGTTTGTTTGGCATAGTTTCACTTTGTAGTTCAGGCTGTCCTAGAACTTCCTCTCTAACCTAGGTTAGCCTTCAACCCACAGTGGCCTTCTGCCTCAGCCTCCCATGCCCACTAGGGCTGGCTTTTACTTAGATTTCTTTTTAACCAGAAGAAGTCGTAGAGTTGCATCTTAGTTTAAAATGTACTTATTTGTGAGTGTATACAGGATATGTAGATGAGAGTGTGGATGTGCGTGGCACGGTCTAGTGTAGCTAGTGTACTCCCTGTGTAAGGGGGCAGCTTTGTGATCTGCTTCTTTGCCTTCACCGTGGGTTCTGGGAACCGCACTAGGACTGTCAGATTCTCATAGTGAGTGCTTTTACTTGCTAAGCCTTCTCACTGGTCCATATCTTGTTTTTCTTTGAGTCAGACAGTCTCTGTCTTTGGATTATTTAATTAACTCACATTTAGAGTTATTATGGATTTTTGTCAGCCATTTGGGTGTGTTTGTTTTCTTGTCTTCAGTGTGTGTGGTTTTTTGTTTTGTTTTTTGCTCTGACTTCCATGATTTCATATTGCATGATATCATCTACCATGCCATTTTCAGGGATTTACTGATTTTCAAAGACTATTTTTTTAGAATTTACTTAATATTTATATAAACTTGATTCTGGTAGGATAAGTAAACATTGCCCTCCATAGCTTTGTTTGTTGTTCCTTTTCCCTCTGTTGTGTTGTTATTGGCATATATGTTAAATCCAGAGATGATATAAACACAACTTAATTGCTTTATGTAATATTATTTTCTAAGCATCCTTCTGTTTGTTGACTAGTTTGGATAAGACAGAGCTTTCTCTTTACAGTATTTGCCTTTCCTTGTTAATTTTTTTCTAGCTCCATTCCAAACACCAATCTCATTTGATTATTTTTGTTCATTGAGACAGGGTCTCACTGTGGAGCTCAGCCTGGCCGTATGCTTGCAGTCCTGCCTCAGCATGCTCAAGTGCTGGACTTGTGGGAATTATATTCCCAACACTGGTATTCTTCCTATGTCCTGTAAAGCACCAGTGTTCTCTCTTACATGTCTTCCCTTTGTCTGGTACATAGGGAGTTTCTGTCAGTGTCTTTCTAGCCTAGTTCCATCAACCTCAGTAGATATTTGGGGCCTCAAGCTTTCTGATTTTTAGGGATTATCCTAATTTGACAACCCAAGAGCAGTCCTTGTCAAGTACAACAAATTGCTTTATCATTCATTGTGTACCAGCTCTGTACTTGAATTATCAAATCTGGGAAAGGTAAGTGATAATAAATATATAATATATATAATATAAATATATATTATTTATAAATAAATAATAGATGGGCCATCTTGGTAGTAAGTACAAATAAAAGTAAGTACTGATTTTGCATTCTTTCTCTCTCTGCTCTGTGAACCTTTGAGACACTGTAGCCAGGCAAGTAAAGGGAGTAACACATTCCAACTCAACATCAATTAGGATGGCTGTTTATAAACCCAGATAAATGGACAGTTAGTGGTGGTGGTACTAACTAGTGCTACTTTAATAATTAACTCAGTCACCTTTCCTTCTGCTCCATTGATGAAAGTGAGAGCGATAAAAGGCTGGCTTGGTTGCCTGGGAAATAGTAAATGTATCACTCCCTGAGCAGTCCCAGCTCCTGGCCGGCACACAGTCAAGTACTCTTTTTAGCAGCCCTCCTTCCTTAAGTCTTCTTAGAACACCAATGAGAGGTGTGCTTATTGAGAACATGTCTTCAGTTTATGCTGTGTTCCTGTACTCCTTCAGGCTTTTCTAGGGGAAAATAGTAACTTGCTGTCCTTTTAATATATTTGAGACTTTTTTATTTTTTTAGTTTTTAATCTTTCCCCACTACTGCTTTATCCTTGAGTCCTTTTGTACTGTCATTTTGAGATACACAGCTCTTTATAAATGCTTATTGCTTAGCTGTTTTCAAGGCACTTGGGCATTGTAAAAGAATTAAATGCCCTCAGGGAGCTGGCCTTGATTTAAATTAAATGCCCTCAGGGAATGACCTTGATTTTGGTTTTCTGTGTTGGTTTTTGAGGGTTTTGTTGTTGATGATGTTGTTTGTTTGTCTGTTTGTTTTGGGCCCTGTCAATCTAGGTAGGTTAGCTGAGCTATAGCTCCAAGTTGAGTTTGTACTCTCTGATAGTAACAAAAGAGAGAAAGCCCTTGGCAAGACTTTGGAAGACTATCTTAGCTGAGGAAGGCAGAAGCTTTGAGAGAGCTGGGTGCAGCCAAATACCTGTAGTTCCAGGTTGAGGCAGGATGATTATAAATTCAAGATAATCCTATGCTATTTAGTGGGTTTGAGACCATCCTGCAGGGCATTTTCCTAATGAGTGATTGCTGGGGGAGGAACCAGATCATTGTGGGTGGTGCCACCATCCCTTGGCTGATGATCCTGGGTGCTCTAAGAAAGTTCTGGACAAGCCATGGAAAGCAAGTCAGTAAGCAGGGTTCCTCCATCGCCTCTGAAAAAGTTCCTGCCTTCAGATTTCTGCCCTAACTTCCTTTGGTGATGTGGAAGTGTAAGCAGAATAAACCCTTTCCACCCTGAGTTACTTACGGTCTTGGTGCTTTATCGCCGCAGTAGAAATCCTAACTGAGACCTTTACTTCTTAGAACTACTGCTCATTTAAATTGTGCTTGCTGAGGATGTCCTATAACCTGAAATGTTCCACTCTAATTCCAGAGTCTTTTACTTCTTTGTTTATGATATGATTTGTATATGCCTTGACATGTTTGCATCCCCTAAATAATCCAATTATCTAGAAATATGCTCAGAGGATATCAGGAGAATAAAGCCAAGTATGAGGTCAAAGCCATATTTCTGATGGAGGCAGGTGTAGTCTTCATTTCTTTGTTTTCTTTTTTAATCTTTAAACTTTCTTTGTGAGCAGAAATCCATTCTGAATCCAGGAAGGGCTTGGAACAGCCCTCTTTGCTGTCTTATTTCTCTATTTATTTTTATCTAAGTGATGAGTGTACATGCTGGAAGGTAACAATCCATGTAGACCACCCCCTTCAGCACTTCTTTAAAAATGAAAATCTGTTGCTATTGTTGTGTTTGTGATGGGGTGGTGCATATACCATAGCATACCTGTGGAGGATAAAGAGAAATGTTATAGAGTTGATTCTTCTTTGGCCTTTACTTTGGTTCTGGGGATCAAACTCAGGTCATCTGGCTTGAATATCAAGTGCCTTTACCTGCTGAGCTATCACCAGCCCCCTACCGGCTCTTTTTTTTTTTTTTAACCTCAGGCTCACATTATGTTTTTATTTACCTTTTCATGTTTCCTAGAACATGAAAATCATTTTATGCCATGGGAGCTGGCAGGCAGCACCTCTTATCCCCTATACCAAAGTAAAGACGATCTGTAAGTGTTAATTTCCTTAACATCTGCTGATCCACAAGGTCAGCTCTTCCCCTTCATCCTTCTGACCTCACCTGTAACAGCCAGAATGGATATTTTGGTAAAAGCCTTAATGTGGAAAGAGAAAACTATAGGTGACAGATCAATGACTTTTTGACTTTGGGGGATATTTCTTTTGGTTCCCTATTGTCACTCCAGAGCTGCTTCATTATAACATATAACCATATCTTTCATCCTGTAAAGACACTATTTTATTTTTTGCCACGCAGTGGTGGCATAGCCTTTTAATCCGAGTAATCAGGGAGCAGAGGGAGGAGGATCTCTGTGAGTTTGAGTCCAGCCTAGTCTACATAGTGAGTCCAGGACATCCAGGGCTACATAGAGAAACCCTGTCTCTAAAAACCAAAAGAAAAAAAAATAGTATTTTTATTCTTTAAGAATTTCACACATGTATACAGTATATTTTGTTTGGAATTTTAAAAAATTTTATATAATATATTTTGATCTTATCTACCATCTTTTACCTCCTTCCTTTATACCAACCTGTTTCCCTCCTGGCATCCTGTTTTATTATTATTATCATCCCACTGACTCCAGTTAGTGCATATCATATGGGTAAGGTTGTGGAGCTGTCCACTGGGGCATTGGCCATATTCCCAAAGAAAGGTGACTCTTTTTCCCTCATCTAGGAGTGGGGCCTTATGAGCTTATACTTTATCGTTGCTGGAATTTTTGCTGGCTTGATCTTGTCCAGGCATCCACAGCCACTGTGAGCTGTGTCACATCCAGAAAACATTTTACAGTTATCATCCTCCTCCTCCAGTTCTTTGTTGTTTTTTTGTTTATTTGTTTGTTTGTTTTAATTTGTTTTTGTTTTTGTTTTTCAAGACTCAGAGATCTACCTGCCCCTACCTCCCAGTGTGCTGGTATTACAGGTTCGCAGCACTGTTCCCCACTAGTTCTTATGTTCTTTTCATCTATTCTTCCACAATATTTTCTGAGCTTAGGATGGGGAGAAGTCAATATGGATGACCCATCCATAGCTGGGCCCTCATTGTCTCTTATTCTTAGCACTTTGACCAGTTATGAGTCTCTGCAGTTACTACTATTCACGGGGGAAGGGAGGTCTTACCTGATGGAGGTTGGGAGCAACACCAGTCTATAGATATAAACTACATGTTCAGAAGGTACTTTGACAGCATGACCATTCACTGGAATAATACCAATATGCCTGCCCCTCCAATAGTTTCTTTTTAAAAGGTGGTGGAAGTAAGTCTTCATTTTACCATAAATCCAGGCCACTACAGCTGCATGCCATGCAGGAGGGGCCCAGCTTCACTTCCTTTTCTCCTTCCCCACCCCCACCCCCAACAGACAGGGTTTCTCTGTATAGCCTTGGCTCTCCTGGACTCCAAGGCCAGCCTTGAACTCCTAGAGATCTGTCTGCCTCTGCCTCCACTTCTTTGTCTTGAGCTATGGGACTGAATTCTTCAGAGCTACCTGGAAACAAACTCAGGATTTTTACTTTTGTGGGTCAGGGCTGTTACAATAGATCTTTACCCCTCCACTGTTACTCCCCCCTTCCCATAACAAATCAAAACAATTTCCCATAGTAGAGGATTTAACTGGTTTTGGCTACAAAGGGACAGAGAGAAAGCTAGACTATAGTTAGAAAATTCAAATCTTCGGGTAGAAATGGGTTACAAAATAGATCTTTGAGGAAAATATAACATTTATTTTTCATAAACAAAAATGGCTAAAAAGGTGAACTGTCTCTACAATCTGCCATTTATAATCAAATGGTTGGTTTATGATATTTGCTGGCTTCTCCACAGCAAGATTTTACAACCCTGTATTAGTAGTTTCTCTTGGACTAATAACATGAAAAGAAAAATGGGAATATGCATAGTCACTCCTGCTTGTTAGAGTGGCAGTTCACTCTGACTGAGTCTGACAGTTTTGTAGGAGCATTGAAATTAACTAAAAACATTGCCCATTATGACGAGCTGACAGAGGGGTTATGAATATAGGAAAGTTAGTGACTCAGACATAGATTTGTTCATGACTAGTATGAAATCATATTTCCAAATTTGTTGGTTATGGTATATTATATCTCAAATTTGTTTGTTTGTTTAAGAAGGCTGTGTTGTAGCCTAGGCTGGCCTCAAACTTGTCTTCCTGCCTGTTTCTCAGGTTTTGGGAATATAACTATATTAACACATCTAGCTTCAAATATGCTTTTTAAACAAACAGGAGTTGGCGATGTGGGTCAGTTGGTAGAGTACTTGGCTTAGCAAATATCAAATCTTTGTTTTGATCCCCAGCACCACATAAACCTGGGCGTGGTGGCACACACTGGTAATTCCAGGACTTGGGTGGTAGGTCAGGAGGGCCGGAAATTCAAGACCACAATCAGTATACATACTGCATTTGAGACTGCCTGGACTACATGAGATCCTGTTTCAGACATACATATAAATTCTAAGACCATTTACTCTATCAAATACTATTTTGAGCATTCCTGAGCATACTGATCTTCACATTTCTATGATGTACTATTATTACTAGTGTTTTTTATAGAGGAAACTGGAGAGAAACTTGCGAGAGCTAGAATTGGAACTCAAGGAGTCAGCTCTAGATTGGCACTTTTCTAACAGATGTGCTGTTTGTGTGAGTGACTTTTTTATGTGTAGGAAAACAGGCTTAAATATATACTCAGCCTTTAAGAAAACAAAAATAATTTGCTGGACTCCTCTGCTGTGAAGAGAGGGCTACAAATTCTTACATTCTTGTAGCTACAGATTGTTCTTGTAGATTCTTTACCCTAGAAAGAAGGCCTGTATGAGAATTACATTCCCAAACAATGAATCCTGAAGAGGTAATTACACTGTTGCCATCCCATTGGGAAGAAGGCTGGGGCGGTGATTACATTCCAAAACAAAGCTATTCGGGTATAATTGCACTGTGCTGCTCTTATCAGTCTGGGGAAGTCAGGCCTCTGGTCTCCATCCTCATTTGTTTTTGAGATGGAATCTGAATAGCATTCAATTAATAGTCAAGACCCAGGCGCAGGGAAGTCAGCCAAAAGAGCCAAGAGGACATTAGCTTGCTATTGGTGTTTTCCTGCACTAAAGTTTTCCATACCTCTAAGTAGCAGCAATTTTGAGAGAGTGCCTGCTTAAAAACATGTGTTTGACTATTGGAAGATCAGAGACCCCTGTTTTAGTCATACCCCCACTGGTCATTGTGCACAGGGGAGAGATGATGGGTAGCAGTGATTTTTTTTTTTCTCTCCCATCAGCAGCTTGTGCTCTGTCAAAAGATACTTCTTCCTTTTAATCTTTTTAAAAATATATTTTTAAAATGTGTGTGCTTTGCCTGCATGTATGCATGTGCATCATGTATGTGCAGTGCCTAAGGAGGTCAGGAGAAAGCATCAGATTCCCTAGAATTGGAGTTATATATGGTTGGGAGTCACCATCTGGGTGCCAACAGGAGTTGCCCAGGATTATCTGAGTAGTCTCATTCTTGTGAACTATTAGAAGTAGAATGCAGAATGGTTAGTCAAAGAACTCTAGCTTTCAGCTACACAGTAGCTGAAAGATATGATAGAAAGGAATCAGAAACCTCAGTTTCTTACATGTATAAAGAACAGAATTATTCATATGGCACCTAGAAAGACAGACAGACCTGCCAACGCCTTGGGGCCCTCATTGAACTTTGGACCTACAGAAAGATAATAAATTTGTGCTGTTTAAGCCAGGAAGGTCTTGGTAATTGTTACGGCAGCTGTAGAAAACTGACACACAGTGAAGTTGCCTTCACGTGCATGTCTGGGATTTGGCTGGAGGGCTGGCCTTTTCTGTCCTTCAGTGAACGAGCCTCTTGATTGTTCCTTTACAGGGTCTTGTCATTCTAAGCACATTCTAAAGGCAAGCTAGGTCACGCCCCAATATACAGTGTGCCTCTCCTTTTGTCTTGTGATATAGTGTGTTTTTCATGCTTTGTTTTGTTAAGACAGGATCTTGGCATAGTCCTGGCTATCATAGTACTCACTAGGTAGCCTAGGATAGCCGTGAGCTTGTGAAAATCCTGTTGCTTCAATCTTCTGTGTGTTGGGATTATGTGCCAATGGGAGACATTTACCAAAACACCTAGTTCCTTGTGTTGCCAGGTGTACTGGAATGGCCACTGTCTAAAGCCATAGAGACTAGAAAAAGCTTATGTTGTGAGGGCTTGTAATATGCTAACCCAAGTAGGTTTAGGAATGTAAAGCAGCCTGGTAGTTCATGATGAACAATTAATTTTGTATGTTTTCTTACACATACTGAAGGAAAGCTCTGCATATGAGGAAATATAGCTGTATAGATTTGAAATATGCATGAAAGATTTTTTTTTAATTCAGAAAAAAAATTTAATTTAGAAATGACATTCCAATAAGAAAGTAGCTCTGGTTTTCCAGACATAGAATATCAGAAAAACTACCTTTTCTTTTCCCCTTAGTATTTGCTAGGTTATAGCCCTCTACTTCTGTGTGCTGGAGGGTAAAAAAAATATGCAAAAGAGCTCTGTGGGTGGTTGGGCCCCTTGGGGCCACATGTATTTCTGTGTAGGAGGAAGACTGACAGAATTAACTGGGAGCACTTACTAAATTGTCTGTAAGTGAACCTGTATTCACAGTCTCATTTATAATCCACAGCTCCTTTAGCAGAAGCAAATTAGAAGAAAAGTTCCTGGAAAATATGGCAAGGAACCTTTGTCTTGTTTGTGATGCTTTCTTTTTGGAGAAGGAGTTTTCTCAGATTAGGTCACAGTATTTACAGGCTGGGTCACACTCAAACTCCTTTTGCCTCAGCCTCTCAAATGCTGGGTTTATAAGTGTGTGCCAGCACTCCTGATTTATATTCTGCTTTTTTAGCAGTGGTTGAAGAAGCTAGAATTCATGTCTTCACCTGTGTAGGACTTAATAGTCTACTTGGCTTTTTTGATGGTGGTAGTTAAAAGTTGCTTTAAGGGCTCCAAAATTGAATGTGTGGTTTGAGCCTCAAGTCACAGAGAGACAAAGCAGAGCTTACCAAGTCATTTATTTAGAACATCCGCCTGTATTCATGTGGCGCCATCTCCTAGGCTGATGGGGGCAGCCATTGCTTTTGGTAATGAGCCCTGAGTTGCACTTGCAGTTGCATTCTAAGTAGTGTAGCCAGGGTACACTAAACTGGCCTTCCCAGGAGCGTCACGACACTACACGGACTAGTGTGCTTGGTAAACGTCTCTTTGCCTTGCCTCAGGGCTTAGCCAAGACTTAGGATATGATGGGGAGGCAGAACGGGGCCACTGCTCCACCTTGAAGTGTACTCTTAGAAAGTGAAAGAAGCATGTTCATCTTAGCCTGGAATGGGGGAAATGTAGATTCCATTCTCCAGAGAGATGAGTAGTGCCGAAAATGGAAACATATGCACTGTAATCTAAAAAAGCAGAGTCTCCCTCTAAGAAACTTAGACTTATCTCTTTGCCTGATAACAGGAGAGTCAACAGTGAGGAGATGACTAGTGTCCTGCCTTTCTTCTCTCAGTGCCCTGTGAGTCTTCTTTTTCTCACAGGTCTCAGTATTTAAACAATTTAAACTGGATCTTTCTTAAGGCAGAACTCATACATACATACAGCTGCCAGTGGAGCTCACTGAGAGCTAATTAAAAAAAAAAAGGCACAAAATAGTTTCTGGTTTAAGTATTTTCATTGACTCCTCTGAAATAACTGGGATAGAAGTGGCAAATGTTATATTGTTTATTAGGTAAATTAATTAAAACTAAAAATATGATTATAAATCTGAAATAATCTCAAATAATTAGTTTCTTTACTTTCATGTGAAGGGGCTATAGGAACAGTTTAGAAACATCTACTGTGAAGAAGTTTTAAGCTATTCTTGTCTTTATCTTATTCTTTTTTAAGGCTTTGTGTGTTAGGAGCAGTCCCAAGCCCAAGGATTGCTGTGGGGCTCTGCAGGTAACTCGCGAGTGCTATGATCCAATACCATGCCACCCCCCAGGGATAGTCAATCTGATTGAAAAATGGTGTACTTGCTCTGCTGGCAGCATCACAACAAATCACCTAACATCTCTGCCTCACCCATGCAGCTGCCAAGCAAGAATCATTGATAACATTTCCTGAGCTGCCACTGGGTTGAAGTAACCAGAATTGGCCATAGCATGTGGGTGATAGCTCAGAAGGAAAGACTGACTTGCTCTTTTTTTCCTGCCTCAACTCGTGTACTTTTTTGCTCTCCATCATCATTTCTAGGTACTACATGTTGTAGGTTTGGTTAGCGTTACTAATATGTTTTTCAGGTTTAAGTGGAGCCCCTACCCTTTCCTTTGTGTTCTCAGTATGATGAAAAATGACTAATGTCAATATAGAGATGGATAGGGCTCTTTTCTGGGCCTGGAAGAAAGTTGTAGAGTTTAAAATTCCTAATGATTTTACAGCAAAAAACTCCAACAACTAATCCTGAGTTTAAACTTTCTTTTATCGATTGATTGATTAATTGATTTAAAGATTTATTTATTATGTTTACAATGTTCTGCCTGCATATGTGCATGCATGCCAGAAGAGGGCACCAGATTTCATTATAGATGGTTGGGAGCCACCGTGTGGTTGCTGGGAATTGAACTCAGGATGTCTGGAAGAGCAGCCAGTGCTCTTAACTGCTGAGCCATACCTCCAGCCCCCTAGACTTTATTTAAAGTTGTCTGCTTTCTTTACCCTGTCTGATATTTTAAGGCAGGGTCTCAAAAAGCTCAAATTGGCCTCACAATATAAATAACAAGACTGAACCGCTTGTTCAGTCTTGGAACCGCTGACTTTTAATTGCAGGTGCTAGTACCACTTAGGGCAGGTACTAGGGATTGAACCTGGGGCCCTGTGCATGGGAGGTAAGCTATATTCCCGGCCCCATTTCTACTTTTTATGTTTGAGACTCTGGGTCTTAAAAAGTTTTCCAGTCCAGTCTTGATTTGTGATCCTCCTTTATCAGTCTGCCTTTGTAGTAGATGAGATTAGAGGCCTCTATCACTAGACCTGACTTGCTTTCCTTATTTTGAATGGCACAGTTTCTTATTCCACCTTTCTCAAACCCTGAGACCTTAGAGTGAAAGGAAAATCATAAAGCAAAAATCACAAAATTCTTGTATCAAGAGCTAAGTAGTATTGGCTTTAAGTGACTTTGTGGCAGTTTAAAATTCTATGAGAGTCACAATGTGTGTGTAACTAAAACACATTTAAGCCAGCAGTGGCCTTGGGAGCCTGCTGCTAAGAAAAGGCTGGAATTTGAGGTTAAGCTTTCTAAATTCAGTTATCTTCATGGCTTCTATTAGATTTTTCCCTTTTTTTTGGTTCCTTCATTGGGCAATCTGTCATAGGAGGAGAATTTGTATATAGAGAAATAGACTCCATCAAAGGATATTACCAGCTAATACAGGTAAGATTGAGGGCTGTTTAACTCCTCAAAGGCATATAAAGTCTGCTCCCTTTTCAAAGAAAGACCTGGACATTAAATTATTGAATATTTCACTTGTGTTTTTATGTTCTGTTGTGGGAGATGACGTGTATGGGGGTGCACTGCATGTGTGGAGGCCAGGAGTCGAAAATGGCTCTCTACTTTTATTTTAGTTTTTGAAGACAGGGTCTTACCGTGTAGCCCTAGTTGCCTTGGAACTCACTGTGTAGACCAACCTTTCCTCACACTCTCAGAGATGAGTCTCAGTCTCAGTCTGTTCAAACAGACTTCAGTGGTAAACTTGGAACTCAACTAATTTGGCTAGACTAGCTAGCCAGAGTTCTGTCTGCCCTCTATAATCTGTAATCCAGGTCACTGTGTCCTCATGCATACATATCAAGTAATTTGCTGAATGAACCATTTCCCCAGCCTCCTGGCTTTGATGTTCTTAAATGGTGAACATCAGGAAATATCAAGAAAACACTCTATTGCTGCTTTTTTTGTAAGAAACTCAGTACAAAATTTTTTTGTTAATCATGATCAATGCTTTGTAGTCAAAATTATGTAACACTGGGCTCTGAAAGCAGATTGACAGATAGTCTGGATAGGGTTTGAAGTTACTTGTTTATTAAAAAGGACCAGAAATCAATCCATCCTCCTTATCTTTCTCCATCTCTACCACCCATCTTTCCTTTCTTTTTTCCCCTCTACTTAAAATAATTTAATCCAGCACTCAGGAGGCAGAGACAGAGATTTCTGTGAGTTGTAGGCCAGCCTGGCCAATCAGTGCTATATAGTGAGATCTTGTCTCAAAATAAATGAAAGTACTCCATCTGCCATATCACTTTTCTCCTTTATCTATTCTACAAGAGCTCAGTTTGGTCCTGAGGGAATATAATAGAGTTATTGTCATTCTCTTACAGACATCTATGGAGCTTCTTCTTTTTCTTCTTCTTCTTCTTCTTCTTCTTTTTTTTTTTTTAAAAAAAGAAAGAGTTTCATGGCCCGGCTTGATTTTTTTGTTTTTTGTTTTGTTTTGCCTGCTTGTATCTGCATGTATGACTGTATAAGGGTGTCAGATCCCCTGGAACTGGAGTTCCAGACAGTTGTGAGCTGCCATGTGGGTGCTAGGATTTGAGCCTATGTCCTCTGGAAGAGCTGTTAATGCTCTTAACTGCTGAGCTATCTCTCCAGAGTTTCTTAAGCTGATTTTTAAACTTTTCATTTCTCTACATGACACTTTGCTCCTCCCTTTCTTGTAATTGAACCTAAGGCTTTTGCCAATATGGGCTAGGAGTACAGTAGTTCTCTCCTTGGGCCTGAGCAGCAATTGAGATAACTCTCTAGAGTGAGTACCAGTGAATACTTCTAGTCTGGACCCTTGTTGTGCATCAGACAGCATGATCTCTATTTTTATTTCAAATGTGCATAGCAATATGTACCTTCAAGCAATTCTGTGTTTGCTTCCTTCTGAAGCCATTGGGAAATATTTTTCTCATGTACTAGTTGTATTGAAGTTATATACCTATAATCCCAGGCCTTCCTTGATAGATAGAGGCAGAAGGATCCACAGTTTAAGGTTGTCTTTAACTACATAGAAAGTTTTAAGTCAGCTTGGGCCACATGAAAGCCTACCTCAAAGAGAACTAAAGAAAACAAAAAGTTTTGGTTTATCAAAACAGTGTTTCTTTCTGTGGACCTAGCTGTTCTGGAACTTGCTTTGCTTTGTAGACCAGGCAGGCCTCAAACTCATAGATCTGCCTGCCTCTGCCTCCTGACCCCTGGGATTAAAGGTGTGTGTCACCACCATGTGGCAAAGTTTTCATGTGATAAGTACATTAGAACATAATTGAATTATTATAGGTACTTTTAAAATAATTTTTATTTATATATTTTTATGTGTATAAGTGTTTTGTCTTCATATGTTTTGAATGCATGCAGTGCCTAGGAGGCCAGAAAAGGATGCCAGATCCATTGGAACAGGAATTGTAGATGGTTGTGAGCTGCCATTTTGGCTACTAGGAACCAAACCCAGGCCTTCTGTAAGACAGAAAGTACACTTAGCTACTGAGCCATATCTACAGTTCCCTCCCCTTATAAAAACAAAAACCAGCTACATGTAGTAATTCATATTTACCACCATTGCCAAGTGATACTAGCACTTTGGAGGCTGAGACGGAAGATGATGAGAGTTTGAGTCACCCTGTCTCAAAATCTAAAAATAAAACCAGATGTGGTAACATATACCAGCACTTGGAGGATAGAGACAGAAAGCCAACCTGGACTTCATGAGACTTTGTTTCAGAAAAACTAAAATAACAAACAACAAAAGTAATATAAATAGGGCTGGAGAGAGAGCTCACAGGTTAAGAGCACTGGCTTCTCTTCCAGAGGTTCTGAGTTCAATTCCCAGCAACCACATGGTGGCTTACAACCATTTATAGTGAGATCTAGCACCCTCTTCTGGCGTGCAAGTGTATGTGCAGGTAGAACATTGCACACATAATCAATCAATCAATCAATCTCTTAAAAAAAGTAATACAAATAAAAATGAGTTAGGGTCACATTCAAGTTGTTGTTCAAATAATCTTTCTGCCTTCACCTCCTGAATAGCTACAGGCAGTACCTCCTCAGTTCCTTCTGAGACTGCAGGCATGAAGCATCATATCCAGATGTATATATTTGTTTAAATGTGTGTGTGTGTGAATGCTTAAGTATAAAAATACCCACATAGGCCAGAGGTGGGCATTGGATTCTTGGGTGCCAGAATACAAAGCAGTTGTAAGCTGTCTCATGTGGGTGCTGGGAACTGATGAAGGTCCTCAGTCATCTCTCCAGCCCTTTATGTATATTTTAAGAAATTTTTCAGATTGAATTAGTTTTTCTGTCTTTTTAGGAGCTTAATTATTATTGTTATTCTGTACTCAGATGTCCAGGATCTGTCTGATACCTTATCCCTGATCTTTATATTACTCTCATAATGTCCCCAACTTTGTTTTTATGACAGGGTTTACTCAAAGATATCAATGGTATACTCATCCCTTCAGTGAAATTCAACATACTACTTTTCTAGTTTGGTTTGTTTTTTATGCTTATTCCTGCCTGCTTTCTGCTTTTTGCCACATTCCCTCCCTTTTTCCTCTCTTCTTAATTTCTGATCTTTTTTTTTTTTTTTTTCCTGAGACAAGCCCTTATTCTGTAGCCCATTTTGCCCTTGAACCACAACAGTCCTCTTGCCTGACCTCTTAAGTGCTGGAATTAGATGCATAAACCATCACTCCTGGCTCCCCTTGTCTCTTAATCACACTTGAAATTCCTACCATCCAGACCAGATTTAAACAGGCTCCAGCTTTGGTTTCCTGAGATGAGGTCAGTGCCTTCCTGGCTATCACAGAGGCTGTCATTCTGACATGAGACAGGAGGCCGTGGTCTTTAATGAGTGCCCCTGGTATGCCTACCAATTGCTTATTTTCTCATGATGTTGCATTAAGAAGTATTAACTACTAAATACAAGTTATCCTCAGAGTTGAGGGGGCTTTTCTTTCTTGAGGGCAAGGTGACATCTTGTATAACCTATCACAATGTTACTCATCACATTAAAAAAAAAAAGTTAAGAGGGGCTGGAGAGATGGCTCAGAGGTTAAGAGCACTGGCTGTACTTCTAAAGGTCCTGAGTTCAATTCCCAGCAACCATATAACCATATATAATGACATCTGGTGTCCTCTTCTTGCCTGCAGGCACAAATGCAGGCAGAACACTGGGTTCAATTCCTATAGCACCCACGGGCTGCTCACAACTGTCTGTAACTTCAGTTTTAAGGGATCTAATATCCTTTAATATCACTTAATCTTGTGAGTGTACACAATAATAAGTTTCCAGGGCTGTGACTGAAGCTTAGTGATAGAGTGCTTGCCTTGCTTTCAGTACTGCCAAAAAGGGGGTTTTATCATTACATTTTCACACAGCCTGCCACCAGACTTGATCTCTGCAATTTTATAAAATTTACTGTGGTGATTTGAAAAAGAATGATCCTCATAGGCTCATATATTTGAATGCTTAGTCATCACTAAGGGATTGATAATATTTGAGGATTTTGAGATGTGGCCTTGTTTGGAATAGGTGTGGCCTTGTTGGAGGAAGTATGTCACTGTGGTGGGCTTTGATGTTTCAAAAGCCCATACCAGGCCAAGTCTCTGTCTCTTTCTGCCTGTTGCCTGTGGATGAGGATAGAGCTCTGAACTACTGCTACAATACCATGAGTGCTTGCCATACCCCTGCTTTGTTCCCCACCATGATTATAATGGACTAAATTTTTGAAACTGTAAGCAAGCCCCCAATTAAATGTTTCTTTTATAAGAGTTGCCTTGGTCATGATGTCTCTTCACAGCAGTGGAGCATTGATTAAGACATACAGTATTAGATTGACTTTGAAGTTGAAGGATTCATATAGTATATCCTAGAGTAGAATATAAAATTGGAAGGCTTAAATGATAAGAGGCCCCACAGAGCAAGCTTGTGTTTACTAGAGCATAAGAGAAGCTTGCCTGTGAGTGGTTGCTTGGTGCCAGAACAGGAAAAACAGTTCTGCTCAGTAACACACTGCCAGATGACACCACACAGCAATTGTGGGGCCTTGTCGCACCATAATGATGGTTGTGGTTTTATTATTTCTGACTTTATTATTGTTTTATATATTTTCCTCTCTTTTGATAAATTGCCAAGAAATATAGTATCCAATTATATGTCATGAGCACAGGAAAAAAAAAAAAAAGGATTTAGAACTGCTGCTCTTGTGTTTGGTAAATGAGCTAGAAGTTGACAGCCAGTTTGTCCTCATTCTGGCTCTAAGGGAGTCATTTAATCTCTGTCTACTTGACAGGTGAGAGTATATTCTTACTTCCGTATTCCTTCCAGATTAAGAACAACTGCAAAAGTTCTCTGCCTTCCTTTGAAAAACTATTTTTCTGAAGCCAGAAGGAATCAAAGTAGCTACTTACATACTCTAATTCAGGTTGTTTGTGGTGCCTGAGCTACTGAGACAAGCAAGCTGGAGTGCCAAGTGACAGGGACTTCTTGATATTAAGAGACAGCTTCAGGTGAGTTTAATAAAGGAGTTGTTGAGGAGCATCTGAACAGTGTTAGACTCCCTTGGGGCATGAATAACTTTGAGGAGAGCCGGAAGTATTGACACAAGTTTGGTGCCAGCCTGGGCTGCAGAGTAAGGTGTGGTAGCAGTACAGCTGTAATCTCAGCATACCTGGGAAGTGGAGGCAGACAGATCAGGGGCTCAAGGTCAGCCTGGTCTACATAAGACCTTATCTTAAAAACCTAAAAATTGAAAGGATTTGAAAATAAATTGTGTATAGGGATTAGAAATTGAGGATCAGTGGAACATGGGGCTATTAAGCTAGTATTTGATTTTACTAATCTTAGAATACTTACTACTTTTTAAAGTTATGCGTTTGTGGTGTTTTGACTTAGGGCAAGGTTGGTTGGGCTCGGGGAGAAAAAGAAGAAAGAAAGTTAAGCCAGGTATGGTAGTGCATGCCTGTAATCTGAAGGGGGTCTCTGAGAGATCCAGGCCAGCCCAGTCTATAGGGAAGTCATGTTTCTAAATAACAAAAACTAAACATTGTCCACTGTGTAATTCTTTCAGTTAATAAAACCTCAAAGGATTTCCATTTCCTGTTACACATATGATAAGTTTAGGTCTTTTTAGCCTTGTTTTCTTTATGTTTGTTTGTTTGTTTTGTTTTGTTTTCTTTTTGAGACAGGATCTCACTTTGTATCCCAGGCTAACCTGTAGCTCTTGAACCTCCTACCTTAGCCTCCAGAGTGCTAGGATTCAATACTTCTGGCCCCTGGATTGTTTTTGTAATATTGTTTGGGTTGGGGTGATCTTGAACATTGAGCTCAGGACTATAGGCTTTGATTTTTAAAATCTACTTTATTTGTGGTACCTTAGGCCTCTCTGAATGCTCCCTTCCAACCCTACCACCCCTAGCTAGGTAGGAGAGAAAGAAGGGATAGGAGATGTAGACCTCTTTAGACGTAGTTCCTTGGAGGCAATTTCCACTCTTCATTGTCAGGGTTCCAACAGTCTAGCAATAGCAAAAGCAGCAACAAGGACAGGCAGCAGCAGCAGCAGCAGCAGCAGCAGCAGCAGCAGCAGCAGCAGGGGCAGCAGCAAACCACCTTGAAGTGTTCTTCAAAGCGTTTCTCTCTAGGAGCATCTGGGAGTGTACTCTTTCCCTGAGCTCCTATTTATACCTTCTCAGAGTCCAAACCAGGATGCTTTTCAGCTGGCACAAACCACAGTCTCTGCACAAGGCACTTTCCAGCTGACAAGGACCACTTGCCCTCTCACTAGGCTGTTACCAGCTGAAAAAGATCATCTTGTTAAGAGGCTGTTATCAGCTGTGGATTCTGGCATCCCACACTTGGGATTACCACAAAAGCACATTACGTAACTTAAAACTTCCGCTACACAGGGCCTCTCACATATGCAGCAGATACTTCACCACTGAGCTATATTCCCACTGCTTTAAGAGTTTCTATCGCTGTGCTAAAACATCATGACCAAAAGCAGCCTATGCTTCTCTATCACACACCATCATTGAAGGCAGTCAGGCCAGGAACTCAAGGTAAGAACCTGGAGGCAGGGACTAAAACGGAGGCCATGGAGGAATGTTGCTTACAGGCTTGCTCCTCTTGACTTGCTTAGCCTGCTTCTACAACCAAGCAGGACCACTTGCCCAGAGATAGCAGGGCCCACAGTGAGTTGGGCCTCCCACATCAATAGTCATTCAAGAGAATGACCCGCAGGAAAATAAAAGTGTGGGGGTGGCGGCGCTGGAAAGATGGCTCATTGGCGAAGAGCATTATATGCTCTTCCCGAGGACCTATGTTAGATTCCCAGCACCCACATGGCGGCTAGCAACTGTTGCGGCTAGCAACAGTTCCAGAGGATCCAACATCCTCTTCTGGTCTCTTCAGGCACATGGTTTAGAAATACACATGTGGGCAAAATACCCATACAGATAAGACAAAAATACTTTTTTAAATGTCTTCAGGTTTGCCTACAGGACAGTCTTTTTGTCAAGTTGACAAAAACAACAACAAAAACTGCAACCCTTTTAAAAGGTTTTGTTTTTTGTAAGTTTTTTTTGGAGACAAGAACTCACCAAGTTTCCCAGGCTGGTCTGAACTTATTCTCTAACCTTGGCAGGCCCTTGAACTTGTGATCCTCCTGCCTCAACCTTCTGAAAGATTATAGACCTGATTACCCAGGCCCATTTGCGTTCTCTGTGTGAGTGGGTGGGTGTGGAGGGTTTGTGTGTGTGTGTGTGTGTGTGTATACATTCATACAAGTACATGCGGAAACCAGACGTTGATGTCAGTTGTTCCTTGGCTATTCTCCACCTCTTTTTTTGGTTGAATTAATCAATTTATTAGGGAAGGATAATTCTTCCCCAAAGACTCAACACTGTACAGCCATGTTAATATCATAGGCAAGAAAGTAAAAGGTATGAACAACCCTAGAGAAACCAGATTACCAAAACTGTTAGGTTTTTTAAAAAACTTTTTATTGATTTATGCCCCTCAGTCTCCCTTATCTCCCTATACCCTCATGTCTGCCTTTGGCCCTTGCAATCTGCCCTCCCAAAATAAAACATTCAAACAAACTACAACAAAAACAAAGTATAGAAAACATCGTATCTTAGAAAGCTGTAGTATGTCACAGTGTGTCCCACAGTATATCCCTCTGTCTATACATCTTCAGTTGCAAATGTTCATACAGTGAGTCATAGCAGGAGTGGCCCTTTCACGAATTCCAACCATTCTTAGATGATACAGATTTTGGGGTGAGCCAATTCAGAGCCCCGGATCTGGGCCTGGGTGGTAGCTGAGCTGGTCAGTCCACTGGTTCTCCGTTATCTGCACCACCAGAGCAAGCTCTCCAGTACTGCCCTGGCTAGTCTACCCAATGCCCCCATGGGCAGAAAGAAGGTAGGGTCAGTTCTCCTTCTCTCATGGCCTCAGGACCAGCTCGCCCACACCTGCACCTCTAGGGCCAGCTCCGTTGTGCTGTTCAGTCAGGGTTCGGGGACCCCACTCTCCCAAGTGGTACAGCTTGGGTGGGGGCTGGCTTACCCATACCTTCACCGTCAAGGCCAGCTCCACTATTTTGCCCAGGCAAAGTGCAGGGCATGCTCTCCCAGCTGCTACAGCCAGCACTTAGTACATCTCTGCACTAACCAGAGACACCCCCTTGTTCTCTAGTGGTAATATGAGCCATGGATGTTAACACTAACTCTTGCTGCTACATAGCCACAGACTCAAGACAGTGATGCCCTCAGTGGAAGCTTGGGCTGGGACCTCAGCATGGCCTGAGGGAACTCCTGTTTCCATGACTTCAGAGTTAGCTCTTCCAGCCATGGGGGGATGTTGGGGGAGAAGGGCATCACTTCTGCACTCAATGCCAACTCATGCCAGACAAATGGTGGGGCCAGACAAATGGTGGCTCTCATCTTCCAGTCTGGTTTAACAGTGTGCCCTCCACCAGAGCCAGCTCTACTGTGCTGCCCAGGTGAAGTGCAGAGCACACTCTCCCGAGTTTTGCATTGGGTGAGGGACAGGGCCAGCTACCCGCTCCCATGACCTCAGGGCCAGGACCTTCAGGACCTCCTGAATGCCACAGATGGTGAGGAGCAAGGGGCATTACCCACATACCCATGCCACCTCATGTCATAGAAGTTGTGAGGCCAGCACTCTCCAGTACTCTCTTTCAGGGCTGGTTCACCAGCACCCTCTCTACCAGGGCCAGCTCTACTGTGCTGCTCAGGTGACATTCAAAGCCTGCTCTCTTAAGTGCTGTAGACAGTGAGGGGCAGGGCCAGCTCAGCCACTCTCATGAACCCAGGGTCAGCTCTCCTGACTACCTCAGATGGTGAGGGACAAGGGGGCAAAGGGCATCTCCCCCACGTTGATGCCATCTCACAGCAGACAAGAGTCAGCTCCCTGGTGCTCTTGCCTTCCTGGCTGGCTCACCTGCGATCCTTAATTCCCACCACTAGGGTCAGCTCTGTTATGCTGTCCAGGCAAAGTTCAGGGCTGCTCTCCTAAGGACTGCAGCTTGTGAGGGGTAGGCCTAGCTCTCTTGAATTTCTTGACTGCCAGTGGTGGCAAAGGGCAGGAGAGGCATCACCTCTACACCTGTGTCACCCATGGCAGACAAGTGACAGGATCAGCTTTCCCACACTCATGCCCTTGGGGCTGGCACGTGCACATACATACCCACACACGCACGCTGCTGCCACCACTACTGCCACTGCTGCCGCCAGGACCAGCTCCACTGTGCTGCCTGGGTGAGGCACTGGGCCCAGCAGTGAGAGAGATGGGGCCAGCGCTCCAGAGTGATACAGTGAGTGGCGAAGCCAGTTATGCACAGCCCCTGGATATCCACATGGTTCCTGTACCTGCACTAACCAGAGACATCTTCTCAGGCCATGCTGAGGTCCCAGCCCAAGCTGCCACTGAGGGCATCACTGTCTTGAGTCTGTGGCTATGTAGCAGCAAGAGTTAGTGTTAACATCCATGGCTCATATTACCACTAGAGAACAAGGGGGTGTCTCTGGTTAGTGCAGTTACAGGGACCATTGAGCTACATCCTAGCCATTTTCTTTATTAAGCCATCTCTTTCTTTCTAAGCCCCAGTGCTCTTTCTTTCTCACTATATTTTCTTTGTCTTTCTTATAAGCCCTCTCTGCTCATAAGACTCCATTCTAAACATCTGTGGATCTGGTTGTCTGTCTCTTCATTTAAACACTCATGTTTCCTTTCTTGTGTATAATGTTTTTAATGGAAGTCTTATCTTCCTAACTGGGTTTTCATCTCCAACAAGCAAGGAGTACATCTTATTACCATTTTATAGACATCTTCCACAGATCTGTGTTTGATGAATATCTGTTTAATATTCAGTTCTCACCCAGCTGTCAAAAAAAAAAAAAAAAAAAAAAAAAAAAGCTTTGTTTTGTGATCACTAATTCTTTATTCTGGGCATATTTCAAGACTTTGTCCTTTGGTTTAGATTCCAAATCTCTATCTTTGTCAGCCATAGTAAGGTTGAAGGCCAAGGCTTCATCTCTTTGCTGATAATACTTTAGTGGCTGGCTCAGTGTACCAGTTGTTTTTATAGAACATAACATGTGCAATTTCTGTCTTGCAAAGTGGATATTTAAATAAAATTAGAAGTATGCGTTTCAGAAATATTTATTATTTCAGAAAAATGCTACTATACCATCACTACTATAGAGAACTAGGGGTGTTCTTCCTTTATCCCGTCAGGAGAATGAGGTGTCAGCAAGCAATCCACCCTGTGACCTCCATAGTCTTCCACTGTTTTCCCTTGCACTCTCTGAATAACCACTTGGCTTTGTAGAGAAGACATTTGTGATGTATGTTTGTCTCCTGAGCGGGAGCCCTAGTTGACATAATTTGGACCTTGGACATTAATGACAAGGGCTAGAGGGAATATGGATATGTGTGTGAGTCACCATATTTTTATTTTTATTTTTATTCAAGTATGGTAAGGACAACAAGTAAGGAGATTCTTCCCACTAAAAAGACAGTTTGTTATATTTACCAAAAGAGGGAGTCCCAAGGGAAAAAAAAGAAGGGTGCCACATAGGACAAAACACAGAGACACCTGGAAAAATACCAGGAGGCCAAAAGGAGATAAAAGGAAAACATAGATTATCAAAGGAAGGAATGACTGAGGTAGAGTCAGTAGGCTAAGTAAAGTTTAGGATTAGATTAATTTCAATAATTTTGGACTCTGAAGTATGTATAGGAGTGGTTGCTAGTTGTCTATACCTTGCTCTGGGGTGAGGGCTCTCTATTGGTTGCTTTATATATTAAAGACGTGTCTCTGGACACTAGCCCCGGGAGAAACAGTTCTTTGTCTATAAGACCCGAAGATATCACTGCCTCATGAACTATCATCACAAACACAGGTAAATAGTATATTTGCTTCTGCAATGATTTATTTTGACCTTCTGGAGTTTGTTTATAGACCCACAGCTCAAAACCTAACTTGAATCCTGGGAACTTCATGTCTTAGATGTTAAATTACAATTAAGTTTATCTCTTTAAAAAAAAAAAAAGGTTTACAGTAATTGTTGAAGAGAGTATAGCAACTGCTCAACTTCATGGTAAAGCTTTTCTTTCCAATTCCTTGTTACTTTCATAGAGGATCCTGTTTGTGAGTATTTTGTGCTAAGAGGCTAACCCTGCATTCCTAATTGTACATCCAGTCTGAGCTCACAGGGCCTCCTGAGAATGTTTTAAATACATAAAAAATTTTGAATGCAGGAAAACGCCTAGTACTGGTTCTCTGCTGCGATTTTGCTCTGGCACCTGCTCTTCTCTTCTTGGAGTTGATCCCATTGCCTAATTCTGTACATTGTTTCCAAACCTTTCATTAACCATTGTTGAAAATTTTGCTTTTTAACCTCAGCATCCCTGCTTATCAGGAACAGAACTATCTGACTACTAGGCATTTCCTAGAATGAAAAGCTCCCCATCTTTCCCTTTCTGACTTTTCAGAGCATGAAATGGCAGTGCTAATCCTGTTGGCCTTGAGGCAAAAAGCCACTGCCAAGACTAACAAAAGAGAAGGCCTGCTCTCAGCATGGATCCTCCACAGGCCATAGGAGGAAACTTTCACATTTTACCAACTTGCAGCAGGAAACTTGCCCACCCCAGCTTTGTTTTGGCTGCAGTTAATTCTTGAACTGTTTCCCCTGTATGAAACTATCAATTTTTTCCCTTTTCTCTCTCTTCCCTCCCACCCTCCTGCTGTCCTTCTTTCCAATAAGGTCTTACTTGTTGGAAGGCAGTCTAGGCTACCCTTGAATTTATGACAATCCCTGCCTCAGGTGGGATTACAAGCATATATCATCACACTTAGCTTCTCTTTCCTTCTTCTTTCCTTCTTTCTTTTTTTTATTTCTTTCCTTTTCTCCTTTCTCTTTCTTTCCTTCCTTCCTCCCTCCCTCCCACCTTCCCTCCCTCCTTTCTTCCTTCCTTCCTTGCTTCCTTCCTTCGTTGTGTAAAGAATCAATAAAAACAATCCATTCTGTATTGAAAGTATAAAGTAAGGCTTCCAAAGAGAAGATAGTGACAGAGTAGTGATACTAGAAAAGATTTCTTAGAAAAGGCAGCTAAAGGGTCCTTAAACAGGAGCTAAGGGACAAGGAATTTTACTAAGCCTTTACTAGGGGATAGAGGGTAGAATCCATGGTAGGATTAGTGTGAACAAAATATAATGTAGAGATATGCTTAAGCCATATTTATGAAATGTGAGTGACAGAAAGGCAGGTTACAAGGAGATTGTTGAGGACCCTGAATAGCAGACAAGGAGTCTGCATCATCTCAGGCAATACAGAGCCATTTAAAGTTTTTTGAGTAAATGAGTTGATACTGTCAAAATTCTCCTTTTAAAAATAACCAATCTTAGCTGGGCGTGGTGGCACACAAGTTTAATTTCAGCACTCAGGGAAGTAAAGGCAGGCGGATCATGGTGAGTTCGGGGCCTGCCTGGTCTACAAAGTGAGTCCAGGTCAGCCTGGACACAGAGAAACCCTGTCTCAAAAAACAAAAACAAAAGAAAACAACAACAAAAATCTTTGGGCTGTAGAGATGGCTCAACAGTTCTTGTTCCTCATTCAGAGAACCCAGATTCAGTTCCCTACACCTACATTGTAGTGCACAACTAGGGAATCCAAAACCCTTTTTTGACATCTGTGGATACTAGGCCTCATGTGGTGTGCATACGGATACACAGGTGAAACAGTCACGCACATAAAATTAAGTAAATATATCTAAAAAATAACAGTTGGATACAGTGGCACACCTATAAATCCAGCACATAAGGCGGGGGGAGGCTTAGGCAGGAGGATTATTCCAAGTGGCTGACTTGGTTTATGTAGCAACTTCCAGACCATCCAGGGCTACATAGTGAAGACCCTGTCTTTAAATGACATAGTATAATAAATAAATATTAATAACCCATTTGACGTTGAAAGAGTGAGGAGAGTACGAAGAAATAGATAGAAATAGGTAGTGCAAAGAAAAAGGTAGTTTTTTAGAGGAGGGGCCTGTAATTTAGAATTAATTATAAGATTCCTTTCTGGTGTTCCATTTACTTTAAGAGAAGTTTGCATATTTCCAGCTTCTGTGTGTATGTGGTGACTGCTAACAAATGTGGCCTTGGAAAGGCAAATGCCATCCCACCAGGATCTACAGGGATTCCTGATTTTGTAGCCAGTCATGTTTTCTGAGTGTCACTCAGAAACAGCCCTAGTAGAAAAAAAGGCACCAAAAATACATCTTTTTCCTTTTGCCTTCTTTTGTAAAATGTCTCTTTTGAAAGCTAGAAACTTGCCACCAGCCTTTCTTCAACATTTATCTAACGTGACATTTAAAATAAGCCTTTCTTGTCTTCAAGGTAAGATGTCAGGAGAACATCTGACCTGGCATGTCTATTGCATGATCTGGTCGATCAGACAGTTTCTAGTTTAAAATGTGAATCCCATGGCCATAGATACCCTGGTTTTGTGCCATACAAAGCTCGTGTGACAGCGTGCCATTCACAGCGTACCAAGACAGTTCAAGCTTCATGTGGCATAAATGTGATACCTCGAGACTAAAGATGTATTTCTGTGCATGCAATCTTTTTGTGAGGAATTCGAAGTAAATAGAATGTAGCCTTTCTGCCTGCTTGGGAATTTAGTGAGACTCCATATCCCAAAATACTTCACTCTAGCTGATTACTACCACCCCCACAGATTGTAAAGGTTCTTCACTTTGTTCCCGGTTGCTTATTGCTTCTTTCTTTTGTGAGAAATTCTTAAATGTAAGAAATTTGCTCAAAGGCCCAGGGTTTAATTTCCATTGCTGCCAAACAACAAACAAACAAAAAAAGTACCTGTGCAAACTTACTGAACAAACATTTGAGCACCACTTGTTAGCAATTTGTCCTACTTACCTGAACAAGTTGAGACTTTCTTTATAGCATTTCCTTAAATTTGTTCTTTCCTTGATGTCTATAAAGGACCCTGTTCCTTGAGCTGTAGTATTTTTGTTTTGTTTCTGTTTTTTAAATTAAATCCATATACTATATATTAAATTAATAAATTTGGGTTGTCTTTTGTAGTTTGAAAAAAAAATCAAACAAACAAAACCCCAAATAGAAAATACATATATATATTTTTTTAACCTTAATGTCCTCCTCCCCCTTTCAGGCTCCTGCTGTGTAGCCTAGGCTAGCCTAGAATTGATCTGCTATCTCTAAGATTGTACGTTGTATCACCATACTTTTTCTATTCGACAAGTTAAATAAGTAAATAACTAAATAAATTTCAGATAAACTTGAAGTTCATTGGACTCCCTTAATTAGATTTCTCACTTCACAAAAAGGCAACTCCTATCATTTATTTGAATGGTTGCAATTCATCGTTTATAACTTAAAATGTTAATAAGGTAGCATTTTTTTGTGGGTTTTGTTTGTTTTTTGGATAGATTTTTTTTTTTAACTGCAAAAGACTACCCAAGTATATCAATGTACTATGCAGTACATGGATTTAATTTAAAAAATAGAAACAAAACACAAATACTACTGCTGAAGGAACAGGGTCCCTTACAGACAGCAAGGAAAGGACGAATTTAAGGAAATGGCTGTAAAAGTGGCCTAAGGAGGAGCTGGACAGCTGCACGGGTTTGCCTAGAGCCCAGCAAGGGCAGCTGCTGCTGCTTCCCCTCCTCTTCCTCTGGTTCTAACTACATTTGTTTCTTTTTAGTGTGGAGGAAGGATACATACACAGGCCATAAAGAATGTGTGGAGGTCAGAGGCGAGGACAACTCGTGGGAGCTGATTATCTCCACCAAATGTGTCCCAGGGATTCAACTCAGGGTTATCAGGCTTGGCCACAAATCTCACTGAGCTATCTAGTGCTACCTTCCCTACCTTTTTTAGCAGGCTTCCTGCAAGTACTTTTTAACCTTTCTTTAAATTTTTATTTATTTATTTATTTTATGAATGCTCTGTCTGCATGTATAACTGCATTCCAGAAGAGGGCATCACATCACATTATAGATGGTTGTGAGCTACCATGTGGTTGGCTGGGAATTGAACTCAGGACCGCTGGAAGAGCAGACAGTGCTCTTAACCTTTGAGCCATCTCTTCTGCCCCAGCAAGTACTTTTTGAAAGCTGTGGGACTTTTCCAGAGCTTGGCAGCTTGTGTTCAAACAGTTGTCAGTGTTGGGTTCTTCTAACAGGATGGAGAACAGAAGGTCATACAGGTGGATCACTTGTTTTTAAAGATGCCCAGGCAGATTTATGTGTGGACATTTTTTTTCTGCATGTATGTATGTGTCCTACATGTTTCCTGGTGCCCCAAGCCAGAAAAGTATGTCATATCCCTTAGAACTGGAGTTTAGGATGGTTGGAGTTACAGCCACCATGTTTTACTGGGAACCAAACCTGCAAGGGCCAAGATTACTCTTATTCACTGATCCATCTCTCAAGCTCCAGTTTTTTATTTTGTTTTGAGACCGAGTCTCATGATGTAGCTGTAGCTGGCCTGGAACTTGATATGTAGAATAGTCTGGTCTCCAACTTACAGATATCTTTGTGTCTCTGCCTCCCAAGTTCTGGGATCAAAGATATATGCCTCTCCACCTCATTAACTTATAATGATGTCATACAGCTGTTCCACTGATGGTCTTTACCTATTTGAAAAGATTGTCTGACTCAGGGAAAGCAGAAAAGTCTTTGTCACCAGACATCATGAAGGCCAGCAGCTCCTGTTGAATAGCCTTTTGTCCCCGGCCACCACTGCTGTACTCAGTTTCTTTGCAGGCAAAGTACTTGCTCATAGTTTTGCAAGGCCATCCTGCCAGCACTGGCAAGGAGACAAAAATCTGAAGGACATATTACAACTGCTGTTTTCTTTAACATATATTTATGTAAAGCTGGGCGTGGTGGCACATGCCTTTAATCTCAGCACTAAGGGAGGCAGAGGCAGGCAGATCACTGTGAGATTGAGGCCATCCTGGTCTACAAATTGAGTCCAGGACAGCCAAGGCTACACAGAGAAACCCTGTCTCAAAAATAAAGTTATTATTTATTATATTTATGTAAAGCTAAGCATAATGGCACAGCCTGTAATGCCTATCATCCTAGCACTTGGCAGGTGGTAGCTGGAGGACTAGTAGTTTAAGGTCATCCTTCACCCTAGATTACAGGAGCCCTTTAATTTCTTAAATACATGAAGGGCATCCCAGGGTAATATTCTGATTCTCCTTAAAGAGATTGTGTTTCTTTCTGATCCTAGGACTAAAGCTTTTTTCTCCAGTCCTTCAACTCATTATATCAGTGGAATATGCTTTGGTCTTTTGAGGCTAAAAGTACACCACCACACACAGCTATGTGATATTTAAAACTAGGGTGAAATTGACCCCTTTTCTCAAGTAGTTCTCCATTTCAAGAAGAAACAGTGATACAATGACAACTGAAAAATTGATGACTGACTGCACAAAGAATCACTTGATCTCCAGCTATATGATTGGTGATAGTCAGGAAACCCAACAGAAGTGAAAATAACCGATAGGATTCAGGACACTTTTGGAAAGAGGTGGGGGTTTATTGTTGTTGTTTTGTTTGTTTCTTGTTTTTGTTGAGTTATTTTGTTTTTGTTTTATTTTATATTCTTTTGTCTTAGTTTGCTTTTGTTTTTTTCTTAAGTCTTAGCTTTTGGGGATTTGTTTTGTGTGTGTGTAACTAGAAGTCAGCCGCAAATTTTATTTTTCAAGAACTGTTGATGATGATTCCAGGACCTTTCACTGAGCATGGAGGTCATCATTTCCTCTAGACTGGCAGGCGGGCCTTTGATCATCTGGGATCTGCCTGTCTGTACTGTGGTGATAGGCACGTGCTGACATGTGTAGCTTGTTGGAGGTTGGTCTGATGCATGTTACTAGCCCTCAAGATCTGGGTACAGCTATCTGTGTTGTGTAGACCTAAGTGATTGGCTAATTAAATGGCCTATACCTGGGCAGGGCAGAATGGGGTAGGCGTGGCTAAGGTTCCCAGGCTTGGAGAGGACAGAATCACAGGAGATGGATGGAAGGGAACAGAGGAGGAAGGAGGAGCCATGATGGCTTAGTGTGGAGAAAAAAACCAGGTGGGCCAAGAGAAAGGACTCCAATAATGTCGTGAAAAGGCCCAGATGAAGACTACAACCAAGTACCATGGGATTTTGGATGAAAGGTAGTCCAGTTGAGGAGGATTAATGTGTATGGCATTAGATGGAGGCTGGGAGATGAATGTTGAGGATATTGTAGGTGAGGCAGGTAAGTAAAATATCCGCCCAGCCCACGGTAAATAAGGCAGTTATAAATCTAACGGGTGTTTGTGTCTTATTTGTGATAGCGGGTTAGATAATACCACCTTGATAATGCTGAGGCTGATAATAAATCTTCTATAGTCCAACACTTTTTATCTACTACAGCAGTAGCTTTTACATGAGTGCAGCAGGCACTTTATTCACCAAACCATCTTCCCAGACCCCTTTTGGGTTTACTGAGAACGGTTCTTGTTGTGTATCCCTGGCTGGCCTGGTACTCAATATGTATGCCAGCCTGGCCTCAGACTCATAATAATCCCCCTGCCCTACCACCCAAATGTTGGGTTTACAGGTCTATGCTCAGCATTATTTGGGTTTTAAGACTGGAGAGAGAGGCTGATGGAGCCTGTTGATTTTGAGGGGGCCTTTTTTGGCTGTATCACGAAATGGCTTGCTAAGCTTTTCCATTGTGCCTGGTATTGAGGACTACTGAACAGTGGGTTGTAATTAGAAACTATTTCAAATGAAGTACTGTTCTCTCAAAATCCAAAATATATATGTGGTTCTGGTTCAAGTGTGAGCAGCCTGTGGCATAACTGATCCACTCACCTTGTTCTCATTTATACTCCAGATTTTCTCATGGATCCCTACACTTTAGAATAATACTGTGGCATGTAATTTTCTGCTCTGGGATCTGAAGGAAAATACTGGCTGATGCAGTAGGCAGAGTGTCTGGGATGTCTATAAAGTTTCTGACCACGAGTATTTCTGTCAGGCCTACTCAGCAGAATTAATATGTTTTTTTTTTTTTTTTTTTTTTTTCAGAATTTGAAGTCATCTTTGTTTTTTGAGGTTTTTTTGTTTGTTTTAAGAAGAATTTGATATGCACTCATAGAATTTAATATGTACCTGAAATTAACCTTAAACTCCTTCCTGCTCATCCTGCCTCCATTTCCATAGTGCTGGAATCCCAAGCATGCATTTCTGATCCTGGCTATCATCTTAGCACATGCTACCTCTCTTGCATTAGAAGTTGCCAGCCTTTTGGTTTTACATTAAAATAAACAAACAAACAAAAGCCATTTTGTCTTAGTCAGTGTTCTATTGCTGTGAAGAGACATCATGACCAAGACAACTCTTATAAAAGAAAGCATGTAATTGAAGGCTTGTTTATAGTTTTAAAGTCTTAGACCATTATCATCCTGGTGGGGAACATGTGGGCATGGTGGAATGAATGTTGCTGGAGCAGTAGCTGAGAGCTACATCCTGATCTACAGGCAACAGGCAAGGGGGAGAGAGACTGGGCCTAGCCTGGGCCTTTAAAATCTGAAAACCCAGTCCAAGTGATGCTTTTCCTCTAATTCCAACAAGGTGGTACCCCTTTCAACAAGGCCATGCCACCTAATCCTTCTAATTTTGTCAGAATTACATTTCCTAATGACTAAGAATTTAAATCTACAATCCTATGGGGCCATTCTTTCAAACCACCATGCCAGTGGGGTCACATTGGTCTCAGTATCACATGGCCCAGAATGATATTCCTTTTGGACCAAGCTGTGGAACACTTGTGAGTTCATGGCCTATTAAAAGTTTTCCTAGCTGGACATGTCATACACCTTGAATCCCAGTACCTGGGAGGCACAGGCAGGCGGTTCTCTGTGAATTTGAGACTAGCTAGGTCTACAAAGCCAGTTTCAGGATAGCCAGGGCTATTCTCAATGCACTGGTGCCTTGGAGATGTGGAGGCAGGCCCATGGCAGGCTGGCCTGGAGGGCCTGGTCCATGTGGGCCTTATTGCTGCCTGCCAGGCCAGAGGAGAGGAAGAGGGAGTTTACAGCATGAAGGTGTATTGGCTATGGCCACACCACCTACCTCTGAGAGTTTTGAGCATCGGGAAGCACCATGTCCTACTGACGGCAGGAAAGGAAGGATTGAATCATATTTGTGACCAAAGAAGACCATGAAACTCTTAGCGGTGCAGAGCTGGTGGCTGATGACCCCAATGATCCCTATGAGGAGCAAAGGTTGATTCTGCCCAATGGAGATAATAACTGGAATTGCCCATGTCTTGGGGGAATGGCCAGCAGCCCCTGTGGGGAGCAGTTCAAGTCTGCCTTTTCCTGCTTCCACCACAGCAGAGGAAATCAAGGGATCAGACTTTATAGATCAGTTTTCAGCCATGCAGGAGTGCATGCAGAAATACTGGAACCTCTATTTCGATGTCGAGGAGGAGATGGTGGCAAAGCTAAAGCCAGTGGAGAAAGTGGAAGAAGCAGGCAACTTTAAGGCCTCTGCAGCCTAAGAGCAGGGGTCAAGCTCCAGAAGGCCACAGACCCTGGCTGCAGCTTGCCATGGGACTTTCTGCACAATGCCTTTTGGTCACCTCTGTGGAAGTTCTTTCCCTTTGAGCATTATAATTTTCAGGGTTTCTGGGTGCTTGCCATATACACTGAAGAAAAGGGGCTGTGTGCACCTGTGTTCTCCATAAACCTGTCCTTGAACATTAGGCTACTGCTGGATGGACTCTGTGACTGCCCTGGATTATGCCATTTTAAAATAATGTGCTGAGACTTCTTGGCAACCAAAAGTTGTTACTCAGGAAAGCTTATTGTGAGAAATCTGATTTATTCGGATCCATTTTATCCCTTTTGATAGACTTTACACCTCTTTGGGAAATTAAGTAAGGAGATACCAGAACTCCTTCAAGAGTGGGTCCATTCCTATGGCAAGAGGCTGATGGTCAGGCACTAGGGCTGGAGTGCAGGGAGCTGCTGCCTCGCTCCTGACAGCCAAGTGTCTGTGTTTGCAGTCCAGGTTCCAGGGGTTGTACCCTGTGACTCCCAGTCTCTTCTAAGAGAAAGAAGAGGCTGAGTTTGTCATTTACTATTTTGCTGTTCCAAAAGCCCTGGTTTGGGGCCCATGTTCACTCAGATCTGATATTGAGGTGGGGACCTAGCTACTTCCAGAGCAGAAGCCAACAGAGGAATGTCTGAATGAAGTAATTAATTAAAAATAAACAATTTGGGGGACAGGGACAAACAAAAAGGTTTTGTTCCTCCCCATATGAAGCTGCTAAGCGAGAGTGAGTAGTATCTGAATCCATCGTTCTGACCTGACAGCATCTTTGACTTCCAGGCTCCAAGGACCTCTTTGTTGTGCCTGTTGCTGAGCTTTTTCAGCCCCTGGGTAATGTGACAATATAAAGTAACAACATGTTATCCTTGGAGGCTCAGGGAGCCAGGTTTGAATTAGAAAGTTAGAAAAGCTTAGATGTTTGGGGTCTGTCCTCTCTGACTTGTTTCTTACATGCTGGCCCTGGCTGACTTGGCTGTGTATGCTGTACCCTGACATGTACAGGTGCTCACTTGACAAGAGCTTTCACCTCTAGAAGCTGGGCCCCTAATGAGAATGTAGGCTCATAGAGCAGTAATTCATGTGTAGGTGGCCTGTAAGGAAAGTTTTAACAAAAGAGTTGGTTAAGAAACTGCCTTTTTTTTTTTTTTTTTTTTTTTTTTTTGGTGCTTTAATTCTCTTGTCATGTGCTGAGTGGGGGTGGAAGAGGAGGGGAGGGTGGGGACTGGTGCTACTGAAAGCATTTATCTTCATTTCTGCCATCTCCCTGTGTTTATTACCCTGTGATCGACAGATGAGGAAAGCTGCCAGTCAAACCCACGTTCAGCACATTTCCATTTCCCCTCATTGCAAATTTTAGGCTTTTGAAATCTGCATCCTCTTTGCAACAATAAAGGTTGTTTGCCTCCCGCTGCTGACAAGCCCAAGACCCTCTGGTCCTATTCCACTCACTTGTGCTTGCCCCAAATAATAAAAGCTGCAGGAGTCTCCAGAGTTGAAGACAAATGATTGGTGAGAGCTATTCAGCGAGTCAGTGAGACATTCATTATCTTTTTTTCACCTTTCTCCCTCTCTCTCTTAAGCCCCCTGTCTCTTTGTCCGTCCTTGTGCTGCTGAGGCATGATGAGAGGTTGGTAGCTTTTCCGGTTTTGCTCTATCAGCCCTGCAAGCCAGTATCCTTCATCTCTGGGACCTAAATATAAGGGATGCCAGGCTGGAAATGCTGTATAAGTAAAGAGAGGAAGGTAGTAGGATAATTCTTAATCATTTATCCACCTTCATATCTTCTATCAGAGGTAGTCTTTGAGGAAGACTGCTTGGTAGGAGTGATTGCTAAGTGTTTTTATTTGGAGATTTTTATGAGGCTCCCCTCCCCCATTTTCCTTAAATGCTGTGGGTTTTCAGAATGCTGTTCCTAATAATCTTTCAGTAGCATGTGTTCTTATGAGCTTATTTGTTTTTGTCTTAAATAATGTTTGTGGGTGGAAGAAAGGTAATGATCTTCATTTCTTTCAAAATGGATATTCTACTTTCATAATTACTTGCCCCAATTACATCATTAGTACAAGTGCAAGTAATTGCTTCCTTTAGGACATGTATAACAAAGAAGGTAGGGCTACTAAGTGGTGATGAAAATGGGTCTTAGTTTGACCTCAGACCTCAGAGACCTGGGAACTGCTAGTTGCCCTGCCAATAGCCAAAATTAGGCCTGTTGTGTTTCAAAGAGATGAGGAGTCAAGACCCAAAAAGAAGTGCTCATTCTCTTTCTTTAGGGTGGAAGCACGTTGTTGAACTCCAGGTGACACTGGTGCTTTCAGAGCAATGTGATTGAATCGCACAGTTAGGAATCATAGTCATTGCCCTCAGGCTTTCAGTAGATCACAAGTTAGGATAGCATGAGCAGGGGTGGGAGAGAGTGCTCATGCAAAGAAAGCTTCTAGAGTTTGGATTTTCAGTCAGACCTAAGTACCTTGCAGGTTTTTTTGTTTTGTTTTGTTTTTATGTCCCCCACCCCAAACACCCCCCCAGGCAGGGTTTCCCATGTAGCCTTAGTTGTCCTGGAATTCGCTCTGTAGACCAGGCTAGCCTCCACAGAGATCCACCTGCCTCTGCCTCCTGTGTGCTGGGGTCAAAGATCTGCGCTACCATCTCTGGGTCTACCTTTTTATTTTTAGCAGACAATTTTATGCCATGTCTGCAAATAGTTTTTATGCATGTTCTTTAATGTATCTCTTTCAAGGTGTACACTAAAAAGCCAATGCAGGTACTCTATGATTCTACGTCAGTAAGTTAGCTAAACAGAAACAGAAAGTCAAGTAATGGTTGTAAAGGTTGGTGCAGAATTTTATATGTACAAAATAAAAGTGTTCTGGAGATTATTTTACAACATTGTAACATGAAAATGTTATACATTGTGTTCTGTTTTACTATGATTTTTTTTTTTAAGCCAATACCAGATTCTTGGTACTGATTGCACTCTGAATTTAGTATATTTCTTATTGCTGGGATGAAATACTCTGACAAAAGCAACTTAACCTAATTCAAATGATCATTTAAGAAGGTAAGTTCATGGCTAGAAAGTCAAGGCAGCAGGAGTTTGAGGCATTACATCCACAGTCAGGAACTGGAATGATGAGTGCTTGTGCTGGAATTTGGAATTTGGAAGGAGGGTTGTTGTCTTTGTTTTTTTTTTTTTTTTTTTTTTTTTTTTTTAGTCTAGGACCCTGAAGATGGGATGATGCTGCCACCCACAGTTAAGGTTGATGGTCCCACCTCACCTAACCTAATCTTGATAATCTTCTCACAGGCATTCTCAGAGACTAAACTAAAGGAGATAATTTCTCCAAGGTGTGCTTGGAGTCTCTTGACAATGAGATTAACTATCACATGCTGACACTGGAAATGTCTGCTGCTATGAACAACGGGTTCATTTTTCTTTCTTTCTTCTGTTGATCCTCTTTTAAACCACACTTCATTGTCTTGAGAGTGAAACTGTGGTATGTAGAAATATTCAGTAGCTTTTTCTTTTCTTTTTCTTGCAACTATCAGTATTCCAGGCTTCACTTATTTCCATATTGAGCCCTTATACTATTGTTTGTTTTATTGGCAACATTTGATACCTTTCTTCATTCTCTTCCTCAGGTCCACAGTTTAGGTATGGACTAGTGTGGCCCTGTTCTTCAGAGCTGGAGCTTTGGTTTAGAGTAGTCACATTAAGTGTTCAACTACTTAGGGGCAGAGAAGTACATGTAGGTTATTAAAGTATGTACTTAACAAAATATTTACCCTTTCCATGTATATTGTGTAATGATTGATCTCAACATCAGATAAGCAACCAGTTGAATAGTTAGTTATTAAGCAGCCTACATCCAATATATAGGCCAAAAACCTAACTTAGAACATTGTCCGTGCTAGAGTTGTAAAGACTCATGTGTTGCCTTTTTGAGGTTTTACTGAAAACGATATCCCCTAGCCTTTCTCTTGTTTTTGTGTTGGCCTCAGGCTTAGTTATAACCATAGGTAATATTCGCAGAATTGTTTTTTGAAAGTTGACTTTTTTCTTCCAAAGGAAATTATTCTGTTTCTCTCACTTTTATGACTGCTAGGTTTCCATGCCATGTATTTTCTCTAAAATAAAAAGCATTATCTAATTTTCATATGAAGCTGTGGTTCAGTTTAAACATACAATGATATATTATTTTAACCATAAAAAGAAATGTTCTAATACACTCTCTAGCATGGTTAAACCCTGAAAACAGTATGTCAGTGAAAGAAGCTAAGACGCAAAAGACCACTTCCTGAGTGATTTCTACTCTATGAAATGTCCTAGAGAAACATATGCGTAGTAAGGGAAAAGAACAGATTAGTGGTTGCTGAGGCATAGGGAGGGAGTAGGGAAGAATGGAGAGATCTGCCTACTAATGAGTACAATTTGGGGAAGATGAAAATGTGTTGAGATCAGAGATGGCAATGATGATTGCAAAATTGATTTGATGCTGTGAATATATTATCAGCCATTGACTTGTATTATTTAAATAGTATATGTTTCTATAAAACTATAATTCTAAACAAATGTGTATATACATGTTTGGCTGTTTTCTTTATTGTCAGAACCATGAGTGAGAACTAGGGAACTAAGGGAACTTGTGGCATTTACCATGGAGGAAGTTTTGTTTGCTATTAGGAACTCTTTCAGGTTTATAACATAAAAAATATATAAAAAAATTAAAAGTACATAATATAAAACAGTTTGTATGTTAAAGTATATTCACAGGGCTGTGAAACAAATCTCCAGAACATTTTTTTATGGTACATATGAAATTATTAATTCAGGTATTGATCTTTGTTAAATGGTGACAGTGTGGCTGAGTGCATAGTGGCGTTCTTTTGTTTGGACAGATTTAAAGACTATTTAAATGAAGCTTAAGTAAAGACATCTGTTAGTCAGATTTTTCCATAGCTTTGAGAAAAGGTTTGTTTTGGATCATTGTTCGAGCCCAAGGTCGGTTGCTTTGGACTGTGGCAAGGCAGAATATCATGGGGATAGGTGTGTTACAGAAGAGGCTCCCTACATTGTGGCTGACAGGATGTAGAAAGCAGCAGAAGAGACAGGCACAAACTATGCCTGTCCAAAGCAGGCTCCCAGGGATGACCCCTCTCCTAGTTTTTACCACCTACCAATATGCCATCAAAATATGAAGCCATCAGTGGATTAATCCATTAGTTAGGGCAGAGTGCTCATGATCCAATCAATCTTTGATGATTGGATCTACCAGCCGGGAGTTCAGCCTTCAGCATATAGCTTGCAGGGGACTTTCATATCCAAGCCATAAGAGCTCTTCCTCTGATGCCATTCAGTGTTTATTAGAGAGGAAGGAAGGTTTTTATGGCCAGTTTTCTTTTCATAAACAGACATTTATTTGTTTATTTACTTACTTATTATAGCAGTTTGTTTGTTTACTACAAAGCACAAAATAGCACAATATATAAAAATGTACTTAAAACCAGGTAAGCTATATCCAGTAAAAGAAATATCAAGAGAAGCAGACAGAGGAGTATCAGGACTTAAAGCTACATAACAAGTTTGAGGCCTGCCTAGGCTCTTTCAAAAAATAAAAAAAAATAATAATGAGAAATGATCCACATGGGTCTGGTGATGACATTGCTATAAATCCAACCCTCCTGGGGTTGAGCAAGGAGTGTAAGTTCAAAACCAGCCTAGACTACATAACACAACCCTCCCCCCAAAAGTAAAATAAATAATCTCAGGGACTGGACTCAGTACTTAAGATCTTGAAAGCCTAGAGGACCCAAGTTGGATTTCCCAATACCTGTGTTGGGGTACCTCAAACTGCTGTAATACCAGATTCAGGTGTCTGATGCCTTTGGCCCCCTGTCTCTAGCACTAAAGTGTACATGCATACACAGGACACCACAAAATAAAAAAATAAAATAAATTTAATTATATGTATTTTTTAAATTTCAAAATAAGAAAAGAGAAAAATACAACAAGGCAGTATACAAATGAAAGGAAAAAGATATTACCAATGTTCTATGCTATTAAGTATTCAAATAGGTATGGAAAATAAGGCTACCTTTAAAAAAATTGGTTGTGCAAAGGCAGAGGCAGGCAGGTCTCTTGAGTTTGAGGTCAGCCTGGTCAACAGAGTTAGTTCCAGGATGCCAGAACTATACAGAGAAACCCTGTGCCTAATAATAATAATAATAATAATAATAATAATAATAATAATAATAATAATAATAATAATAATAATAA
>NW_026585504.1:41532870-41561008 GCF_907164565.1 Psammomys obesus | reverse complement strand
AATAATAATAATAATAATAATAATAATAATAATAATAATAATAATAAATTTAAAAGGCTGAAATATATGTTGAATGTACAGTCTAGCCTGGATCTTTACATATAGCCCAGGATGACCTTGAACTCATGGTTTCTCTTACCTCAGCTTGTTTTGTTTTTGTAGTCTGGCTGACCTGGAACTCAGTTTGTAGACCAGGCCAGCTAAAATTGACTGAGATCCATCTGCCTCTGCTTTTCAAATGCTGGGATTAAAGACATAGCACTAACTCCCTGGATTCATCTAGTTTTTAAAAATAGCTTTGCTGCAATAAAATTCATCTATTTTAAATATGTAAGTCAGTGGTTCTTAATAGAGTAAAACAACCATTTCTACTGTCTTTATAGTTCCAGACATTTTTATCATCAAAACAACCCTTAGGCACTTCCCCTTTCTTTCCCCTTCTTTACTTCCTTGTAGCTCAGCAACCATTAATGTGCATTTCATTTTTGTAGCTTTGCCTGTTCCAGGAATTTCATGTAAATGGAATTCTACAATACATGGCTTTCTAAGAAGAATCATGAAACTTTGTTCTGTTTGTTCACTTGGATCTTCTCTGGGCTTTCTAGGCTCAGCTTTACTAATCTCTTAGCATGTTGAGTCTAAACTCTGTAATTCTGTGGTGTGTTTGCATCACCAGCCTCATTTTTTTTCTTCTTTTTTCTTTCCTTACTGTTGGGGATGGAACCTAGGGCCTTGTGCTTGGTAGACAAGTATTCTGCCTCTAAGTTATGCTTCTTAGCTGCACCCCAGCCCCATTCTTATCTATTTTTCCAACAGCAACACATGGCCATTCTAAATTATGCAATCTTCAATGAAACAGATTTTGTAGGACTGAAATGTAATTTAAACGTTTCCTTCTTTGCAGCTTGCCCTTTTATACCCTCCCCAAATTAGCTTTTCTGATAGATTTGCTAATGATTCCCATTGTTTCGTAGTCTTACTGAACTGTTGAATCATACTCTTCATTTCCCTGTTCCCCTAGAACAGATTTTGGAGATAGACTGAGAAGCTGTTTTGGCAAAAGGTTCCAAATTCTTTTTTTCTAAGCAACAATAGCTGAGTCTTGAGACAAACAAGCCAGAGGTGCATCTGGGCATTCTGATCTATAGGCCTATCCAGTGACTGTTGTGACTATGATGACTGAACCCCTAGACTTTGTTGACTGAGCATCCCTAATCTAAATATTAAGAATTTAGAATGTTCCAGTATCCGACACTATATATTGTCATTTTTAAAAAAAGATTTATTTAAGTGTCTGTGGAAGCCATAGCAGGGCCATTGAATTCTCTGAGCTGGAGTTACTGGAGATTATAAGCTTAGGAATTGAACTCCTGTCTTCTGAAAGAGCAGCCTGCAAATTTAACTGCTTAGCCATCTCTCCAGCACCTGTGCTGTGCAAGGTACAGATTGACTTAGGAAATTGAAAAGAAAGAAATTTTTCAGATTTTTGAAGCTGAGCATAGTTGCATACATGTAATTTTACCACTCTGGTTTTTGCATTTCAGATTAGGAATATTCTATTTTTACTTGGAGTCATGTGCTCTTTCTTCAGCCTTTGGACTTATTTCACTAACAACACACATATTTATTCTGTCCTTTCACAGTATGCTAATGATTCCGCCCTCCCACCCTCACCACCCAGGCAGGCTCTTGATATGTAGTTAAAGTGACATGGAACTAACATTGTAGATAAGTATGTTATTATTTATTTTAAAATGATGCCACAAACACAACAGATATTATATGAAAGAGATTTTCATATAATGAAAATCTCTTTCATATAATATGGATGGAGGTAGAAAGATAGAGAGGAAAAGGAAAGAGAGAGACATGGTACACCCCCCCCCCAAACAAAGTGAGGCAGAGAGAGCAAGTAGCAGGTTGGTCCTTTTATAGCTTGTGCAGGCGCAGCTGAACTGCGTCTGCCACACACCTGGTGGGTGACACATGATAACATAGGTTACTAGGCAACCCAAAAGCAGGCTTCCAATGCACTAACATTCCTCCCTTTTTCTATATTAAAAAAAAAAAAAAAAGACATTGGACTGCTCATGTAAAGCAAGTTAGAGTATATAAATGTAGATTCATTGGAAGCAGCTTTCGGTCACCATGCAAAGGAATGAGAGAGAGAATGGAAAAAGTAAGAACTCCAAAATGTCTGTATTACATGGTGAGGAGGAAGGGAAGCCCCTGCCCTGAAAAGTTCAGGGAAGAGTGTGGGGTTTGCCAGCAATCCCCAGCAGCAGATAGGGACTAAGGAATGCTGGGAGAATCTGGAGCTGTTTGTCCTGGGCCTGAAGCACACCAAGTATGACCTTGAACTCAAAGAGATCTAGGGTGGCATGGCAGTATTTTTTTTTTAATAGCATTTGCTGTTAAAAATGCTATTAAATGGTTTCTTGTTATTGTTTCCCAGAGTTGGTCCATACCTTTATTGAAGGACATGTTGGGCTAGCCCAAGTATTGGCAGTTGTGAATAAAATGTTATACATGTCAGTGTGTAAGTTTTTGTGTGGAAATAAGTTTTCCACTTATTTGAATAGATACAAAAGAGCAGGAGTGCTGGATCTATTATGGGATGCTCATCAGATTTAGTTTATAGGCACATGCCTTTAAACCCAGCACTTGGGAGGAAGAAGCAGGTACATCTCTGTGAGTTCAAGGCCAGCCTGGTCTACAAAGTGAGTCCAGGACAGGCAGGGCTGTTACAGGCTTTTGTCTCTGAAAACAAAAAACAAACAAGACCACACCAGGTATTGGGGAGAGTGGAGCAAGTTTAGCATTAGAACCTCAGCATTTAGAATAACTGGCTTCTAAAAGCAAAAAGCACATCTTACTATTTCACTTGGCAGCTGCAGGGGGAGGTTTGCACAAGCAGGCAGTTTACATCTTGACCTCTAATACCTAGTATAGAGTTAGGTAATTTTCCATGGGATTCTCCATCAAGGAGATCAAATTCTAACCAAGCCTGAAATGGCCTCAGCAAGAATACAAGATGGAAGCTAGGCACAATGGTGCATGCCTGTAATCCCAGCACTCGGGGAGGCAGAGGCAGATGGATCTCTGAATTTAAGGCCAGCCTGCTCTACAAAAGTGAGTCCAGGGCAACCAAGGCTACACAGAGAAACCCTATCTAAAAAAACAAAACAAAACAAAACATATATATATGATGGAGGAACTACTGCACTGTCTTGCTTTGTTACAATTTATATGATAAGAATATGTTCAGTTTTCCAGGAGACTGTCAAACTGTCTTCTAAAGTAGATATGCCATTTGTATTCCCACCAGCAGGAAATGTTACTCAGGTCTTGCCATCATTTGGAGTTATCACTGCTTTAAAAATATGCAGAGATGGTACCTGGGAAATGGTTTTTCCTTGTTATTTAAATTTGCTACTGTAATGGCTGGGCTGGAGCTTTTTTCATGTTCATATTTATTTCAGGTCTTTTGCTCATTTTAAAAACCAGGTTGTTGGCTTTCTCCCCCCCCCTTTTTGTTTTTTTCTGCTTCCAAGTGCTACCATTACCTTAGCTTGATTTTCTTATTGTTTAACTTTAAGAGGGTTTGTTGTTTGTTTTCTTAATTTTTATTTTGAGATAGGTTCTCACAGTTTAACCAGGCTGGCCTTAAATTTTTCAGCCTCCTGCTTCTACCTTCTGAATTGATATGGAAGAAACTTGACGTAATAGAATTGATGTTTCAAAGGGTTTGTTAATAGATTGGCACAGAGGATATTCAGTTGCACAAGTAGAATCTAGTTAAGGGAGCACTGTCACCAAAATACCCAAAGTTAAAGGAATATACTAACAGGTGTGTGAAATTTAGACTGTAAATATATTTATTCATTAGGACTGACCAGACATTAAACTCCATTCCCTTCCTACAACAAAAGACATAGCTCTCCTGGGCAGCTCACGGGGGTGGCATATGGTCACAACCATCATGACGTCCTGGTCTTCCATTAAATTCCCTGTGCTCTTACCAACCTGTCCAAGTGGCCAAACTTTCAGTTTCCGGTCTCTTTTTAAAAATTGTTTGAAGTGTAAGCTATGGCCAGGACCTGAAGGAGATTTAAAGATGACAGTGTTTGTGTATAATACGTAAGCTGAAGATGTACATAAATTAGTAAAATCTTGTATTGGGAACTGTTTTTGCACTGTTAGCCACAGCTAGCCAGGTGCTTAGTAAAGAGCTTTTCATTTGTGAGTGTGTGGAGTGATTTCTCACTGAGAAGGCATATTACCTCTATAACATGAGTGCTGGAATTACAGGCAAACAGGCATGCATCACCATGCTAAGCTAGTACATACTTTTTTTTTTTTTTATAGATAAAAGGAAACACAGATTCAAATGATTAATTTACAAAAAGTCATACAAGTACACACTAGCAGGAAATGTCACAATCAGGTCCATTTGACTCACCTGTGTTTTCTGAAACCATGATTAAAAACAACAACAACAACAAAAATACAAACTGTAAGATCCTACTTCAAGCCAGCTCCAATCTAAGGTAGAAGTAGAAAACTGAGGTTTGCTAAGAAGTATCTAAATCATTCTGTACCTTTTATTAATTTCCTTTTATATAAAGTGACATGGTATTGGGGAAGTCAATCCATAGTTAAGGGGAAGGTTTTTATTGTAGATATGAGAGAAAGAACATCCAGAGGCATCTGGAAGAGTCCAGAGCAGAGAAAGAGTAGCTAGGGCAAAGGAAACTAGAGGGAGTTCAGCATAGGGGAGAAGGTAAGAAGGACATGGACTTTGAAATGTGTAACAAGTCCTTGTGATACTGAAGGAGGCTGGAGGCCGGCATGCCCTTTGATATGGTAATAGTGCCATGGGTAGCCATATGTTCTTTCTGCCAGAGGTAAGGGAAATAACTCCTTTAGGGAGAAAACTGACTTCATAAATTCCTTCAGGAATACTGACTTTTATCTAACACCCAGAAATCTTCCTGTAGGACAGATAGAGCTCATTTCTGGATGTTTTGACTGCCTTTTGTAAGTTGAATTGGAATTTCCTTTGGACCTGATACCTTACATGATCAATGCCACAGTCAGGTTGAATGCCTTTAGCAGCAGATTTTCCTTTCCTTTCTTTTCCTCCTCTTTTCCTTCTTCCCCTTCTTTCCCTTCCCCTTCTTCCCCTTTTTCCCCTCCTTCCCCTTCTTCCCTTCCCTTTCCTTCCCTTTCCCTTTTCCCCTTCCTTCCTTTCTTTCCTTTCCTTTCCTCTTTCCTTTCCTCTTTCCTTTTTCCTTTCCTTTTCTTTTTCCTTTTTCCTTTCCTTTTCTTTTCCTTTCCTTCCTTTTCTTTTTTCCCCCCGAAACAGGGTTTCTCTGTGTAGCCTTGGCTGTCCTGGACTTGCTTTATAGACCAAGCTAGCTTCAAACTCACAGAGATCTGCCTGCCTCTGCCTTCAAGAGTGCTGGGATTACAGGCCTGCGCCACTGCACCTGGGAGCAGCAGATATTCTAATATCTTTTTTTTTTTCCGGGCGGGGGGGTTGGTTGGTTGAGATGAGGTCTTGCTATATAGCCAGACTGGCCTGCAACATGAGTTATTATTATATATATTACTCTCCCAACTGCTATAATAGGTATATGTGATCATGACCAGCTCAAATAGATTTAAGGTTACTTGTCTTGGAATTGCAGTATAGTTGACAGAGAGCTTCCCAGCTAGAGAATGCTTTTATCAGTAGGAAACATTTGGTGATGTCTGGAGAAGTTTTTTTTGGTTTTCACAGCTGTGGAGAGGTTACAGTATTCATGGATGGAAGCCAGAGATGCTTCCAAATATTCTTCACTACACAAGTCTCTTTGCTGTTCTTTGAATAAAGTAAGTATGGATGTTAAGGAATACTGACTCTAGGTCTGTAGACATGACTCAACAATGATAAATACTGGCTGCTCTTCCAGAGAACCCAGATTCAGTTCCCAGCACCCACATGGCAACTTAGAATTCCATTTCCAAAGTGCCTGACACCCTTTTCTGACCTCTCAGGCACCAGGCACGCAGGGTACACATATATACACCAAGACAAATAGGCATACACATGAAGTAAAAATAGATGGTTTTGTGTGTGTGTGTGTGTGGACTTTAAAAGGTGTTTTATGGGATTTTGTTATATTTAAAATTTTTTAAATTATTCTTGATTACAGTTTATTCACTTTGTACAATTTATTCACGTTCCCAGCTATAGCTCCCTCCCTTATCTCCTCCCAGTTTCACTCTTCTCCCGCTATGCCCCTCCCCTAGTCTACTGATAGGAAAGGTCCTCCTCCCCTACTATCTGACCCTAGTCTATCAGGTCTCATAAGAACTGGCTGTATCATCTTCCGCTGTGCCTTGGCAAGGCTGCACCCCACCCACCAGAAGTGATCAAAGGGCCAGTCACTGAGTCCATGTTTGAAACAGCCCCTGTTCCTCTTACTAAGAAACCCACATGGAGACTGTGCTGCTTATGGGCTACATCTGAGCAGGGGTTTTAGGTCCTCTGTGTGCATGGTCCTTGGTTGGAGCATCAGTCTCTCCAGGTCCCTCTGGGCACAGATGTTTTGGTTCTGTTGGTCTCTTTGTGGAGCTCCTGTCCCCTCCAGGTCTTTTTATCTCCCCTTTCTTCCATAAGATTTCCTGCACTCTGACCAAAGTTTGGTTATGAGTCTTAGCATCTGCTTCGATACCCTGGTACATGGATGTGTGTGTGTATTTTGAGACAGGGCCTTTCTATGTAATTTTGGCTGTCCTAGAATTTGCTATTTAGACCAACTCACAGAGATCTGCCTGCCTCAGCCTCCCAAGTCCTAGGATTAAAAGCATGCGGCATCACTCCTGGCAAAAATAAACTAATTTTTTTTTTTTTTAAAAAGTAAAAAACAAAGCCAGGAATGGAGGTACACACCTTTAATCCTAGCACTTAGGAGGCAGAGGTAGGCAGATTTCTGTGAGTTGGAGGCCAGCCTAGTTTATATAGTAAGTTCCAGGACAGCCAGAGCTACATAGTGAGACAATGTCTCCAAAAGTGAATGAATGAATGAATGAATGAATGAATGAATGAATGAATGAATGAATGAATGACTAATAATATTTTAGAAAGGGAATACTGAGTCTAGTTTACTGCATGTGAAAACCTTTAAGCTTTAGAAACCCCTTAGCTGTCTTTAGGATTTGGCTTCTAAGGCTGAATGCCATCTCCGTAAATATTCTAGGGCTCAGTCCATTAGCTAACTAGCCCTGGCACATTTCCTGCACCTTCAGCCAGAGCTGCTAAATGGTGGGTGGGTTTTTGGATTTTTTTTTTTTTTTTTTAAACAGAACAGTACTTTTTCTTCCTGATGTTTCCAAGAGACGGGCTCAGTTGGCCAGCAGTCCTCGCAAAGAGAACCTGGTGACTATACTCTAATCTGTTGCTGGCATCTTTCACTCCCTAATCTGTGTTTACATGGCACTGAAAATTGACCCTCTGATGCCAAGCTCTGTTTCTATGCAGTGCTCTGGTACCTTTGGCAGAGAACCCCTCCCTAGTCTCTTCACAGAACCACCCTACATGTGTATTTATTACACAGCTGTTTCAGAAGCATAGGCTGTACAGGATGCCTCTGGAGTTGGGGCCACAACTGAAATCATTGTGTTCCCAATTACAAAGCCAGCATGTGGATTTCTGAACTCTTTTCCTGGTTGTAGCTCTAATCCTTTCACCCAGAATATACTTTGTTTCTTCACTCTCTCTTTGCAGTTGGGATTTAATTCATCATACATGAAGAAAACTAATTTACATCCTTCTGTTTGGGGTTAGCTTTTTTTTTTTTTTTTCTAATAAGTTAGAAGAAATGGTAAGGAACTAAAGCAATTTGAGACTAGCTGTTAAAAGAGAAGTCAGTGATCTAGATAATAGATGTACAAGCCTGGGGAATAATTTGGAAGTTCAGTGGAATGGAGCCTACATCAAATTGAAGAGTGATTCCTTCCAGGGAAGTGGTAGACCTTCTAACTGAAATGGTTTAAATGACTTACATCATTAATGAGTCTAAGAAAATTCTGAGCCTGATTCTTTTTTTTTTTTTCCCAACCCCGAGCCTGATTCTTTAAAAAAAAAAAAAAAAAAAAATCTTGTGCTAGAGACTAGATGGCTCAACTGTTAAAGGGTAGGCTCATAACCAAATAAGAAAATATTGCAGACTTCTATTTTATGGGATTCAAGAGTCATAAAATAAAACTCTCAAAAATCTTTCAGAAAGGAAAAGAAGGAAATTCTATTGTCATCTGAGCCTCTTCTTGACCTAATAATCAGCAAAATTCCCACATTTAGATTTTTTTACTGAAAATAGTATATATATATAAGATTCTGATCATGGTTCCCTTCTCCCAACTCCTCTTCATCTCCCTAATCCATGCCTTTCTTTCTCTCTCTTAGTAGAAAACAAACAGGTATCCAAAATAAAATAAAAACAACCCAGAATAAGACAAAACAAACAAATGGGGTGGGGGAAAACCAAAGAATAAGCACAAGAAATACAGAAATGTCAAGATTCACATTCATATAAACAGAAATCCCTTGAAAACACAAAATCGGAAACCATAATATACAAGCAGATACCTGTAAGGCAGAAAAATGCCCACACAAAGCATTATAAAACAAACAAACAAACAAACAAGAAAAACACCTAAGAAAACAAAATACCATTGAGTTTGTTTTATGTTGACCATTAACTGCAAGACATTTGGTCTACCCTTTACTATAGTTTATATACCCAGTGAGACTCCCTTTGGAGAAAACTATTTTGTTCCTTGCAAGAAGTTATCAAATGGAAGTTGATAGCTTCTGGGTTCAGGATGGGGACTCATGTACACTGCTCTTTTTAGTGCTGGTACCCCATCTGGCTTAGATCTTTGGGGCCTAGACATGATGTCACAGTATCTCTAAGTTGATGTGTGCATTAGTCCTGATATGTCTAGAAGGCCTTTTGTGTGTGTGCCTTTTATCCCGACTGGCTCTTACAATATTTTCTACATGTTCTTCCTCAGGGTTACCTCAACCCTGAGGGGAGGGCTTTGATAGAAACGTCCTATTTAGGACTGGGTATTCCAGAGTTTCTCACTCTTTGCACATTGTCCATCTGTGGTCTCTGTTGTTCCCGCTTACTGCAGAAGGAACCTTCTCTGACAATGGCTGAGCAAGATACAGATGTGTAAGAATAACAGAAAGTCACTGGGAGTCATTTTATTGCTATGTTCCTTTTGACAGAGCAGTAGTGTTTGGTTTTCTTCTAGGTCTATGGCTCGTCTAGTCTCAGGTTCTTGGCCAAGTGAGCAGTGTTGGGTTCCATCTCATGGAGTGGGCCTTAAATCCAATCAGATAGTGGTTGGTTAGTCCCACAACTTCTGTGCTACTATTGCAACAGTGTATCTCATAGACAGGTCACAATTGTAGATCAACTCGTGTTTACCTTTCTACTGGTAGTATGCAGAGTACCTTCCAGTGCTATGAACACTGTTCAGTAGGGGTGAAGGCTCTAGGTAGGCACCAGCTTAACTTATCCATATTCATTGAGTTACATAGGTGTTGTCTTCAGCAATAGGGCCTTATCTTCAGTTTGTGGAGAGCAACCAATAGCTTTAGCAATAAATAGCCTGGGTTGTTTAGGATTTCCATTGGGCCACTTGGGCCAACAACTCGATTAGATGTAATTCATTCCCAGCACTAAAGGTTTCATTTGGTGGCTGGAGATGTCTAGTAGGGTCTTTGTCTCCCTATTATTTGGTGATTCAATGTCATTTATTTTAAGAAGCTTATTCTGTACGAGGTTTCCATATGAGCCTTCAAATGCCCCTTAGTTTTACCTGTTTCTCTCTGTATTTTCCCTCTTAACCCCACATTCAGATACTCAAGTTTTTGGCCCTGGCAGCAAGTGGCTTAGCTGGTGAACCGTTTCACCAGCTCCCAGATACAATTATTGAAGGATTATTTTCTTTGGTAAAGGAGAGGTAAATATTCATCCCATATGAATAGTATATGTATCGTAGAGTCATCAATAGGGGCTTGAAGTCAGTGGCCACATTGATAACACCTGCAAATGCTGTGTTTATCATGTTTTGGGGTAGATCACAACTGTTTGGAACTGTTTGATTTGAGACTTTAAAAATATTTTAAGGCTATTTACAATAGTATTTTTCAACTTCTATTTATTATCTTTCTGGTACAGTGGCCTGCAGCCCCTGACTAAAAGGGGAAAAAAATGTTTCCTTTACTTCATGGTTGTATAGAGGGTAGTTTCTCTCTTGATCATTTGAGGAAAGAGGTAGAGAAATCTAGAGGCAGAATAATAGATATAGCTCCCTAAAACAAATAGAGATGTTTTTGCAGTGATATTTAGAGGGCAAAGGCTAGGTGATGCTGGTGAATCCTGGCATAAAACTGCATTGTCCCAAGGCTGGTCATTACTGAGAAGATCTACAGCTGAGAATACCACCTCACCAGTCTTACGCACAGGGATCTTCTATTCTCCTAAGAAGGTTTGGTTCTGTCTGATCAAAAGGGTGGTTGTGTATGAAATGTACCTCTAAAGGAGGAGGAGAAAATGACATGTTCATGTAAATGAAATACAACTGCAAATTAAAGTGTCATCCTGTTTTAAAAAAATCAATTTTTTATTTAATTAGTTACCAAGGAAAAAATGTCATACTGAAGTGTATATCTCAGGGAAAATTAAACTGAAATATTACAAGTGAATCTGGAATTCAAGGAAGTTCTTGGAGGGGAGAATTATAAAAAAAAATTGCCTTAATAAAAATATTATCATGATACAAAGGTAGGCTCATAAATTTTTGCTGTGTTATATACTAGTGTTTCAAAAGAGATTAACAAATATTACCTCATTTTTTCTTTACTGCCTCTCTCCATTCACGGTGTGCTGACTGCCTCTTCTTTGGAGGAAACCTCTATTTGAGATATCTTATTAGGAAAAAGGTCATTAACAAAACAGGAACCTTGACTCCTAAAGAGCACTGCTTGCTACAGAGACACCCAGAACTGAAATCCATCTCGTCTTTATGTGTTCATGGAGTCTTCTCTTTGTTTTCAGATTTCTTTGCCCACGTTTGTATGAAGAGTCATCTGTCTCTGCAGATGATGAACAATGTATATTCAGGACCCAATACAAATGAGTAATAATGGGAAGGACTTATGAATGGGGTTCCATGTCCACATAGAGTGTCTCCTGTGAAAGGCTGTGTCTAGTTTTTCATTGCTCTGCAGATCTCTCCAGCTTCCTTGAACTTTAGTTGTGGTTCTCCCCTTCCTCCACTAATTTCTGTGTTCCGTTCATTCTGCAGTGGAAATAGACAGAGAAAGGATGCATGTGATCTAATGTGCTCTTCTTGTCTTCTCTGTCACCAGGGGCGGTGATTGGAGATGGACAGTCTGCAGTGGCCAGTAACATTGCCAATACTACCTACCGACTCCAGTGGTGGGACTTCACCAAGTTTGACCTTCCAGAAATCAGTAATGGTGAGTCAGTGTAAAGCTGGAGTGGTGATGGGTACATATTTCTAGTGAGAGAGAACTTTAAAAAAAAATCAAAAACACCAAAACATGGATTGTCCATCTCTCATTGAGTTGTTGATAGCCACAAACTCTTTCTACAGCTTATCCTCAGCTGCCAGTTAAGCAGTTCAGAAAATAGTCCAAGGGAAATGTCCAGAATCTCTCCCGAGGAATTTGTGGAGAAGTTCATAGAGAGTAAAAGAACGGGGAAGGGGAGGAATGTAATATCGAATTTATGAGCTACATCTCTTATCCTTGCGAAAAGATTGTAGTAAATCTTGATGGTAAATTCCGGTCTCAACTAACCAGATGAGTGCTATGTTAATACCTGTTTTACAAAATGTGTGGCTGGTAGATAGATTTTCTTTTAAAGAAATTCATAAACCCATTGTTGAGCATTGTAAACATTTACTTTGCCTAAGGAAGGACAGTCACTCATTCCTGAGAAGTGGTCATCAGCCCCTGCATGTTTGCCTCTGGTGATAGGCTCAACATCACAGATAAATTCTCCCAGAAGGTTCTTTCTCATACCAAGCCGCCACCATTTCTTCTTTTAATGTCACTTCATCCTGTTGGTCCTTTGCTGCTGCTGCTGCATCTCCATCTCCATATAATCTGTCACTGCCTTTTAAACTAAGTCCTCTGGTAATCTGCAAGTACCACTGCATCTTGCCTTTCAGATCAGATGTCCATAAATTCTTTTTCTAATGTGATTTCCAATCTGTTCTTCTTCCCCTTTAACTTTGGGAGTGGGATGATGTACAACAGATTAGAAAATTCATGATCTGAGCTAATATAGAATACAGTGATGTTTGGTACAGATTCCAGCAGTTTTTTCTGAAGTTACTATTGCATTTACAGGTAACTTAAAATTCCTTGATAATTGTTGGTAAGCCAGAATTCAGCCATTTTGTATTTACATGTGTGTGGCTTAGCTCTTTTGAAAATTAAGGCTAGCTTGTATTATCTTCCTATCATTGTAATTCTGGTTCCTGCCTTTATGAACTTTTTTTTTTTGGGGGGGGGGAGGTTGGGACAGGGTTTCTTTGAACAGCTTTGTCTGTCTTGGACTCACATTGTAGACCAGGCTGGCCTTAAACTTACAGAGATCCACCTGCCTCTGCCTCCCAAAGTGCTGGGATCACAGACTACCCTACTGTGCCTGGGTTATCTTCATCAACTTTGACTTGTCCTTCTTTTCCAGTCTTAGGGATCATCTGCTAATCTGAAAAACATTCTTTTTCAGTCTTCCTTCAGATTTCTAGCAAAAATAGTGACTCAATCAGGAAATTGCATTAAGCCTTCTGGTATGTTTTTGGACTTTGTTTGTATCAGTTTTGGGACATTAATTATTAGTACTTTGGGCTTCACATCTAAAGTTCTTCCCTGTTAATGACAGGGTCTGGGGAGACGGCTCAGCAGTTAAAAGCACTTGGTAATTTTCCAGAGGACTTGAGTTCAGTTTCTTGTACCATGGAAAATTCACAACTCCCGCTCCGTGGGATCTGATGCCCTCTTCTGGCCTCTGAGGGCATTCACACCTACATTCCTACAAAATGTACATAATGGTGTAGTGAACACGCCTCAATCTCAGCAGAAGCAGGCAAATCTCTGAGTTCAAGGCCAGCCTGATCTACAGAACAAGTTCCAGGACAGCCATGGCTACAGAAACCCTGTCTTGAGAAACAGACACACACACACACACACACACACACACGCCAAAAGAAAGGAAATACACACATATAAAAAAATAAAAAGTAAAAACAAATCTTTTAAATAAGTATTAAAGAGAGTAGCTCTGTGTAGTATAGGCTATCCTTGCGCTGGTCGTTCCCCTGCCCTCGCCTCAAATGTTCGGGCTACAGGCATGCACACTATGCCTTTGGAAGCCCTTATGTTTTCTATGTCATGTAAAGTGTTGTAAGAGCTTGTAGATACAGAAAAAAAATTAATTATTTAAAGATATCATTTCATAATATGCCAGTCTTAGTATGCCTTCCAGACAAGATAAATGAGGTTAACTTTTCATGTTTTGTTCTTAGTGAATCTTAAGTAGCAACCATACATTTTATTCTAAGTGCCGATAAGTCACAGATCTAAAAATCTGTTCTTTTTTTATTTTTGTTTTATTTATTACTCTGTGTGTATGTATGCGCACATACACACATAACAGGTATGTACATGCCACAGCACAACCCAGAAGTCAGAGGACAGCTTTCAGGGATCAATTCTCTTCTCCCTGCCGTGAATTCTGAACGTTGTACTCAGGTTATCGTGCTTTTACCCACTAAGCCGTCTTGTTGGCTGGTACACTGATCTGTTCTTCAGTTCTGAGAATCCTTGGCAGTCTGCCCTTCCCTTATTGAAAACTCAGGTTCATCTGTAGATTTCTGACCTATAACTTATTGACCATAGTTTATTTACAGCTATTTTGATTTTTTTACTTTGCTTATTTTTTCTGTTTTTTAAATTAGATAAGATAGTCACTACTCAAAGCTTACGTAAAGAGTATACAATAAGAAGTTTTGTAACACCACACCTTGCTGGCTGTGACTCCTTACAATAGGTAACCAGCATCAGTTTCAGTTCTTACATGTCTTGAAAGATACTGTGTGTAGTTGTAAGCAAATTAAAAAATACTGCTTTCCACCTTTTATGGGACCTAAGTGACAACATGCTATATATAACACTCTCCCCTTCTCTTTCCATACAGTGTATCTCAGTATCTTCCATACTGTTGCAGAGTGTGTGTGTGTCATATACACCCGTGTGTGCACATGCAGAGCCTGAGCAAGATGTCACTAGTCTTCCTCTAGTGCTTTTCCTCTTACTCCCGTGAGACAGGTCACTATTTCTGCCTAGTCAGAAGGCTCTCAGGATCTGCCTGTCCTCTGTGCTGTGGTTACAGTATGCTTTTCTCCCTTTTCTCCTTTTTGTTACCAACTTACTGCTTGGGTGCTGGGGATTTAAACTCAGGTTCTCATGCTTTCAGGGCAAGCGTCCTTGTCCACTGACCTGTCTCTACTTCCTCGTGGCTTGTTTAGAGATAGGGCCTTCCTCTGTATCTCAGGTTGGCTGGGAGCTTGCAGCAGTCTCCTTGCCTCTGCTCCCTGGAGTGCTGAGATTATAGGCATGAGCTATCACTCCCTTTGGCAGCTGCAGCTGCTCTTGCTGCTGGTGCAGGCAGCCCCCACAGCTGCCACTCCTCCCCCTTCCCTGCCCTGCACCCTTTCTCCGCTGAAAAAATAGCTACCTAGTAAATCATTGTAGCCAGTGTCCTGTTGAAGGATTTTGGAGTCCACAGTCTTGCTATACAAACGGCTAGATTGTCTTTTGCACAGGCATATCAATAAAATGGCTACCTTGAAGTACAGCTGCAGGGAAGAAAAGTGCAGCGCATATGTAACTTTGCCTTATCACCCTCTATATAATTGTGCCAACTATAATCTCATATATAGGGTTTGTTTGTTCCTTTTTGTTTTTTCAAACAAGTTCTTACTGTACCAAGACTGGCTTTGAATTCAGAGCGGTCTTCTTGCCTTTGCCTCTTTGAATGCTGGGATTACAGGTGTGAGCCACCATGCTTGCTGCATCAGCTTTTAGAGTGCTTGATCTTACAAACACTTGCTAAAGGAATGTGTTACCAAATGTTCAGCATTGGTGACTTTGAGAGGGTAAAGACTACTGCATGAACGCCTATGTTTTTCTATATCCTTAATGGTGCCCCCTTGTCTTTAAGGCCATGTGCTTTACCTCTTTCTCTGCATCTTACTGTTTTTTCCCTTAGTAATTCTGCAGAAGTTCCTTATAAATTGGAAAATTAACCTGTAATAGGAGTTTCTTGTCATTTGTCTTTTGACTTTGTTGAAGGTTATTTTTGTCATAGAACTTATTTTAAGTCAGAATTATACACCTTTCCTTTTATGGTTCCTAGGCTTTGTGTCATCATTAAGATCGTTTTCTACTTTTATATTTTACTTTTACACATTTAAATCTTTGATTCACTAGGAAACTTAGGTCCAGATGACCAGCTGCTATGCTTTCAATATGGACATTAAAGTCAACCTTTTTGGGGGGGGGGGGGGGGGGGGGGGGTCATTATTATGTACCCTGGATGTCCTGGAACTCTCTGTGTACATCATGCTGGCCTTGAACTCAGAGAGGTCTGCCTACCTCTTCATCCCAAGTCCTGGGATTAAAGGAGTAAGCCATAACACTCAGCATGTTCCTATTTATTATTTGTAACTCTTTTAACTATATTCATGTATAGTTGTAATCGTGACCTTTACTCTTGATGGATTTACTCAGTAAATTGGAACTCTGTGATGCTGTAGATTAATTTTTTCAAAATCATTTGCCTCCTATTAGAGGGTAGCTTCAGGTTTTAGAAGCTATGCCCCTGCCTGGACACCACTGACCTTTATTTTTATTTATGTTTTTGTTTGTTTGGGGGTTTTTGTTTTGTTTTGTTTTGTTTGAGACAGGGTTTCTTTGTGTAGCCCTGGTTGTCCTGGAACTCACTCTGTAGACCAGGTGGTCCTCAAACTCAAAAATCCACCTGCCACTACCTCCTGAGTACTGGGATCAAAGGTGTGTGGCACCACTGCCCAGCTAGGTTAATGATTCTTGCTACTTGTTTTTCTCACTTGAGATTAAGAGAGTTAATGAATTCTTACCTGTTTTAGATGCTTAGAACTTTGTGAATAAAGCTTCACCTCATGTAGATACTTATTTGTGTGTGAGTGTCTATATATGTGTATGTTCTATGTGTTCAGATGCCTGCAGAGGCCAAAAGATGTTTGATCTCCTGGAGCTAGAGTTCCAAGAGGTTGTGAGCTGTCTTGATATTTGGGGTGCTGAGAACTGAATCCGTGCCCTCTAGAAGAACAGCAAGTGTTCTTTGCCACTTAGCCATCAGCGCTAGAATTTTTATGGTTTTTATGAACAACAAGGAAGAAGAGGGAGGAAAAGGCTAACTACATTCTGGGTTTTGTTTTTTTTTTTGTGCTTTTTTTTTTTTTCTTCTACTTCTTTTTTGAGACAAAGTCTCTATGTTCTGACTGTCCTTGTCCTTGTTCTGACTGTCCTGGAACTCATTCTGTAGACCAGGCTGAACTCTGAGTTCAGATCTAACCTCAGCCTCTCAAGTACTAGGATTAAAGGCGTACACTACTACACCTGGCTCCCTCTGACCTTTGATAGGAAACTCTTGTTGGTGAATGGCTTTGATCACCAAGGCATCCTGGCAGGAGAGGCCTAAGAGCAGGTGGATGAGTAGTATAGGGCAGATACTAGAGGGGACGTGGCTGACTGATACCTGTAAGACATGTTTTTATCATCTGGAGCTCTGATCTTCTGCAATAATCAGAGCGACTCAGAGAAAAGACAAGGGAATTTTGCTTCTGATTTCAGCACTCCTCAGTTTTCCAAATCGGGGTGTGAGGTATTTGTAAAGTACTGCAGCTCCGAATCACTCCCATGGCCTCATCTGGACAGCAACAGGCTACCCATGGATCTTTGTACAAGGTGTTTGTTTATAATTTACGGATCTGACAGGAAAGCAGAGCCATCTGCTTCTCTAGGCACCAGTATTTCTAGCCCTTCCTGTTCTCTTCTAAGGCATTTTCACTTGGAAATAATTTCTAATTGCAACAATATTATATGGCAGAGTCTAAAACAGAGTCTTCCTGCTGTCTCCTGCATGGTTTTTGTTTGTTTGTTTGTTTTTTCCTACTTGAAGGTGCCCTTGAACTTCTTGGGTGTTTGCTTGTGTTTGCTTTTTGATTAGCTGTTTGTTTGGCTGGTTGGTTGGTTGGTTGGTTGGTTGGTTACTTTTTTGTGAGCCCCTTTGTAACCCTGGCTGGCATGGAACATGCTGTGTAGATTAGGATAGCCTCAAACTTGCTGCAATCCTTCTATGTACCCCCTGACCTCAGTGCAGCCATTACAGATGTATACTGCTGTGCTCAGCTTCCCCTGAACCTCTTAAGCAGTTTTAGTTTGGCTTATTTTCTTTCCATACCAGTATTGAATTCAGAGCCTAATACATGCAAGCATTCTCTCATTGTGTTATATCCTTAGTTCTTAAGCTAGCTGTCCTATCATCCTTTCCCATATGTTTCACCATTAAGGAGTAGCCAGCTGCTGAGTTCTCAGACTTGCAGCATTTGAGACACCTGGGGCTGGAAACGCACACTCTCAGACTCTGCCCAGCGTTCTTCAGATATTGCTGATCTGAGTTGCATGACAGAGTGAGGTATGGAGCATCAACACCGTTCTCCAGTGCTGTGAGCTGCCAGTGACAGCCTGGATTCCACTCACATCTTTCTTCCTATCTACTTACCTTGTTGTTGAATCCAGAAAGGGATGAGTTGTTCTTTACCTTTAGAATAGTACTTTTCTCTGACCAAGAAAAGTAGCTGAGGTCCAAGAACTGTCCTTGTGTTTATTAACTCATTGAAATTTCAGCTTTTTTGAGGGGAATCTGCGCATGAATTAGTGACCGCTGACCATTATAACTATTTCTGTTTCTATACAGGAAATTATTATACAGCCCCCTTTGTTACTTTCTATAGTTAGGTCTCACTAAGTTGTCCAGGCTGGCCATGAACTCTGTAGACCTTGAATTTGCCATCCATCTGTCTCAGCCTTTTGAGTAGCTGGGATTACAGGCCAGTGTTTGCAGGTTCAATTCATTATAGACTTCTGTTTTTAACCAAAATAATACTGATATATACAAGTCCCAACAAGACAGTTGAGCTATCATGCAAGTTGGGGACATTTAGTACAGGTAAAAGGGTAATTGTTGAAAGCAGTCCATAGTATCAGGAGCAGATGGTCCCATGCTAACAAGATGGATCTAGCCATGCAGGCTGGAACAGATGGTGGGTTGGGAGTTGAGCAGCAGAGGCCTAATGGTGATAGCAGTAGTATTTGGATATCATTATTTTATTAGTTAGCAAACAGAACTGTCCTCAGTTTTATGTGTAATGGTGCTGTAGGTGTCAGCCCCCAGGGATTGGCACAACAACCTAATCAATGGTATTGTGATGTCATTCTTTATCTACTCTGTTACCTCTGTAGCTTTGTTAACAACGTATAGCAAAAGGGGAACAAATACAATTTTATAAATCACTCTCAATCTCCAGGCCCATAAGACTTTAAAACCACCTTTTTGTTTTGTTTTCCTTGGCTGGTTTTCTAGGGAAACTTGCCCTTACCATTTCAGCCTTGTATTTTGGCTTACTGGAATATATTACCTAGAATCTGATGACAGCAGCTAAGCGTGGCTTGGTTTTGCTTTTATCTTTTTTAACTTTAATGCCTTGTGACAGTGGACATCTCTTTCAAATAAGTGAACAAGTTTATATGGAGTGGAGCTAAGCGAAACAAAGCTCAGGAACTTGACCCGTTTGCATGTGTCCTACTATTCTGCCTGTGTGGGTGGCAGGTGGGCCCTTTTGTTCCAGCCTCACATCAAGGATAAATCACTTTCCCTTGGCAGGGAATCCCATAGTGCAAACACAGAGGGTTCAAATGCAAACCAAAACTAGATGTAGAGGCCCAGTCCTGTGCTTGCCAGCCTCTCATTAGTCCCTTCAGGCAGAGTGTGATCTCTAACCATCTCTAGCCTCAGCCTAGCCAGCCCAGTGCTTTATTCATGGTAACTGTTAGATGTAGATCAGGACTACCTGGGGCCCTTGCTTCATGGTATAGAAGAGGCACAGAGTGTGCTGAGAAATGCACAGAATTCCTACTGTCTCGTCCAGGCTGGGCTTTGTTTCTCTTTCTCCTCTGTGTGGAGTCAGTATTAGTGTTTCTGGAGAGATAGACACAAGTTTCTCCAATGACTTTCTTCCTTGAGATCACATAGCAGGTTCTGAGGAGGCGTGCTACCCCAGGAGCACTCTACCTGTCTCCTTTATTTTAGAGTCAGTGGGTTTACATTTTCATTTATCTTGGTTTCATACTTTAAACCGTAACAGCAGTGAGTGGCTCTCCAGGGCATTTGTTAGTGACTTTTTCCTTATCTAATAAAGTATGAACTAAGAGTCATATGGTGGCTGCGGTGGTAATGGAGTGTCCTATAGTTCCTACTAAGTGCACAGATCCTTCCTGCCTCTCCTGTTTCCTGCTTCCCAACATTTTAATTTAAATGAGGCAGTTTGCCTCATTTCTAAAGAGGATTCACACCCTTAGAAAGGCCCCAAAACATCTTGGTCTTAGAATTTCTAACAGCATGGTGTTTAAACTTTCTTCCCTTCTTTTCTTTGTCCAATGCAGCCTCCGTGAATGTTCTGGTACAGAACTGCAAGATCTACAATGATGCCAGCTGTGACATTTCTGCAGATGGCCAGCTCCTGGCAGCTTTCATCCCGAGCAGCCAGAGGGGCTTTCCTGATGAAGGCATCCTGGCAGTGTATTCCCTGGCCCCCCATAACTTGGGGGAAATGCTCTACACTAAGCGATTTGGTAAGGGATAGGAAGCCCAACCTAATTAATGACAGAGTTGATGCTGATGCCTTGGCATAGGCATTCCTAGGTGAGGCATGGAGTATGTGGGTGAGAGTAATGGTCATGAGCTATCTCTGCCTTCACTGAGGCATAGGCCAGGGAAAGAGTGCTGTAGAGGAGTCCTGGTTTTAGCAGTACAGACGAATCAAAAGAAATAATCAGAAAACTACAAAGATTTACATACAAGAGTTTTACACTGGTTTTGTTTTGTAATATAGGAAAACATCAAATTTTTACCTCAAGGTTTTTGTAACATGTAGCTTAAATAAATGGCTGTACAATGATAGCATGAAATACAAGTAGCTTTAAAACTGCTCTTATGCAAGATTATTTAATAATGAAAACCATTTGTAATGCCTAAATGAAAAAATATATCAGAACAGTGCTTAGAGTATCCTTGCAGTCTTGTAAAGTTCTGAGAACTACAGCTGGGATTCAGCCTTCTCCTTCTATTGCTCACTGCAGCCTGAGAGTGCCTGAACAGAGTCAAAACTAGGAACGCTGGGGAAAAGCAGAAAGGACTGCATGGAAGTTGTTTCCATGGAATGGCAAGGATTCTGGGAAATGTGACTTTTTTCTGTTCGCCCTCAGGTCCTAATGCCATTTCTGTAAGCCTGTCCCCAATGGGCCGATATGTAATGGTGGGCTTAGCTTCACGAAGGATCCTGCTGCACCCCTCCACAGAGCACATGGTAGCCCAGGTCTTCAGACTACAACAGGCCCACGGTGGTGAGACCTCCATGAGGGTGAGTGCCATTATGTCTCTCCTGAACTTGACAGGGTAATGAGGGAATATGTTATGATCGTCTAGTCAGGACCAGTACTGTCATGATCCTACAGAAGTGCTCTAGTCCAGGTGACCCATGACCAGGATACCTCACTTTTACAAGATCAGAACTATTGGAAGTCAGGAACTTTCTCATACCCAAGATGATAAACTGTGTTACCCAGAGGCTTAATAGTTCCTAACTTCAATGTGAGCCTCTAATGCAGAGCTATGCAAAGGACTCAGTAAAATTCTATCTATCTATCTTATCTATCTATCTATCTATCTATCTATCTATCTATCTATCTATCTATCTATCTATGTTTTTTGAGACAGGGTTTCTTGTATACCATTCCTGGTTGTCCTGGAACTCAGAGATCCACCTACCTCTGCTTCCCAAGTGCCGGGATTAAAGGCATGCACCATCATGCCTGGCTTTCAGTAAATATTTTATGTCTTTAAATAAAGTTCTTGTTTTGGTTTAGTATTGAGGAAGCAAGCTAAAAATGTGATTGTATGCTATTAAATCATAGTCATGATGGAACAAGAGGACTTTAGGCAGCTTCTTTGCTCTGAATTGTCGTATCCATTTTAGTAACAGAACCTAAATTCCATTTAGGACCCACTCTTGTCTAAAGCATGCCTCTGTTATATGGCTGTGAAAGCCTTTTGGGTGGAGTGTAGTTAATTGCCTACTGGACTCAGCCAGACTAGTGTGACTGACTGAGCTTCCTCATCCTATAGGGGCTTATTTGGCTAGGGTTTTGTCATGGGGAATCAAACATTTGAACACTTCTCTAATTAGATAGTGTTTAAGCTCTGTTACTATCTAAGAACTGGTGAATTAATTCCTTAGTACTTTGTGTAGTTTGTGTCATTTATAGTTTGGTACATTTTGTGGTTGTTTATTTGTTTGTTTGTTTTGTTCTCTTTAGCTGTATACTGTATATGGTTAATCTATCCCAGCTGGGTTCAGTATAAATTCCATAAGACTATAGTCCTAGCTGGGTACCGTGGCCTGTAATCCCAGCACTTAGGAAGGCAGAAGCAGGTGGATCTCTGTGAGTTTGAAGCCAACCTGGTCTACACAGTGAGTCTAGGACAGCCACAGCTACACAGAGAAACCCTGCCTTGAAAAACCAAACCAAACCAAAATAAAACAAAACAAAAAAACCAAGGACCATGCATGGAGATAACCTAGAACCCCTGCACAGATGTAGCCCATGGCAGCTTAGTGTCCAAGTGGGTTCCTAGTAAGGGGAACAGGGGTTTGTCTCTGACATGAACTCAGCGTCTGGCTATTTGATCACCTACCCTTAAGGGGGGAGCAGCCTCACCAAGCCATAGAGGAAGACAATGCAGCCACTCCTGATGAGACCTGATAGACTAGGATCAAATAGAAAGGGAGGAGGGCCTCCCCTATCAGTGGACTGGGGACTGGCATGGAGGAGAAGAGGGAGGGGCTACAACTGGGATACAAAGTGAATAAATTATAATTAATAAAAAATAGATTAATTCAAAGAAAGAAAAACAAACAAACAAAACATAGTCTCCCGGACCCTTCATGTAGTGCTGTGCTTGTAGGGGCTTGTTGAATGCTTGGAGTAGGAAGCATTTGTTGTCAAGAAAAAAATTAGAGATGAGACCACAACATGCCAAGTGGTGGAAAGGTGTGCCTGGGATAGTCTTTACTTTGCTGGCCTCCTGTTCCTCTGATATCTTAATTATAATGTCTTTCAGCTGACTGTACTGAACTGTTTTCAAACTCCCTGAACCTGCTAAGTCTCTTTCTTGCCAGGACATCTTAACACCTGGGATGTTTTCCTCCACATCTCCAGCTGTCCTCAAGTTTGCCCTCTTTTTTGGCAGCTTCCTTTATAGACTGGCTACTTTACTGAGTACATGCCATTGGGCTAATACTTGTCTCACAAACCTGCAGTTGTTTTTGTATTCTGGACTTTGGGTCCTTCAGAGATGAGAGACCATGTCCGTTTTCTCATTATAAAGTCCAAGTACCTAATAGAAAACCTGATACACAGTAGAAACTAAGTGAATTACAGAGACTCTCAAGAGAACATCTCTTATCATTTTTAGGAGGTAATTATCAGAACCAGTGACATCCTTGAAAACCTCTGAAAGGTGCAGCAGCAAAGCACTCTGCTTTTGCTATCAGGACAGGAGAGTTCTCATACTTGAGTTCTGTTGGGTGAGAATGAGAAGACCACGATAGTTCAGGAAGCTTGTTTTCTTAACTAGATATCTGAGGGTGGAAGGAGAGTTTTGGTGTACTGTTCTTCTCTGGCTGATCTTAAGCAGACGGTAAAAGCACCTGGTGTCTACCTCTCACCACCTACATCCTGGTCCTAACAGCTCTTGTAACTAATTGTAATATATATATATGGATTTTATTGCAGTAAATGCTGATAGACATCTCCAGCTACTTTTCGAAAGCCGGGCTTCTTGTCTGGTTCCTAGATAAAGCTTGCCAGCTCTCCATCCTTCTCATAAGGAACCAGAAACGCCTGGCCAAAATCTGATAGCTACAAGTAAAAGCTAAGGTGTCCTTTGTCATGTGAGGCCAAAGCTTCAGGGATTTGGTTGGAGGATTCTGCTGGGAAGACATTATGATGTAGTTGGTCCACTGCTGTCTTGCTGAGAGGCTCATGGCAACTAGCCAGCTGTGTGCCTCGTACAAGCAGCTGTTTCTGAGCATGCTCCCCTACCCACAATGAGGGTTTTTGATTCTCAGTAAGTGCCATCTGTCATTAGGTGAGAAAACCGAAGTGACTGGAAAAATCTCATTTGGGAAGTATTCCTTTTACCAAGAGAATTAAGGTGTCTCAACAAGGTTTTGCTCAGTCTGTCTTGATCCTAAATTCAAAGAACCAAAGCATGCAGGAGATGTCCCTGGGAAGGCCACACATTATGTGCGGGCATGCATGCATGTTCATGTGTGTTGCTAGGCATTGAACTTCATACATGCTTTGCAACCTGGCATTCCCTCTTTTAGTTATACTATGCCATTTTTTAAAGTACTGGAATTTTGTGAGTGGGACTGAAGAATCTCTGCCTTTGTGTCTGTCTGTCTGTCTCTGTGTGTGTGCGTGTGCGTGTGCGCGTGCATGCGTGCATTGATTAGCATGGGTGCTTCTCTATCTGCCCTTGAAACATGCTTGTGTGGAGAAGGAGCTTAGAGTTTCTCTACCCTGTATTCCCCCATCTTTGAAATTACTTCTTGGATTCACTATGATAATATTCAAAGATAAACTTGTTGTGTCAACAGACATTCCCAGGGGAAAGTCCTCTGGGTTATTGATTTATTTTAACTCCCACTAAGTCTCTCCCAGGAGATGATCTCTTACAGGATTCCATATGAAATCTCTTCTGTAAATGAATTGCTAATTGCTGTTAGCTGGTATGCTGATACTAAGAGTTCTTCAGACCTCTGGATCAGTGACTTTCAACAGTGGGCCTTGGACACTGGACTTGGCAGTTGCTGTGTAACAGGGGTCCCTCTTAAACACAGATTCACTTTAGTCTTACAGTTAGAGGAATGGGTTTTAGTAATCCCAGCTACTTAGAGGCTGAAACAGGACTGAGGTTGAGGCCACCCTGGTCTACTAGGAGCCTTGTCTCCACAGAATAAGTATTTAAAAGGTAGAACAATGATAGAGTATCTGTGGTTTTTTGTTGTTATTTTAAGAAAGATAATATCCACTTTGCAACAAGCCAGTTTTACTCAAATCGGGACTGTCCAACAAAAACATTGTTAGCCATTCATGATCTGAATTTTGATGTATGAATTAAATTATGGTATACATTAAAAGCCATGAGACATTTGTTTTGTAATAAATAAGGCAGTGGAATTACTCATTGGTAGCCTTCTTAAGATAAGCTATTAGGTCTGCCCTTTCTCCCTTCTTAATTCCATTGAAGATCATTTTAGTTTCAGGGATGCACTTTTGGGATTCTACAAATACTCCAGGGTATTCTCTCCCCAAGTAATACCTTTATTCTTGTTGCCATCTGTGTAGGAGAATCCAGCGGCCTGACCTGTCTTCTGCCCAAAAAGACCATGGAGATCGGGCCCAGTCTTATGCTTACCTGCCTTTTCCACAGTGTGGCACTGGGCACACTTCTGAACAAAATCTTCTTGCTTTCTCAACATCACCCATTTTAAGTTTGCTCCAGGCTGATCTACACCACAAATATTACGTCCTGAAGAACAACATCTCAGTATCTAGCCCAGTATCTGTATTTTTAAAACAAGTTTCCCATGCTGGAGAGATAGCTCAGTGTTTAAGAGTACTGACTGCTTTTGCAGAGGACCAGGTTTGGTTCCCAAATACCCATATGGAGGTTCACAACCATCAGTAACTCCAGTTCTAGGGAATCTGGTGCCTTCTCCTGACCTCTGAGGGCACCTGACATGCATGTAGGTGATACCTGTACTTACCTGCAGGCAAAATACTCATACATATAAAACAAAAATAGAGAATTTTAGAATTTAAAATAAGCCCCCAATACAACCATTGTTTTGCCTTTGGATTTGTGAACTGCTGGTTTAATGTCTATCACTCTCACTTTAGGATTTTTGCCTTTAGTATTCATCAAGGCAGAGACTCAATCTCAGATTTACTGATACCGTCATGATTTTGAGATGTGTCTTGCTTTGATCCTTTGCTAACTTTATTTCTGTTTGTATTTTGTTTCCACCAAAACTCAGTCTCTCCAGGATCTCACTATGAAGGCCAAGCTGACCTTGAGTTTACAGAGGTCTGCCTGTCTTTATTTCCCAAGTGCTGGGATTAAAGTCTCTCTGCCCTTTTATTTGAGATTTTAGAAGACAATAACTTTATTTTCATTATATCTTGAGATATATATATATATATTACATAAATGTTTGAATATATAAAAACATTTGTGATATATATATATATAGAGAGAGAGAGAGAGAGGGAGAGAGAGAGAGAAGATGCGCGCACACACACATCTTTTGGGATAGAGCTGCTAAAGACCAGGACTGTTCTTGACTATATCACCACCCAGTACAGCCTGGTCTTAGAGCTGTCATGGTAGGAGGCATGGTAGAGCAGAGCAGTTCACATGATGGCCCACACTCAGCCTTTTGGGTGCCTGTGCTTAACCATCTTTTTTCAGTTGGGGCTTTCCAGGTCTCTCTCTTAATTGTCTGTACCTCTTCAAGTCTTTGCTGCTTCATGTTGAGTCATTTCAGTTTTGTCCTTATTTCTAGGAGGTGGGATCCTTCTAGTCTTCCCCCTCTCTGCTTTCTGAGGCTCCATATATTCTGATAATTGGCAGAGCAGAAAGAATGGTCCCAAGCTCTGTTTTCTCTCTCCCCTTCTCTGTCCACTAGAGAGAACCACTAAGCAGGAGTTGCTGCTCCCTATGACTCACACATCTTTGATGTTTGATTCCCTTTCACTAGAACCAGTGAGGGCTTTTTGTTAATTTCTGTTTTGTTTTAAGTTAGGCTTTTAGAGACTGCTGCGCTGAAGTTTTGCTGAATTCCCCAAACACTAAACTGCCTGTGTTCTCTCTCAGCTTTCATTTTCTAATTGGAACAAGGCACAATATTGTAACAGAAAACTGCAATTAATTTTCTAAAATAGTGGCAACTTGCACATTATAATAACTTTGGTTGTAACCAAGTGAAAGCATAATAACAAAATTACTAATGAAGCCAGAAATAGTCATATACCAAATTGTGTTTGTGTCGTGTAAGCCCTATGTTACTTAGGGAAAGAGGATGAAGTTGGGCTGGAGCAGAACACTCAAGGATAAGGGGTGTGCTGGGCATTTGCAACTAGAAATTAAGAATTAAGGATTAGTGTCTTCTAAATGGGAGCTAACATGTCATGCTCTTTTCCCCAAGGCATAGACCATCCTTCCACAACAGATGGAGATTATAGGCAAACAAATGGTTTAGAGTTGGAGCTCAGTAGTAGAGTGCTTTTCTAGCATGTGCAAGAACACATTCCATCCTCAGCACCACGAGGAAAAGAACTGGAAAATGATCCTCAGCACAGTAGAGGCTCTAGGAGCTTGAAGCTCACATACCACCCCCCTTCTCTCTCTCTGTCTGTCTCTTTAGAGGGGATGACAACAATACCATCATTTTAGGCCCCCTACACATATATAACCAATGGGCAGGTCTATTTTCATGTGTGTCCCCTAGTAAGCTGAGCTGGTGCTGTCTATGACATGGACTGTGTTGGCAGCTTTTTGATCACTTTCCCCTAATGGGGCTGTTTGGCCTGGCCTCAGTGGAGGAGGATGAACTCAGTCCTGATTTGACTTGACATGCTGGACTAGGTTGGTGGGGAGCCTCACCTTTTCTGAGGAGAAGGGAAGCAGGGATAGGGAAAAGAGGGTGAGAGGTTGGGACCAGGAGGAGAGGATGGATGGGCTACAATTGGGATGTAACATAAATATATACATAAAAATAAATTTAAAAAAATGTTTAAAAAGAATACCATCATTTAACTTGGTTGGAATATCAGTTCATTTATTAATTTTTTTTATGTAGTAAAGCTGTATTTAAGAATTGAGTGTTGCTCAGACAGACGAGCAATGTAGAAGATATACATAGAAGAATGTTTGTTTGTTTGTGTTATTACACCCAAGGCCTTCTATTAGGCAAATACATTACCACTGGCCTATGTCCCCAGCTCTAGACTAGAAAGTGTTGTGTTTTTTATTTGTCTGTGATACTAGGGGTTGGATCCAGAGCTCAAGAGCCTGCACATGCAAAGTAAGCAATCAATGCTGAGCTGCACCCCAAGGCTCTTTCCCTTTTTGGTTTTATGAGTTCTGCTGTTAAGAAGTGAACTCTCATCTGGTTTACTTCTATTAACCTCTTATTAACTATCTTTCAGATATTTCCAAATAACTGAGAAATTGATGGGTATTCCATATCCTAAACTTCCTGTGTCATGCTAACCATTATCCTGATGTTAGTGACTTGAAAAGTCAGATGAAAAGCTTAAGGACTATAACTGAGCCAGGAATGGTGCACACCTGAACCAATACTTGAGAAGCAGAGTTAGGAAGATCAATGGTTCAAGGTGAGGGCTGTGAGATAGCTCAACAGGTAAAGGCACCTGCCACTAAGCCTTTCCCTTAATTCAGTCCCTGGGAATCCACATAGTAGAAGGACAGAACTGACTCCCAAAAGGTGCCCTCAGACCTCCACATATATACTTTGTGACACACACACACACACACACACACACACACACACACACACACACACA